>NW_028327171.1:151153281-151461328 GCF_987537825.1 Furipterus horrens | reverse complement strand
CTGCTGGAAATTTTGCTAAATTCTCAGGAGTCACTTCTTTAGAATTCTGGATGACAATTTAGGATCAACCAGGGGAAAAATAACTTGGCATAGAACTGTTCAAAAAGTCCTCTATCTAGACAAATTAAGTTAAAGCTCCTGGGCATGCATTTTTAAGACGAAAATAACTACTCAAACTATTTTAACTTCAGCTTCAAAGAGGCCAGATGAGGATACTTTGTATTTGGACTGAACTAGTCATGTTCCTCCTATTCACCATGTGCCTGTTTTCCCTGCATACTAGACTGTTTTTAGAAAAAGAAAAAGAAAAAAAAAAAAAAAAAGAAAAAAACTAGGGAGGAACAGCTAGTGAAAAATAAAGCCTTTGTCACTGATGGTTAATGTACTCTAAATAAATACCTATTATTTCTGTATTTTTAAGATACCCATGTAAATTGACCTTATAGTGCAAAATCTTTAGGAGCTAAAAAGTGAGAAAAATCATTAATCAATGATTGCTTATACTATTTTTGGTTGGTAATTTCTACTTATCCATATTCATGTTTCATCTGACAGTGTCTTTGTCAAATATTTAGACTCTTCTGAGTACGGGTACTTAATTCAATCAATTAGTAAAACTAGACTGATATATTTATTAAATAAAGGTATAAAAGAAGATATATTAATTATATTTATGGAAGTTTTAATTATTTCTTCTTTTTTAAAAATGGATTATTTAAAACATTTTAATGTTAGTTTTTTCAGTTTTCTAATTTTGTTTAAAAAATAAAAAAATAATTTTGTATTTTTTTCACATGCAACTTTCAGTACATTTGAGATCTTTATTACTGAACCAGGGAAAAGATAATTATATGGTTTTGTATGTGGGTGTATGGAACATTTTGAAAGCCCTTTATGAGACTTCAAAAGGGTTATTCTTTGAAACTTAACCTTGTTGGTTATTATTGTTATCAGTTCCATGATGCCCCACAGTAAAGTACAATAAAAACATTTTTTTTTTTTTTTTTTAAATGAAGGGACCTTGAAGTACATGGGGGCGGGGGAGGAAGAGAAAACAGAAGTAGAAGAAAAAAATATATACCATGTGATAGAATATGGTAGAATAGATAAAGAAGAAAGAAAACCACAATCACGTGTTAACGCTCCTGCAAAAAGAAATGCAAAACAAAACAAAACAGGGCAGACAACTGAATTAACAGCAGAAAAACTCCTGTAAAATCCCCATAGGTCATTGGTAAGTAGCACCAAGTGAGGAAGCCAGTTTGGACGTCTGAACCTCTTTTAGCATTTATGACTCTTTTTCTAGGTGCAAAAACAGAAAGGTGAGGAGAGCACCTGTTTTGCAATGCTGCCAGTTAATAGGGGCACGGTGATGGTAGGCAGATCCAGGAGAACTGACTGCACTCCCCAGAACCCACTTTGTTGGCTCTTTGCAGTTCTACTCTTGTGAACATTTCATTTCTACAACTGGAAAAAAAGCAGATAAAAATAATAATATTAATAATACATTAAGCTTCATACAAATGTATGTAAACCTTACTGTGGAGTTTATCCAGTGCATTCTTGAGAATAATTTTTACACACTGAAGATGAAGAAAATAATTTAGGTGTAGAATTCTGAGTGTCTAGAGAAGTTGGAGTGGGAAGGCAGCCAGTGTGGTTGGAGAGGAAGGTAAAAGAAGGTATGAATTTGGATGTGAAAGATAAACTTGGTTTATTTTGAATTTTGCCTAAAGTGACATGATAATACTTTGTCCCCTACCACATGTGTCATTTGACCACCTTAAGAGGTGAAATTGCCTGAAAAATGCAGGTGGATTTATGAACTAAACAGAGTATTAGAGTAGCATCTATCATTCAACAATTGTTCAGTCTTTCTCCTAAGGAACCATGGGATTCTTAAGTCAACTGCCTCTAGGCCCTCATAAAAAATACATACTACATAGTATGCTAACAGGATCAAAATTGCATCATAAGAATTCTCTGACCCTGATTGTCTGTAGAGATTTGGAGATTACCATAGCAATGTAAATTAATAAAATTTACTCACCTACTCAGAGGGACATAAGGCAAGAGCATTAATTCATTGTCCATTCTTGAAAGAAGGAAAGAAATAGAAAGAAAATCTTCCAAATCAACTGTACTCAATAACTATGCTACCTTCTCTTTCAATGGTTTGATCAATTCCTGGTTGAGTTGTTGAGTCTGTAATTTAAAATCTAGTTAGTACTTTGAAACAGATTCTGGCAGTCCATATAGGGTCTCCAAAATGAATGACTACCACATTCATTGTTCCACTGACCTTAAATAATTCTGTGAAATCACCTGTGAGATTCCAATGTTCTATTTCTTCAGTCAGTGAGATATCTGACTTCAGTCCAACTGTTCTGATGCTTTGGAATTCCAACAAAAAAGAATTTGAACCTGCAGTAAAGCATTGGAGATAGCAGCGGAAGATAAAACTCACAATCTTGAACCAGGACAAGACTCTTATATATCTCAGCAGTGCTATAGAACAATACAAGAGAATCTACTACAAAGGGAACAGATTGGAATATAAACCATAAGTGTTTAGTCCTAGAATTAATTATGAATTCCTAAGAGTGCATATCTCAGTTACTTCCTGAAATAAGACTTGTACACAAAGTAGAATTTAAACCATGGCAACCACCCCACATCTTTAACTTGTTTCTATTTCTGTACACTATTTTTGGTTTGGGAAACAAACATTCATCCAGTAACCCAATCTTCAAATACAGTCAGTACTTTAAATTCTTTGTTTTATTTTAATCTCCATGTCCATTTAGACCAAGTTTCAGCAATTCTGATTCCTGCATATCTCTAGAATCCATCCCCTTTTCCATTTTCATTTCTACTTCTTTAGCTTGTGCCCACCTCATCTCTTACATATATTATGCAAGTATAATAATTACCAATTGGATCCCCTTCAAATCGCATTCTATGTCTATAGAACGTTCACACTGCTTACCAGAGTGTTTTTATCAAAGGAAAAGTTAATTGTAATAATCTTTTTAAAATAAACCCCAAAGATAAAATTGTAAAATATAGCAAGCAAATCTAGGTCCTTTCACGTTCTGGTCTGTATCTATTTCCTTATAAACATCCTCATGTAGTTCCATATGTACTTTAATATACCACATTTTGATAAATGAGTCATGTTTTCTTTTTCTGGGTTTTAGTTATTTATTTTATTTTATTTTTTTCCTATAATACTTTTTTCCCTTTTATCCATTTAGCAAACATCTATTCATTTTTCAAGATTCATCTCAGCTATCATTTCTTCAGTCAAGCTTCCTGAAAACTTCTTCCCAAGTCAGAGAAAAATGGTCTTAATGCTTAGCTTTCCAAGAATAGTGATCATGATTTAAATAGTATACATACACATAATAATGTAAATTAATAAAATTAATACATAATATATATGTATACATATACTACTTAATAGTACACACACACACACACATACACACACATACTGAAATTTTCCACAAGTAACTTTCTCCCCACCAGCTTTCAGTTGTATGAAATTTAGGGATCACATTTTACTTTTCTTGGGTTTTAACACTGTGCTCCATGCAGAATAAATATGCCATATAATTTGTTCAGAGTAACATCTGAACTCTACACAAACTTAATGCATTTTGCTGGTACTATGGATTTTTAGGCTCAGTTCTCTTAATCATGTATGTTGTTTCAAATTTTTTGAATATTCCTTATGAATGTCTACATTTTAATTTATTTTTGTTATGTATTTCATAGGGGTGGTAGTTTTAACGTGAAATGTTTTATTTACACAAACCCCATCATAGCACCAAACTCCTGCTGACTCTCAGAAGATGCTTGCTGAAGTATTGGATGGGGCAGTGTTAGCAACGAACACTTCCAACCTCTTAAATTAGAGCTAGCTCACAAGAGAGACATGAACTTCAAAAGACGTGTGCCAGAAAATGATCCGGTAAGAAGGGCATTTCTGGAAAATAATGTGTGTTAATGAGAAAAAGAAGTGAAGTAAAGTGGGATGCGGTTTTTGCTATTTTCAGCTCTTTATTTTGCTTTCAACGAGGTATCTGTAATCCTTCCTGTGGATATTGTACATGCTGTCTGGGTCTCATATTCTGAGAAGCACAAATGAAATCATGCCACACCATGGCACATGCCATGTGTGAGAAGAAAACCCTAAATCATTGGTTTAAAGGTAATTAACTCTGGAGATAGTTCTGATGGAAACAAAGACACAGTTAGTTTTACTATTTTGGACACACAAAGCTCAAAACAACACTGCTGGTTGAATAAGCCAGCAAAAATATGGCAAGCCATGAACACATCATTTTAATTGTCATCCATTTTGTGTGTTCAGATCCTAGAAAGACAAGGTTAGGAAACTCAAGTTCCTGGACTGTCTCTGGAAAAAATTTAAAGTGTCAGCCTGCATCGATTAATAAAATAATAGGGGAAAATTTTCAACCAAAATACCATGAATTTTAGTAGATTGAGTATTTTAAAAATGTCATTTGTAGTTTTAGCCTCAAAATTTTCCCTGATCAAAGTAAGAAAAGCCAAGCCACTCAATATCTTTCCATATATCTGTCTCTTTACAGTTCACAGATAAATAGTTATTAAACCTGGCTTAATATTTTATTTGGTACAATTTTGCTTCACTGCACATATTCCCCACAAATCAATAAAACACATTAGAATCTATTCTCTCTTCACATGAAAACTAAATAAGAGGTAAGTATCCCTTTGCCATTTCATTTTGTGACAGAAACTTTGCTATAAGTGAATACAATCCCATAATGAATTGAAGCATAGCTAGTATTTTTGTATTCAGAAGCAACCTCATCTTTTAAAGCAAAGAAATAGAAGTTTCTCAGATATATCTTCTAGATGCCAACTCTTTCAATGCTTCTTACAGAACTCTAAAATAATTTAGTGAACTTCTTCAGTGTTATATAGCTAAATATAAGACATTTTAGGTAATACTTTTTTCAGGTGAGGTGATCATTTAAGATATAAATATTACTACTGCTTATAGATATGGAATATTGATCAGTAACTAATCCGTTCAATAAGTAAATAAAAGTCAGTTTATACTTGGCTATTTTTATCTTCCCTCGAGAACAAAAGCACATGTGGATGATGTGCTGGTGTTCAACAATACTGTTGTTACATCATTATGTCCCATGATCCTGTTATTAGGTTTATAACTGTTATCTCTGTACCTGGCAAAGAACATTGCTGTCTCATTAACTCTTGGGCATCCTTAAATTAGGGTCATCTTTTTATTAAACTTGAAAGTGATGGAAATTTCCTTTTTTAGCCATTCTTAATAACCAGCATAACAGCATATTCAGGGTGGGGCAAAAGTAAGTATACAGTTGTTTGTATGGAAAATAATACAATAATTAATGAATAATAATACAAGAATAAACTGTGTTTCACATACAACTGTAAACGTATTTTAGCCCCACTGTGTATATGCCTACATACAGCTGGCATCTTGAAGATTATAGGGTAGCTGACACAGCAGTCTTCTAACGTATCTATTATATATTATTGCTGATTTGCATTTGCTTAGATGAGAAAAAAAAAAAAACCTACAGCTCAAAATTTATGTAACTTGATGGACATCACCAGGCACAGCAGTAGTAAGCCCAAGATTTGAACAAAACTCGTCTGTTTCTACTAGATCAGCATAGTCCAATATGATAGCCACTAGCCATGTATAACAACTGAACACTTGATATATGGCTGATTCAGATTGATGTATGTGAAATATGTTTCAGGTCTTGAAAACTTGAGATGAAATAAAAGGTGTGAACTATCTTATTAATAATTTGTACATTGCTTGAATGTTGAAATGTTAATATGTTTATATTAGGCTAAATAAAATATATTATTAAAATCTACATCATCTGTTTACTTATTTTGTAATAATGTGGCTATTAGAAAACTGGAAATTTTACATGAGACTCAGGATATGTTTGTATTGGATAGCATTACTTTAGACCATACTGTCTACGTCTCTACAGAAAAATTCTGTTGTTACCTACTCTCTTTTTAAAAGTAAAACACTTTCCTTAAAAGTAGATTGTGGTTTCAGACTCAAACTTAAATATATGGTTCTTTTTACATGTATCAGTAAGACTGATAACATTTTTACTAAGATTGTGCTTCCTAGTTTCAACCTGGAGAAACATTACATTCTGTGCTCTGTGTGGATTTCTTTTTTCTCTGAGAGGACTGTATTGTGTTATCCTATCAAGAATCATCTGTTCTAGCGTGGATTATTTGTGCTGCATAACTCTCAATCCCTGGATGCTCTGCATGACTGGACAGTGTCTCCAGATAATCAAAAGTGGCTGGGATTGTATTTTCATATTGAAAGAGTGGCACAAAAGTTTGGTGTGCAGGGCAATGTTGAAAAAAGCTTGTTAAAATTATGAGTCCCCAGGTTTCTATTTCCATTGAGTTTTATTCAGGCAGTTTGGACAGTAGCAAATGTTCATTTGGTCAGACTTCCCAGGTTATTCTAATGTTTGTATCCTGTAGACCACCCTCTGGAAACATTTCTGTAGATAAAGGGAGCTGAGAACCTAAATATCACAACAAATGCTAGAGATGTCTAGGTCTTACTTTTATGTATTATCTGAAAAACTATCTACATTTTTTTATAGCCTCAACATGAATCAGAGTCATGTTAGGAAATAGAAACTAATCTGAAATGAAATGTCTGTAGATAGATTCATGAATTTCCAATCCTTGGTTTTGTAAAGTAAAATTATTTTTTAATTCTTTAAAATGACATTTCATTATCTGTAAAATAAAGTGGAATGACTTAAATCACCAGAAAATGCTATAAATTATTTTTAATTTTTTAAAATTTATATACTAATGATAGTTTAATTAGATGAGTATCTGGTAAGATCCAATATGTAGCCTTCACTACAGCTTGAAAAAAGTGTACAACCTAAGTTAGAAATCCATCAACATTCTGATATTTATTCTCTGATTTAGACCACACATAGGATACCTTTCAAAAAATTGAAATGGAATTCATATTTTAAAATTATATCACTGAACAGTGAAATGTTTCTGCTCTTTCTCAATAGATAGATGAGAGAGAGTTGAGAGTAATTATGTATATTATATTATATTGCATTTTATGTTATTCTTATAATGGACAATTATTAATCTTTTTGTTCTTTCTCTTTTACTGGTATTGCTTCCAAAATTCATATGAAGGTATTTCCAAAATCCAAAGCCATCTGATCTTGTATTCCAGGGTCAATTATTGAAATTTGCTGTTTACTAAAAGGTGCCAGTGGAATGTGGAATTGGTGTTGATGTGACACGAGTATGATGCAATACATGTGAATGATTTATAATAATACAATACCAGTATATTTAACATAAAATAATTATTGCCTTTATATTAATAATATTCACCAACCTCTCTCCTTTCCCTACTTATCAATCACATTATAAGAAGCCAGCAAATGCTAAAGTAAATGTATTATAGCAATTATTTGTGAAGAATTATTTTCAACAGAATTGACTGATCTTAATGCATAAGGCATCTTACTAAGAACATTATTACGGAAAAGCAAAAGTCATGGTCTATTCCTTGAAACATAATGGCTGACAAATACAATATATTCTATGTGGAACATAATCAGCATTCATTAAGCAATTTGTCATAAGTAATAAATGAGTTAATGGATAAACAAATGAACAAATACAAGTGGACCTAACTAAGCAGCTCCTTCAAAATTCAAGAAATACCGCATCTCTAAATACCAAAACTCTCTCATCAGTGAATGTGAAACATTGGTTCTTATATTTCAATAGCCTCTGACAATGTTTCAGGAGGAAAAGTTTTGATTGCTAAGTTTAATTTTCATACACAAATATGTGTAAATGTATGGCATAGGCTGAAGATTTCTGAAAATCAAACAAACAAACAATAAAACAAAAAACAAAAACAAAAAAACCCAATTGCCAGCTATGGGAGTGGAGCCTGAGGAATTAGGAGGATGCACTCAGTGTGTCAAGTTCACAACAAAAAAGACCATTGGACCACATACAATCACAAGATGCAAATCTTTCAGCAGGTAGGTTTTCACTAGTGCAGAGATGTGAGAGGTGTGACAACACTCAATGCTTAAATCCACAAATTAACATTAATTAATAGATATACTCAAACCAAAAAGCTGCTGTGAAGAATTAGGACTGGAAGCATCAGGACAAAGCAAAGATGGAAGCCCTCAGCAAATGCTAAGTGCTAGATCCTTTAAATTTGCTTATGTAAATGAACTCTGACACAGGAACTGAGAGGTAGGTATTACTATAACTTTCCAGCAATGGAAATTGAGCTCCTGTATCCTCAACTACTTTTCCAAGCCATATGGTAAGTGAATGATGGAGCCAAATATCCATTCTAATCCTTTAATCTCCTATTCTGTTTTCTCACTCTGCTACCCACCAAGGAAGAATATTGCTCTGCAGTCATCTGAATCATGTCTGGTATCCTGGGCTTGGTTTTAACATTCATCCTATGCAGAAAGTCTCTGCTGCCTTCTAATGTTATATGCCATACAGTAAGGAAAAAAAAAGTTATGAATAGGAAAATGTCCTGGTGTTCAATTCAAATGAACTCTGCATTCCTAAATAGTGTGAAAGGTGCAAGAACAAGCAGGGTGAGAGTCTCTGAAGTAAGTAGAAGCTTTAACTTACTTAGCCAGAGTTTGGGATCATCTATCAGAGGAGCAGCTTACCTGCTGTGAATCCCCACATGAATGATGTTCATTTCACCACAACCAATTAGACGGTGGTACTATGGCCAGTTTCTGTAGGTTTTCCAGTCTAATTATATGTATGATCTCGTTCCACAGCAAGTTTTAAATATTGAAAACAATCACAGAACTAAAATAAACACGTTTGTGCATCTAAATGATTCACATTCTATGATTCTGTTGTGCAGTCACTGTAGGTTTTTAAAGAGAGAAACTACTAAAGAACACAGAGTCTTATGTCAGAAAGGGAGAAGGGCAAATGTTCTGAGAGCGCAAGTCCTAAGCCAGTCCTCATTTGGACAGGTGAGAAAAAGTACATAACTGATAATAGCTGATAGAAATCCAGGAACCTTGGGAAGCCATGCCTTTGGAAGGAAACGCTGCTTTGCAGTGCAGAGTGAATCTCTGTGAGAACATTTTTGGGAATCTCTCACCTGCATGATGAATTAAACTGCTTTGGAACTTATCCATAAGAAATAACAAGACATATATAGGCACTACAAAAATATTGCTAGATAAGTAAATATTTTAAATAAATGCAGGAGACCTTGCAAGGACCAAAGAAGATATCACTCAAAGAAACACAAATTAATAGTCATCCATTTTGTGAACCTGACAGCCATAAAGAAATAAAAAGCTTAACTTAGAATTTTGAAATAACTTAAAAATAATTAGAAAATATATGGGTCTTCTTTAATATATTAATTTCAAAGAGAAATTTAAAGCATACACACAAGGCAGGAAAACACAATGTTATTTTTGAATATTCTTATGCTCCAACAGAAGGAACTATGATATGAGTTAAAATATAAATTAGCTGTAATTTGCATGGGTTTACAAACCCTCATATGCAATTCCCAGAACAGAATACAACAGCATCCTCAATATGGGTACATCAAACTGACTTGGTTTCTAGGGTGTCCCAGTGCTTGCTTTGGATTTGTTCATACACAGATTCAGAAGCATTTTAATTTCCAGCTCAGCCCATATGGTCACCCTATTCAGGATAATTCTCAGGTGTCTAGTCACTCAGCTCTAAAACAAAAGTGTGAACATGTCAGTCATATAACATTCATTATCTTCAATATAGTAATTCCTGAACCTCAAGGAAACAGTACAAACTCTTATGAAGCCTATTACTTTTCTATTCTATTTAATAGCAAGATCAAAAGCTGCCTCTGCTCCCAGTGTGAGGAGCATGCACAGTGGAGAGAATGGATACTCAGTGAGAAAGGCTTTCACCACTAAGCCAGGGTACAAAGCTTCCATGTGAGTAGGAGTTCAGGATCTGTTCTGTGATTTCTGTTGCTAGGCAACTGCTTCCTTTGTCTGCTTTGTTCGGAACAGTTGCTTTATTTATACTTGGTTTAAATGATGCAGATCATAATGTGAAATCATAAAAGAAAATAGAAAAAATATATTAAAATTGTTTCAGAGAATTATAATTCTGTGTGAAAACTAATGAATGTTGATGCAAATAGAGTTCCCACAAAAAAAAAAAAAAAAAAAAAGAACCCTAGGAACTAAACCCCACCAGTCTCATCTACCTAATACTTTTTGAATAGGCTATAGAATAACCTAGAGTTAACTTCTGATATTATCTATGACAGAGCAAAATAAAACCAAGTATCTAGACAACAATTAATAAAAATGTATCCCGAGGGCAATTGGCAAGAAAAATATGACTTTGTTCAGTGACAGATGTTGAGATAATTTGAGGGAGATTAAAATGTGTTAAAAATAAGTAAACTGAGAAACAAAGAAGGCAAAGTAAGAAGGTTAAGAAATATATGAGAATAAATGTATATTCATAAACTTTCCAAAATTTGAAAAACCCTCAAATGTGTTATGTAATATATTTTCCTGTAACTGC
The DNA here is from genome assembly GCF_987537825.1 of Furipterus horrens. Classification (NCBI taxonomy): domain Eukaryota; kingdom Metazoa; phylum Chordata; class Mammalia; order Chiroptera; family Furipteridae; genus Furipterus; species Furipterus horrens. The sequence continues at coordinate 151,450,639 of NW_028327171.1, read as the reverse complement.
GATCTTCACATAGTATAAGAATTAAACTGAATTTAATCATATTGGTTGACAAAAATCTCACCTATAAACTATCATCTAACTTTTTAAAATGCTTCTGAATTTATTATTTTATTTTATTTTTGAATATATTATTTTAAAGGTAATTATTAAATGAAACAAAAACAATGGCTTTACTTTGACTCTGTTGTCACTTAAATTTTGCCAATGATAACATATTCATTAATTTTATCATTAGCTGGTTCTTTACCCATTAATAACAATAAACCATCAAGTGCCCACAAGACCCAGATATTTTAGCACGTTATAGATCTTAATGCAATTGATCTTCAAATGGCCCTGTGAAGAAAGTACTGAAAGTACTGTTATTATTACTATTCACACTGTATAGATGAAAAAAAGCGAAGCACAGGGGTGTGAAGTAACTTTCCCAGAGGCATCCAGCTACTAGGTGGCAGAACAGGGATAAAAACCCTCAAACTCTTGTGTGGATCCTACCTGGTGAGCCACTAATTTACAAACTGTGGATTTTCCCCCCGTGATACGATTTTTCAATTGACACTCTCCAAATATACTCCTTGATTTGGGTTTTCGTAAAATAATTAATGAAAATTAAGTCAATATCTTCTATTTACAACTACCCTTATTCTTAAGTCTATATGGTGGACTATAAAATATTTGAATTGCATTCTAGTTACAAGGAGCTCCATCTAAGGTGCCAGATTTGTGTCATTAGTTTTTATGCCTTTTCCACTGTTGACTACAATATTAAATTCTCATATTCTTGCTGTAGACTAGCTTGTTTGCATAGTTATGAATGTCTTCAGGCCTTTGGTTTCTCCATTATGTAGAAAAGTGTTAAATAAAGACTAATAATTAAGGAACAAACACAGGCACAGACAATAAGTGAAGCCTGAATATTTATATTGTGATAATGAAATTTGGGCTTTTACTAACCTAAACAGAGGTATCAGAATGATTTTATAAATACTCCTATAATTACAACACCTTTATTTTTCTGCCTCATTATTATTTATAAGAAAATAATTTGACAACTTTTTGAAACAGTATTGTCTGGTGTCATGGAAGTGTTTGTTAACCTTATGTCTAAATTAATCTTGGGCCCTTGCTTGTGTGACTCAGTTGGTACAAGCAACCTCCCGTAACCAAAGGGTTGCAGGTTCAATTCTCAATCAGGGTACATACCTAAACTGTGCTCTAATCCCAGGTCCCAGCGGTATCATCCCAGGTCCAGGAGAGTACAGAAGGCAACCAATCGATGTTTCTCTCTCCCCTTTCCTTTCTCTTTAAAAGTGATGAAAAAAAAAAGTCCTAGGGTGAGGATAAAATATTAAATTAAAATAATATTGAGTTTGAGAGGATAACATCTTATGCAGAGGCATTACTGAAAGCAGAAACACAAATGAGAAGTGCAGAGTGATTTTGATGCACTAGAGGATTTGTTGTTTTAAAGTTAACCTTCAATAGAGGTCCAATTAGCTTTATTCCATAAGCAATTTACTCCTGATGAAATATTTATCTCCAAGTCAATACTTCTCAAACCTTGGGTTCCAGACAAAGAGAAGAAAGTCTCAACAGTACATTGTGACCACATACTCCTTCATTGACTAGAAGAACAGTACAAAGCAAACCAAGAATTACTGACCATGATGAGGAGTCATTAAATTTCCTTAAGGCTTGTAGTTTTTATGTGATTCCATCCAATGTTTTTTGACCAAATAAACATTATTTGTTATTCGTCGTCGGCAGCCGTCCGTCTCGAGAGACGATGGTGTAGCTTCTTAAGAGTCTATCTGCACCGCCGAGAATGGCTGTGCAGTCCGACTCGGGAGTGACATGGTAGTATCTGTCTCCTCCCGTGTTGAATCGACATCTTGCGATGACGCTGAAGCTACAGAGCCTGGGCAGGGTAATATGGAGGGTCTGCTGTTGCCCATGCAGCAGACCCCCCCTCTCTTCGCAGCTGAAGGATCCAAGGGAAAGACGGAGTCAATACAGCTTGGGTTCAGGTGCGCCGCAGGAGTTGCCGGTGTTGACTACAACGTCAAACCGCCTTAGGGACTCCGGCTCCGGATTTTCTGTCGGGGTTTACTCCCTTAGCCTTTCCCCTGAAGAGGTATGCCGCAAGGCAGCGGAGGTTTTTTGGAGTCAGAGTTTTCCTTCTCTGATGTACCCTGACTGGAAGATCGAACCAGCGACACTTAGCTCGCAGGCCGACGCTCAATCCACTGAGCTAAACCAGCCAGGGCATTTGTTATTAAAGTTATTATAATTATTAAAATTATAAGAAAATTGTTATTGTTCTTTAGTACAGATCTTTTAAGTAATGCACTAAGACAATAAACTATTGTACATAAGGTAATCTTCTTAATGGTTTTCATGGTTTCTACATTAGAAATACTACAAAATTCTCATATATTGAAATATATTTTTGAAATAAAATGTAAACATGTTATAAAATACATAAATAAAATAGATAAAAAGTAAATAAAATAAAATATTGGGTCTGTAACAAGAAGAACCTATGGGAAAATGTATAGAACTAAAAGATAAACTAACAACTTCAATAAAATTATTTTTTTAGTTCACTATGATACAGAGAATTCATAGAGTTCAAATCAAAGAATAAAGAAGTATTGTACAAAAGCCTACCATCAGATGTTACAAAGTCTCAATATTCACTTTAAAAAGAGTGGCATAGGTAAATTAGAGGGCTTGTAGGAAAGAAGGAATGAGATTTTAAGCTTTTCATTTTTTGTAAAAACTTTAAAATTCTGGTTTTTGAAAACTTCAGAAATTTTATTTGAGTACAAGTTTCTCTCCATAACATCACATCATAAAATTAAATGACTGCAAGTATAACACAGGTGTCAAAAGCATTTGGATCAGGCTAGGTAGTAAATAATAGGGAATGCTAATTCTTTGAAAAAAGATGTTCATGTTTGTTATCTGCAGTTAGATCATAGTCAACCACCTGAACATGAAATGAGTGGGGGGCCATTTTTTATAGCAACATGAAAAAGTATCTTATTTAAATAATAATAACAACAACAAGATACACATAAAATACTAACTTATACCAAGCCCTACTCTAAGAACTTATATATGTATATATACATATGTATATAAATTAATTAAATTCATATAATAACCCACAAAATAGAAACTACTATAATCCCATTTTAGAGATAAGGCACAGAGCGGGTAAGTAATTAGTCCAAATTCACATAGCTATTAAAATAGTATAGCTAGGATTAGAACCCATGCAGTCTGGAACAAGAATCTCTGTGTTTACATTTACCTATACTTATTAATTTTGACTTTATATTGCTTTTCTCTTCAAATATTTAATGATAATTTTTTCCAAAGATTTTACTTATTTATTTTTAGAGAAAAGGGAAGGAAGGGAGAAAAAGAGGGAAAAAACATCAGTGTGTGATTGCCTCTTGCACTTGCCAACTGGGGACCTGACATGAAACCCAGGCATGTGCCCCGACTGGGAATTGAACCTGCAACATTTTTGTTCACAGGCCAGTGTTCAATTTACTGAGCCACACTAGCCAGGGCTAGAATGTTTTTTTTTTTTTTTTGAAATATTTAATTTAAATATAGTTTTCTCTACATTGGGGACTTGTCAAAAACATTTAGACACTCCAAATAGAACCAAAAATGAGAAGTGAGACCCATATTCTAAATATATAACTTGATATCACAAACTCTACTAGATTGTAGACTGCCACCTCTGTTCAAGAGATAGATCCACCTCGCTAATAAAATATGCCTCTGTATTATCATATATCATCTTGTTAAATATCAAAGTATCTTTAATTTTATAAAACCAATTGTAGGTAAATAATAGTTGAAGTTCAAATTACAATGTTCACCAAAAAAGCACAAGACTATGATACAGATATTTCAGCAAAACAAACTATTTAATATTTCTCAACCATGTGCTTCTGATGATGTGTGTGATTACATGTTTGAGCACTGGACACTGACCATGAAAATGCAATGCTTCTTCACATCTATCAGACTATAATCACTGGATATGTATAGGCAATATCTGAGTTTGTATATGTGTTTTATATTAAGTTTTTGGTATTTTCTCTTGATTTATACATACTTTTCCTTGTTGCCCTTAGTACAAAGTTGTAATGAGAGCTCAAACATTTTTTGATATCTGATTAATCTAGAATCCAGGAACAGGAATTAAAGTAAATTAGCTTTAGACTATAAGAAATCTTAAAAACACACACTATACCACAATATTACAACCTATTTATATCTCAGGGAAGAAAAAAAAAGAAAAAAAATTCAAATTTCCAATAGATTATGAATCTACTACTTGATAGATAAAATTACCAATAAATAGAGAGCAGGCTGACAGCCCTGGGCAGGGCACTAGGGGGTAGTGTGCGGAGAGAGAGGGGAAAAGAAAAAGGACTTATGGATGCAGAACAACTGTGTGGTGACTGGGTCGGGGGTGGAGAGGAGTGGGTGGAAATGGTAAAGTGTATAAGAGGGCTAAATGGTAATGAAAAAATAAAAAATAAAACAAAAAGTAGGTGCCCACATAAAAATAATCACCAAAGAATTGTATTTTATACTAGAGTCTTACATGCTAAATATTAAATATTGAGCCAAGTAAAGATGCATTACCTAGTTATATTTGGAGCCCTCAAAGGGTACAAGACTACATAACATTTATCATCATTAAAAACCATTTTTAGTACTAGATAATTAATAGCGTTATACCCATGTTGAAATGATTCAAATACATGTACATATTTAAACTGATAGTGTTTATTGGTCCATAATAAGACCGTACAAACAGAAAAAGTGTCACTTGTGACAGATAATAAATTCATATTAGTTGAAGTATAAGAAAAAAATCTCATGCTGGTGAGAATGATTACATTAGAATTATTGGGATAACTAATGAAATGTGAACTTAATATCCACTTTGGCCAACACACATTTTTATTTAATTCTGACTTTTCCCCAGCTGTAAAAATTAGACTATCTATGAGTTTGTTTTAAAATATTTGGCATTTTGCTATAGGCCAAGTCTGAGAATTTTTTACTAATTTAAGTATGTACCACAAATGTTTATAAAAAACAAAAAGTTAAATCTCAATTCATAAAAGTCTCTTTTTAAAATACTGTTTGACAGAAACAAAGCTTTTGTTTTTGTCCACAGGCCAACAAATTAGACATAACTGAATGGACACCCTAGAGATAACTGGATTCATATTTGAAACATAGCAATTCTTCTGTTGTATTCCTTGGTTATAAGCTCTGTGCCTCCAGGTTTTTAAAACTTAGTGTTGAAATGATTGCGGATTAAAACCAAAGACATTTGGCACACAGAGATGGTGTAATGCATTGCAGGAGGTACCATTGGCAAGAACAGCAGGGGTGAACTTTATTAAAGTAATTTTGGCACATTTTGCTTATAAAGCTCAAGCTGTTCTTAAACTGTAGTCCTGATGTAGGTTGCCTCCAAGAAATGGAATTCTTTGCAGAATTTCACAATGCAAGTTCTTGCCCTGTGTGTGTCAATGAGTTGTTTTTTAAGGAACAAAACAAACAGACAAAACAAAAAAACAAACAAATAAAAAAATAACTCTTATTGGTTCTAAATATTCTGATATTCTTTCTCTCTATATTTTTATATTTCCTTATAAACATATGCTCGTACATTTAAGTGGAAATAATAAAAATATATATTCAAAATATGTGATTGTATTACATGTTTTTGTCCTGTAGCATATGTTGTATGCAAGCTCTATACAATTTTTCAATTTTAATTTACATCTGATACTTTACATTTGATAATCCCATTTAACCACAATTTAGTCTGCTTTAAGAGATACTTAAAAGGTTGAATGAAAGCACCAGATAATAAATACGTCTAGTCAAATCATAGTTGGGAGCCAAGTGATTCTTGGTAAACTCTTAGATTAATATTGTTCTTGTATGATTCGCTGTTCATCAGACTGAAATTATCCTAAATTTCTAGTTGTAGCATTCTATAGCTTACAGATTCTGGCAATGCTTTTGGATGTCACTTAATGTGATATGTGAAAAAGTAAGAAAATATATGACCAGAGAGAGGGTTGTTTGTGATAGATTCACCTTTATATCTATCTTTACGCTATGTGTTCATGGACCATGATGGAAGGGGGTTTCTGATTTGTCCTATAGGTTCTTGGTGAAAAAGCTTTATATGGTTAAGGATTGATTTTTGAGTTTGCAATAGAGAGGTTAAAACGAAAAAATTGGAATAAAATTGTAACATAAGGCACTTAGATAAATTTTTACAATCACATATGTTTTTAACTTTACAAAGATGAAAAGCAAATTACTAATTTACATCTTTCCAAGCCTAACCCCATAAATCAAAAAAAGATTGGACTGCAGAGTATTTGGAAGTCCATCACTATGAACAAGTGGTATTTGAAGCAGTCTGTCATCCTATGAACTAAAAACAACAAAAACAAAACAAAAAACTCTACAGTTGAACAGAAATGAAGTAGCATGTGAAACACTGGCCTCAGGTTACTAGATATTCTCAGAATTTTCCTAATTCCATGGCTCAAATATTTTAATCTATATGCTGATCAAATTTTTTAAAAAAGTTCTTCTACCATTTTTCTTTATTCCCTGACAGTCATCGGCAGCCGTCCATCTTGAGAGACGATGGTGTAGCTTCTTAAGAGTCTATCTGCACTGCCGAGAATGGCTGTGCAGTCCGACTCGGGAGTGACACGGTATCTGTCTCCTCCCGTGTTGAATCGACATCTTGTGATGACGCTGGAGTGTCCTCTCCAGTGAAGCTGAAGCTACAGAGCCTGGGCAGGGTGATATGGAGGGTCTGCTGTTGCCCATGCAGCAGACCCCCCCTCTCTTCGCAGCTGAAGGGTCCAAGGGAAAGACGGAGTCAATACAGCTTGGCTTCAGGTGCGCCGCAGGAGTTGCCGGTGTTGACTACAATGTCAAACCGCCTTAGGGACCCCGGCTCCGGATTTTCTCTCGGGGTTTACTCCCTTAGCCTTTCCCCTGAAGAGGTATGCCGCAAGGCAGCGGAGGTTTTTTGGAGTCAGAGTTTTCCTTCTCTGATTCCTTGACAGTATCTAGCGATGAATCATATTCTGATTTTTTTCATCTTTAGTAGGACATTCTTATAATTCACACAACTTAAATGTGGTTCTATGTAATGCTGCCCAAATTCTGAAAGGCATGTTATTTTCCTTTTGCCCACCCCTGAGCTTTCACTTATCAAAGTGGTCTTTCTAAATGCCCCATACAAGCCTGCTTGGAATTTTTGTTTTGTTTCTAGTTTATCTTATTGTTTTTTTTATCTTAGTTTTCTTCCAGAACAGAAGCAATCACCTGTTTCTCTTCTTCGTTTTACTCATTTTCTATCAAGCCACCACTACCCCATGGATTTCAGAACACTTTGTTGCTGGCAGCATACCTACCTACTGTGAGAAAACTAAGTATGAAATCGGATTGTGATTGTAATTTTCCCTTGAGAGGTTAGTAAAGGTTAACGATCTTTTATGTTCATGCCATATCACCAGTAAAACATAACAAACCTCTACTTGTCAGTTATATCTGAAGAACTAAATAGAATAGGTCTTTTATTCTTTGTCTCCTTAAGCAATAAAAAGTGTGAAACAATAATTTTTAACAGAGTGTCCTCCCCAAAGTCCCTACAGCTCATGATTTTGGGACTCGGGGAAGGAAATAATACAGCTTTTAAGTTACTTTGCATATCTATGACAGGCTGGTAGCTAGGGCCAGTGAAAGGGCAGATGATACTGTTTAAAATACTTTGCATATCAATGACAGAAAGAGCCTTTCTTGAAGGAGAGAGCCATAAAGAATGGAAAGAGCCACAAGGAAAGGAGCCAGCAATAAGGAAGGAGTTCAGATGATTGGAAAGGATGAAGAAGGGCTCGGAATCCACCATTAAGTCTGATGTAAAGGAAGGACTGTAAAGTTTGAAAGGATGTGAAAGAGCACCATCTGACATGAGAAGAAGCATGATGGAAGAAGCATGTTAGAGGAGCATGATATATCAACAGGTTGTAGTAGCCATGTGAGAAGAAGTAGCTATGCAGTTTGGAGTCAGGATTTGGCCACGTGGCCTGGGCTAGTGGGAAAGCAGTCCTGTTGCTGCTTTGATAATGCCAGTTCCACCTGACTCCAAGGCCACAAAGGACTCTGCCTTGCAGACCCAGACTCTATCTGGACTCTTGGAACTCAGGACAGGCAGAGAGGATACTCTTAGGACTTGGGCCTTTCCTGGACTTCACCATGATCCAGTGTAACACTGCACATGCTTTCCTGAACTATTATACAGAAGCTGATGACAATGTATGCCAGATCCTGAAGGAGACACTTGACAGATGAAAAATGGGGAACAACTGGGCATTGTTTTGGCTTATTGCCTTTTGGGGAGCAAGGGAAGTGCTAGGTCTTGTGGGAGAACAGGGCTCTGAGCAGGAGTGCTCACAACCCTGCCCAGGTTGGAATATTATAAATAAAGACATATTTTTCTCAACACTAATTTTGGGTCTTACACAAAGGCATCACATGAATAAGTCCCCCTTTTATTCAGTGAAAATTGGAAACACGAAACTACTCTTAGGTGTAAATATGTTAATGATAATTAAGCCCCCTACATTGAGGATATAAATCAGTGGTGATCAGGTAAAAAGAAGTAAGTAGAAGACATAATGCATGCTTATTAATTCACCATATGACTTTTGACACACCATAACAGGACTTATTGTGGTACATATCCAACTCTTTCACACTATACCTCAAGGTCTGAGCCAACTTCCTTAACTTTTCCTAGAGAGTGGTCTTAAAAAAAAATCCAGTGCCATCTAGACATAATTTTTTTAATCGAGTTGTTGAATCCATTACTGCTGTATTAATTTAAAGAGAAGAAGCCTGGACCACAGAGACAGCTGAGCAGATATGAAATTTTCATGAACTTCCATTGAAGATGACAGACTGCACAAATGTATTGTCCTCCTTTCAGCCAGAAGACCCTTGTAAAATAAAAGTCTAATTACACAAAAGAAAGAACTCTATAACAGCAAAGAGAATGTAAAAATAGTGGTTACAATAGAACAAGATTTTTATAACTTCTGAAAGATATAAACAGGAGACTGGCCATGAATGTGAGGGAGGTGGGGTCATGTAACTGTGACACACAGGACAGAATCAAGGTTTTAATTCAGTAGATATATGGAATTTGCAATGAGAAATAGGGATGCATTAAATTGAAGGTTTGGATTAACTGCAGTATTCAGGGACAGTGTCATTAACCAGAATTAAATCAAACAGCACACTAGGATAAACAACATTTGCCTCAAAATGATGATAAAAATTATTCTCAACTTTCAGAGTCAACATATAGGCAAAGATTTAGTTATGACTGAGGATGTAATGTAATGTAATGTAATGTTAATTACTTTGAGTGTAAAATTAAAATAAATGGAGATGTCATATGAAAAAAGAGAAGAAAAGAGAAGTTTACAGGGATTATTATTTGCATATTTAAAAACAGGGGTCAATAAATATTGTAAAAAGTGGCTGAAACAAGAAATAAAAGTGTAATTATAATATTTAAAGGTGTATAAGTCACCAGTACCAATAAAATAATAGTATTACTATCAAACATTGAGAAAATGAAAGGACAAGAAGGGAGAAGATTAAATGAGCTAAATCCTTTGTTGTTAAAGATATAGTCAATATACTTATAGCCAGGTAAGAGTCCCCTTCCCTGGCAGAGTTCAAACTCTGGGGAGGGAAAAACATACCCAGCACCCACTTCCTGCAGGATTGCAAGAACTGCATCCAACTGGGAAGCTCTGCAAAACAGGCAGGACAAGCTCAAGAACTCCCTGCAGGGTGCATGTCCACAGGATAAAGACACAAAGAGAAACTCCAAAGTGGCCCTTTTTTTTTACCTTACTCAAGGAGGTAAAATACACTGCTTCCTAGGGCCAGTCCTGTTCCACTGAGGCCTGCAGGGCAGGGAGGTCAGAAAATGGTGCAGCAAGGGGGAATCAGGGACCTGCCCATCCTCAGCTTGCACACAGAGCTGCCATCAGCACCAAGAAGTAAAGAGTTAGCCTCTTACACAGATTGGTCCCTCCCTTAAAATGGAGAGCTAGTTCATCATAAACTATACATTGTTGGAAATAAGCAGGACACCAAGACAGGTGATACAGAAGTGGGGGAATACACCCACAATTTTCCCAGAAGACTAAACAGTGCCTCCCAGGGGAGATCTGGGGGTACCACCTACCAATCCAATTGAAGCCTCTTCTAGAGCCAGGTGAGGGTGGTACATGTGATGCTGCCAGAAGTTGGATGACCCACCCCTGGACCTTGAGCTGATAAAAAGTCAGAGGCAGATCCAGAGGGAGAAGACAAAAGGCAAACACCCAAAAAGCTGAGACAAATCTCACCTTGCTCTTCTTCAGAATTTGTGTTATTTTTTTCTCTTTTACTTCAATTGTATTTCAACTACTAATTCACTGTTTTGTATTTTATTTTTTATTCTTTTTATTTAGATTTTTATACTTTTTTATCTTTATTTCAAATATTACATTGTACCCTTCCCTTGTCTTACTCCATTTTACTTTTTTTCTGCTTTTCTTATTGTCATTATAAATTTTATATTTCCCCCTTTATAGGCCTTCAACCTATTCCTTACTCCTACTATTTCTTCTCCCTCTATCCTCTCTAAATCATTTTGGTTTAGTCAGCTCACATTATTTTTTCCCTTTCTTATAATATTCTTATTTTCTTTCCAACTTTATTAATTGTTGCTTATTTGGCATGGGTATTGTGGTTATTGTTGTTTTTCTTCAATTTTATTCCTATTTGTTCACTATATTTTTTATTTCAGATTTTATAGGTGACGGACTCTCTTTCTGTCTTACTGCATTTTTATCTTCCTTCTACCCTTGTTTATTTGAGTTTGGAATTTTATTTTTTCCTCCTTTTAGCCTGGATTTCATTCCTTACTCTTATGATTTCTTTTTCCTTTATCCTCTCAAAATCATTGTTTTCCTTTAGTCATCTCATATTCTTATTTACTATCTTATAATACTCTCAATCCCTTTCAAAATTTATTAATCTTTGTTCAGTTGCTGTTGATGTTGCTAATGTGATATGGGGACATTTATGCTGCTATAAGTTTGGTTTTTTGGATAGTATTGCTTTGTTAACAGCACCTGTATAACAGCATACAAGATGTGGTGGGGGTTGTGGCTCTCAATAAGCCAGATGGTAGGGAGAACCTATCAACGACTGAGCCATTAGTAATCAAAGCCCAACACAATAAGAGAGCCCATATAAACTGAATAGAGGGCATCCAGACCAGGAGATCAAAAGACTGAACTACTGAGTCTCACAGAACTCCTACCACAGAAGGCCACCCCATGAAGACAGGCAGTCAAAACAGAACAATCTGAAACACAGAAACAAAAAGAGCCACATAAAATGGGGAGACAAAGAAACAACTTCCAATCAAAAGGAAAGGATAAATCCCCAGAAAAAAAGCTAAATGAGTATGAGGCAAGCAATCTATTAGACATAGAATTAAAAATAATAGCTATAAGGATGCTCAAGGAACTCAGTAAGAACTACAAAGAACTTTATGGGAACTATAAGGAACTTAGTGGTAACTACGTCAGCATGAAAAAAGGACATATAAACTATGAATAAGAACTAGGAGGAAAGGAAGAATACAATATCAGAAATGAAGAATACATTAGAAGAAATTAAAAGCAGACTAGATGAAGCAGAGGAGTGAATCAGTGAGCTGAAAGACAGTGTAGAAAAAAAACATCCAGTCAGAACAACAAAATGAAAAAAAGATCCCCCCCAAATGAGGATAGTTTAAAGGAGCTTCAGGACAACATGAAATGTAACAACACTTGCATCACAGGAATATAAGAAGGAGAAGAAAAGGAGCAAGGGATAAAAAATCTTGTTGAACAAATAATGACAGATAACTTCCCTAACTTGTTGAGGGAAAATGTCATTCAAGTTCAGGAAGCACACAGGGTCCCAAATCAAGATAAATACAAAGAGGCCCACTCCAAGACACATATAATTAATTTGGCAAAATTTAAAGACAAAGAGAGAACCTTAAAAGCGATAAGGGAGAAACAGCTAGTGACATACAAAGGAGCTCTAATAAGGCTATCAGCTGATTTCTCACTACAATACAGATGGGATTGGCATAAAATAATCCAAGTAATAAACACCAAGGACCCGCAGCCAAGACTACTCTACCCAGCAAGGCTTTCATTTAAAATGGAAGGTGAAATAAGGAGTTTCACAGGGGAAAAAAGGGGGGGGGGGGCGCTAAAAGAGTACATCTCCACCAAGCCAGCACTGGAAGAAATGTTAAAGGGACTCCTTTAAGAATAGAAAAATATATATTGAGAGAGAGAGAGAGAGAGAGAGAGAGAGAGAGAGAGAGAGAGAGAGAGAAACAGAAGGGAGCATAGGTACAAAGGGCAAAATGGCCTTAACCAAGTACCTATCAATAATAACTTTAAATGTAAATGGGTTAAATGCTCCAATCAAGAGGCATAGGGTAGCAGGGAAGATAAGAAAACATGACCTACATATATGCTGTCTAGAAGAGACCCACCTCAGAACAAAGAGTCTATACAAGTTGAAAATGAAGGGATGGAAAAAATATTCCAAACAAATAGATATTAAAAAACTGGGGTAGAAATAGTTATATAAGACAAAAAAGACTTCAAAACAAAAGCCATAACAAGAGACAAAGAAGGTCACTACATAATACTTAAAGGAGTAGAACAACAAGAGGATGTAACCCTTGTAAAGATATATGCACCCAACAAAGGAGCACCTAAATGCATAAGGTAAACCTTGGAAGCCTTTAAGAAGGAGATCAACAGTGATACAATCATCCCATGGGACTTTAACATTCCACCTTCAACAATGAATAGATCTTCCAAACATAGAATCAAAAACCTGTTGGGGCATTAAACAACAATCTAGATGAAATGGACTTGATTGATATTTACAGAACATTTTCCCACAAAGAAACAAAATATTCATTTTTTTTTAAAATGCTCATGGGACATTTTCAAAGATAGGCCACATAGTTGGACACAAAACAAGCCTCAACATATTCAAGAAATTTGAAAAATACCAAGCATCTTCTTGGATCACAATGGCTTGAAACTAGAAAATAACCTCAAGGAAAAAACTCAAAAAAATTTAAATAGATGGAGAATGAATAACATGTTATTAATCATGAATGGGTTAACAATGAGATCAAGGAAGACAAAAAAGTACCTGGAAACAAATGAAAATGAATACACAACAACCTGAAACCTATGGGACACAGCAAAGGCAATCCAGAGAGGGAAGTTCATAAGAAAAAGACTACCTAATAAACAACCTACCCCTACATCTAAAAGAACTAGAGAAATAACAACAAAATAAATGCATAGCAAGTAGAAGAAAGTAAATAATCAAAATCAGAGCAGAACTAAAAGCCATAGAGACTAAAATAACAATTCAGAGAATCAATGCCTCTAGGAGCTGGCTCTCTGAAAAGATAAACAAAATTGACAAACCTTTAACTAGATTCATCAAGAAAAAAAGAGAGAGGACCTATATAAATAAAATCAGAAATTAAAGAGGAAAAATTATTACCAATACCACTAAATACAAAGGATTGTAAGAAATTACTATGAATAAGTATACACCAAGAAACTAGACAACCTAGGTAAAATAGATAAATTTCTGGAAACATACAATATGCCAAAACTGAATCAAGAAGAAGCAGAAAGCCTGAACAGACTGATAACAACCAGTAAAATTGAAGTAATAAAAAAACCTCCCAGCACACAAAAGCCCTGAACCTTATGGCTTCATGGATGAATTTTACCAAATATTCAAAGAAGAACTAACACTTATCTCTCTTAAGCAATTCTGAAAAATTCAAGAAGAGGAAAGACTCCCAAACTCTTTTTTATGAAGCCAGTGTTATCCTAATTCCAAAACCAGGTAAAGACACAACAAAGAAAGAAAATTATGGGCCAATATCTCTGATGAACACAGATGTTAAAATCCTCAATAAAATATTGGCAGTCTGGATCCAGCAATATATTAAACAGATCATAACCACAATCAAGGGGGATTTATCCCAGCGATGCAAGGATGGTAAAATAGTTGCAAATCAATAAACATAATACATCACATAAACAAAATTAAAGACAAAAACCATATGATCATATCAATACATGCTGAAAAGCATTTGACAATAAAAAAAGTGGGAATACAGGGAGCATACCTCAAAATAATAAAGGCCATATACAAGAAACCTATTGACAACATCATACTCAATGGGAAGAAACTAAAAGCATTTCCCTTAAGATCAGGAACAAAACAAGGGTGCACACTTTCACCACTTTATTCAATATAGTACTGGAAGATCCTGCCACAGTGATTAGACAAGAAAATAAAATAAAAGGAATCCAAATTGGAAAAGAGGAAATAAAACTGTCATTATTTATAGACAACATGATAGTGTACATAGTAAATCCTATAGTGTCCACCAAAAATCTACTCAACCAAATAAGTGAATTCAGCAATATAGTGGAATACAAAGTCAATATTCAGAAATTGATGGCATTCTTGTACACCAACAATGAAGTATCAGAGAGAAAATCTAAGGGGAAAAATTTACTATAGCAACAAGAAATATAAAATACCTAGGAATAAATGTAACAAAGGATGTAAAAGACTTGTACTTAGAAAACGATAGTTCACTGAAGAAAGAAATGGTGGGAAATACAAATAAATGGAAACATATAATATGTTCATAGATTGGAAGAAATAACATCATTAAATATTCATACTACCCAAAGCAATCTATATACAACACAATTCATATTAAAATATCTATGGTATATTTCACAGATCTAGAATAAATATTCCAAAAAGTCATATGGAACCAAAAAAGAGCACAAATAGCCTCAGCAATCCTAAGAAAGAAGAACAAATTTGGAGGGATCACAATAATTGACATTAAACTATATTAAAAGGCCATTGTAATCAAGATAGTCTGATACTGTAATAAGAATAGACACATAGATCAATGGAACATAATAGAGAGCCCAGAAATAAACTCATGTCTCTATGGTCAATTAATGTTTGACAGAGGGGGCATGAACATATAATAGAATAAAAACAGTCTTCAATAAATGGTGTTGGGAGAACAAAACTGGTACTTTCAAAAAAATGAAACTAAGCTATCATTTTACACCATACACCAGAATAAACTCTAAATGGATAAAGAACTTAAATATAAGTTGTAATACTATAAAAGTCCTAGCACAAAACATAAGATGTAAAATTTCAGACATCCCAAATAGCAATATTTTTGCTGATATATCTCCTAAGGCAAAGGAAATAAAGGAAAAAATAAACAAATAGAACTAGATCAAACTAAAAAGCTTCTGCATGGCTAAGAAAGCCATTATCAAAATGAAAAGGGAACTGACAATATGGGAGAACATGTTTGCCAATGGTACAACAAACAAGGGTTTAATCTACAAAATATATAAATAAGTCATATGACTGAACACCATGAAGACAAACAACTCAATCTAAAAATGGGCAAAGGACCTGAAGAGACACTTCTCCAAGGAGGACATACAGAGGGCCCAAAGACATATGAAAGGATGCTCAACATCACTAGCCATTAGAGAGATGCAAATTAGAAACAGAATGAGATATCACTTCACATCTGTCAGAATGGCTATCACCAATAAATCAACAAACAAGTTCTGGTGAGGATGTAGAGAAAAGGAATCTCTAGTGCACTGTTGGTGAGAATGCGGACTGATACGACCACTGTGGAAAACAGTATAGAATTTCCTCAAAAAATTAAAAACGTAGCTGCCTTATGACCCAGCACTTCCACTGCTGAGAATATACCCTAAGAATCCAAAAACACCAATTCAAGGAACTTATGCATCCTTAAGTTCATAGCAGCATTATTTAGCCAAGTGCTGGAAACAGCCCAAGTGCTCATCAGTAGATGAGTGTTTTAAAAAATGTGGTACATTTACACAATGGAATACTATGCAACAGAAAGAAAAGAAAGAAGGCCTGTCTTTTGAGACAGCATGGATGAAACTGGAGACTATTACGCTAAGTGAAATAAGCCAGTTGGAGTAAGACAAAGACTATACAACCTCACTTATAACTGGAATCTTATGACCAAAGTAAACTAATAAGAAAAATAGAACCAGAGACATGGAAACAAGGAACAGACTGATAACTGTAGGAGGGGAGAAGGAAGAGGGAAATGGTGAAAGGAAGGAAAAGAGACTAGTCAAATAACATGTATGAATTATTTATGGAAATGGACAATAGAGAGGGGATTAACTGTGGGCCAGAGAGGTGGGCTATGAGGAGGGGAGCAAAAGGGAAAAAAAATTGGGAGAACTGTAATAAAAAAAAAAAAAAAACAATAAAAAAGTCAAAAATATACAGTTACTTAATATTATCTGAAGTTTATAAAATAAGAATTTGAGGTAATAATGGTATCTATAATTATGGAAGAAATTAGTGGGAGAACCTAAAAAACAACTTTTAGAATGTTGCCTCAGGATAGGAACAATGGAATTGGGAAGGGCAATCCTGAAGACATGATTTTAACATTAAACCCTTCTGTAATACTATTTTGTTGATAGTATTTACTACATTTTTTATGACAGGCTAACAAAATCAGATTTATTTAACTTCTAAATTTAGATATTGCTCTAACAATTATTCTTTTTAAGTTACAGTTTTCTCAGGTCAAAATTAGATAATGTGATAAGAAAAAGAAACTGTTGAGTATAATGTCTCTTGTACAATGAGAGCTCAGTAAAACATTTGTTGTTAATGTTGTTCCCATTGTTACAGCATTTTAATTTTCTTGGGTGACAGAATGGCTAGTATAGAGAAAGATAATAAATAACAAATTATGTGGTTTCATATCCATATTGTTCCAATGAGTAAATTGAAACTCACTACAAGAGAGTGAGTTCCAGAAATTAGCAACCTAGGAGAAGGAAATTTCTATTTCTGCTATCCTATGTAAAACATAGAAGGAATCTAAAAATCCTGTATTTGGACTTGTCTCCCTACCATTAACATCATCATGGAGTTTTGAGTTGCTCCAGGCATAGATATGAGATGGAAGCTACCATTAACCCAATGGTTGTAAAGAGTTATTGCATCTCTATAGTGTCTAATGCCTTAAGCATGGTGAGGATTCAATCCATTCTGATTCATTTCATATCATTTTTATGCAATTTACTAGCAGGAAATGATATTTTGCATACTGCTCCACATTTTAACTTGAAGTGTTTACCATTTATTAAAAAAAGAAATTCTGTTTTGTATTATATTTTTCTATTTAAGTGTAGGAGGTTTTTATTAGAGATGACATTAATTATGAGTGCAGCTAATTTAACAGATGGATGGTAATGAGATTCATTGACTCACCAGTTGAAAGAATAATATACACTTAAGAGGAGAATGACTACTCATCAGTCATTTGTAGGCTATGTATTCAATATTTTAAATAATCATATTTAGAATAATATTATCTTTATTAGGTAGGACATACATATCAGAAATGTGAGTTATGCTTATAACAAATTGCATAATTTCAGTGATGCTAAAATAATATATCTATATAAGGACACTGCTTCTGTGTTTATGAATGGGCCAAAGTTGAACCAACAATTATTTCCACAGCATACTCCATTAAACTCTGTATTAATTTTAGAATTTAACACAGTAAATTAATGTTTTTGAAAACATAGTGAAGTGGCTTCATAAATTTATTTAAACATTCTATAAACATACAACATATGATAAATTAAAATCCTAAGGTGCTTAAATTTTTAAAGTTATATTTAATGAAATTAATTTGAAGGAAGTTAAAGACTTCAGAAAGATAAAAAATTCATTTAGAAGAAATGTGTGATTCTGCATATATGCTGATAAATTAATGGGTTGGTTAGTATACTAAGATACCTATACTTCCTCCTAGTGTATTTGAAAGATAAAGTATATATTGACCATATTATTTTCATTCCCTAAACACAGAAGTCTCCTCCAGAAGTAACCATAATGAGCATATTTCAAAGCCTTTTGTTAAGTTTATTTTTGATAACTCTACCAGTTTTCATATATGTCAAAACCTTTGTTTTATGGAGTTCCTTTACATTTAATTATTCACCTAGAATAAGATACTTAAAGATGAACACTAACAAATTTATTCCCGAGACTTGTTTCTCCATTAAAATTTTTTAAAATTTTGTGCCTACATTTTGATGATTTAAACACACACAGACACACACACACACACACCCCACAACACACATTTTGAACTTCTTTGATAATCACCTTCTAATCAGACACTACAAATCAAATGTAATGCCTGCTTCTCAGTTTAGGATAGATTTAAAAGTAGGCTGCACTGTTTTATTTGTGATGACTGTTGAGAAAAGGATTTAGAGAGAGTTAACTCCTAAGTTTTATGTCAAGTGAAATTCAAATGTCTTTCACAGTGCTCCCAAGAATATATGTTTTTCAACTCAATTAGAATGTCTTGGATATGACACCAAAAGCACAGACAACAAAAGAAAAAAACTAGCTAAGTTAGATTTCATCAAAATGAAAACTTTTTCATTAAAGGGCACTATCATCAGGGTAAAAAGGCAATCCATAAAATGTGAGAGAATATTTGCAAATTATGTATGTTATAAGTGATAAATATCAAGAATATATTAAAAACTCCTTCAGCTTGACAACAAGCAACCTGATTTAAAAATGTGAAAAAGGCTTGAATAGATGTCCTTCTAAAGAAGATATAAAAATGACCAACCTGAAAAGGTGTTCAACGTCACTAATCATTACTGAAATGCAAATCAAAATTACAATGTGATAACACACAATGACTGATGCCCACAAGAATGGCTAGTAAAAAAAATAAACAGCAACAAACAGGTGTTGGTGAGGTTGTGGAAAAATTGAAATCATGTGCTTTGCTGGTAGAATGAAAAATAGCACAGAAACTTTGGAGAAAGGTATGGCTCCTCAAAGAAATTAAACAGAATTACTGTATGATACAGTAGTTCTATTTCTGGGCACATATTTAAAATAATTAAAAGCAGAAATTGAGTACATAGAAGCATTATTCACAATAGTCAAAAGGAAGCAACAGATAAACAAAATGGGGTATGTACATATAGTAGAATGTTGTTCAACCTGAAAATGGAAGGGAATTTTGATATATGCTACATGACTAAATCTTGAAGGCATCATACTAAGTGAAATAAGCCAGTCACAAAAGAACAACTATTATATGATTCCACTTTTTAAGGATCTTAGAATAGCTAAATTCATAGAAATAATACAGGTAGAATTGTAGTGGTCAAGGGCTAGGAGAAAGAAGATGATTAGTTATGGTTTTATGGGTATGAAGTTTCAGTTTGGGAAGAAGAAAAAGTTCTGAAGATGGATGGTGGTGAAGGTTGCACAACAATGTGAATGTACTTAATGTCACTGAAATAAGCACTTATAATTGTTAAATGGCAAACTTTATGATATGTATGATTTACTATAATTTTAAAAAATTAAATAAAAAAAGAAACATTTAGAGGGTGCCTAAACATGATAAGTATCAAATTAAGAGGACGTCTCTAAGAAGATTATTTCTTACAACCTCACATTTTTATTATTGCGGGAGCGGAGGTGGAATATGTGCTTGGTCATGACACCATTAATATTACAGTTAACACAAAATGAAAACTGTGTTGCAGAACATAGAAAAAAAGTTGAAATTAACCCTCTCAGAGGTGATTTATATTTTAAAATGTTATGCATTTCTTGGCATAGAAGTTATTAAACCTCAGGAAAAGATATTTACACAGTCCAAAAAATTATAAATATGAAGGCATAGCAAAATCTAGTATAGACATTAGTAACTCTCAGAACTCCAAATTACTAGAATGATTTTATTTTGTCTTTTCTCTCTGCTGGGGCTCAGCTTGAGGCCACCAAGCTTACTCATTTCTTCTTTTCTAAACACTCCTCTGTTTTAGAATCTGAAAAAAGAAAAAAAAAAAAAAGAAAAAAGAAAGAAAGAAAATTGTTCTGCTTCATAACATTTCTTCCAAAACTTTCTAACATATTATTTGAATAAAACAAAGTTGAAACATACTAAGCTGCTACCTTTCTCTTCTAGTATATTATGATAGTATCCCCTGAAAGAAATGATTGAACTTTACATTGCTCATCTAAGCAACAGTGAACAATATTTTTCTGAAAATAGTTATTGAAGTAAAATTACATCATATAATTTGAACCCACTTTGAGTGCACAATTCAATAGTTTTTTCAAATGTATATACCCTTTAACCATTAATATTATCAAGATGCAGAAGATTTCCATTATCCAACAGTGCTCTGAAATATTTAGCTCTAAAATCTGTATACAAATTTGTATAACTTCATACACTAGAAATTATTACATAATAAAACATTTTAAAACCTATTTTAAATATCTAAATTGCTATAAACTAATTACAAATAAAAATATCAAATATTAGTCAATGTCATAGGTTAAATTAATAAAATATTATTAAAGGACATAAAAGAAGATTATACAAAATGAGAAATACGATGTTGCAAACAAAATAGAACATTTAACATAGGTACAAAATATTAACACAATTTTTAATGAAAATTATCAAGCTATCTAAAAGAAATAAAAGATAATTTTGAAAAATAATAAGTAACAGGAACTTGTCCATAAGATTTGAAAATTTATTGGCTGATAATAACTATGTGGTTTCAGAGACGTTACCATTAGCCAAATATTTATGTATGCTACAAAATAGAGAGACTAGTAAAGGACACAAATTACATGGAAATGTGGCATAAACAGATCTCTGACTATACTGGAAGGTGGTTTTAGTGGAAGAAGTGTGAAGTATCAACAAGGAAAGGATTCATTCTTCCTAAGTGACGCTAGGACAACTGGCTCTCCATATGGAGACTGAAAAATTAGATGCCTACCTCATACCACACTCAAAAATAAATTTCAGGTGGGTTAAATACCTATATGTAAAAATCAAAACATTGTAATATTTATCAGAAAATATGTAGAAGTATTTTTATGATATCAATGCAGAAAGACTTAAAAAGACCAAAAGTATGTCTATAGAGTTGAGGAAATTCACAGTTTGAGAAAAATATTTGCAATTCATAGAACTAATGCAATTTTTATAGTCATTCTCTTTCTGGAAACACATATACGTAAGAAGAGCTGTGAAGGATGTTAGGGGAAGCATTGTTTGAAATAATGTAAAAAAGTGAAACTTGGAAACACATGTATGCATCAATATATATATATATCAATATATATATATATATGTTTGTGTGTGGGTACACTTTATATGATGCCAATTATACAGTTTTAAGATGTTGTTTTTTCTACTTATAATACATTGCTTATAAGTGCAATAATATTTCTTTTCCCTGTGCATACATTCCATATTTGTGTATTAAGAATACCCAGTTTTCTACTATAGCAGCCATGGTGTTTGAGACAAATTTGGATCTTTCAATATTTTAGCATGTGCAACAATGCTAAATCTATGCTAAGGTTGAGTTAATCCTCCTCCTCAATGGTAGGCCCAGAGGAGACACCACCAGATGGAAGGGCTTCATCAATAGGAAGCTTCCAAGAATTTTTCCTGACATACCTCCTGCATTCTGGAGCTTGGTAATGTCGGGCTTGCAGACTTTCCAACTCTTGCTACTGATGTTCGGATTATTCCTTCTCTGCACTCTGATACTTATTAAGTGGTTGATTTAATTACACTTGTCAAGAACCTTTTGTTTGTCCTCATTGTTGATCTTGCCTTGAAGTTTTAAATCTTCAGCAGCTGGTTTCATGTTGAATGCACAGGATTCAAGTGAATTCTTGGAAAACACATTGTGCCACTGTTTCTCACCTTCAGGTTTGTACTCAGGTTCCTTACACTCAATGCCTTCCCTGCTCTTATTTGTATATATTTATGTATGCATTGTATATATTTTATTTGTTGAAGTAAATATAAGATTAACATACACATATATAAATGCATATATTCATTTACATATATTTGTGGCAAAGTCTTAAGCAGAATACCATGTGAGTTAACTAATATGATCTTCCTAATACTCATGATCTAAAAGGATAATTACTAAATACATAATAGAAAAGCAACAAAATTAGAAACAAATAATAGATTTATTTTTTGCTTCATTATTTTTATAATTTTTAAAATTTATCTGTATTTTTACATTAGTATTTAACTCCCTTATACCCCATTCCATCCTGCAATCACCACACTGTTGTCTGTGTCCATGAGTTCTTTTTTTGCTTGGTTCTTCCACCCAATTACCCAGCCCACAGAGCTGTCATCCTGCTCTCTGTCGACAAGTCTGTTGGATTTTCCTTGTTAGTTCAGTTTGTTCATTAGATTCCACATATGAGTGAAATCATATGGTATTTTTCTTTCTCTGACTGGTTTATTTCACTTAGCATAATGTTCTCTGGGTCCATCTATGCTGTCACAGAGGATAAACCTTTCTTCTTTTTAACAGCCAAGTAGTATTCCATTATGTAAATGTCCCACAGTTGTTTTACCTAATATCAAACTATATTATAAGGTCATAGTAATCAAATCAGCATGCTTTTTATCCTAGTTAAAGGAGCTGGAGATTATTCCCAAACAGTAGCATGTGGTTGAGTTGGTAAAACTGGAGTCATTTACTGTGCTTGATTTTCTGATTTTTTTTTTTACCCCTGGCATTTTCTGAGTTTATATCTGATTTGGACACCCCTTGAGATTTTAGTACATCTCCCACATAATTCTTTCACTTTCTACCCTCTTTCTGATTTACATTAGAAATGAATATTTTTCTCTTTTCATGTTACTTTGACTCCATACCTTCCAAAGCAAGTTATATAAACTTTTTCTATGAAATTATACTCTTTGGTCTGGAATATGAGTTCTATTCCTCTGGAAAGTTATAGCATTCTTAGTTCGTCCATTTCTTCAACAGTAATATATCTATGTCATATGGATTTTTTTCTGAATATTAAGTAAATTAGTACATATTGAGCACTTATAATAGAGCCTGGCAGATGGTAAGTGTTCAGAATAATTAACCATTTGCTGTTTAACTATCTAATATTTATTTCACCCTCTTCCAGTAACCTCCCACTGATACCCTCTAGGGACACCATCAGTTTCTGTGCTTCTAGAGTGTAAGATTCCTGCTACTCATTGCTACTTTTGGTAATGATAACATCAAACAGGACTTTTTACTAAAGAGCAATCTAGCCATCTCAAATAATATATCCAATCCAGTACAAGAAGTAGACACTTTCTCACCATTCAGGGATAATTGATATAATAGGAACTGATCTTGTTTTAAACTATAAGAAAGCTTTTATATCTCATTGCAGTTAATAAAACAAAAATCAGTATTTTTGTAAAAGGTATTCTTTTACCATAAGCATGAATAATAAAACACTGGGATGCTACTTAATTATTAAATTTCATATTAGAAAATAAGAGACAATAAAATCTTTTTATTATAAAGAACTAGAAGAGGGAAAATGTCTAAGGAAAATCTATGCAAACTACAGAGGACCAGTAGATTCAGCAAATGGATACGTACAGAAAAGAGTCAACAGAAGCTCGATCTTAAACACGTGTCTGGCTACTCTCTCAATGACCAGATTGCCTTCCTTAACACTTACAAGATAGAAATATCTTTAACTCATAATATCCCTTAAGTGTTTAATTTTAATAAACTGTATTTCAGATTTTCAAAGAAAATAATTGAAAAGTCTTTCCATTACACAATGTGATATTTTCTTGGCTTTAACGTCACCTCAGCACTTTTCAGATGCGCTTGCAGAGAGAAATATTCTGACTTTACTTTAAATCTTAGTATACTGGAATTAATATTGAGAGTTCAAAAAGAACCACATTTCACCTTCCCCTTATAATGCAAAATGGAAAATAATTCTAAATTAAATTTGGCTTTGGAATACCAAATTCTTAAATAAGCATTTTTGTTTTTTATTTAAATTTTAAAGTAAGAAATGTTGGAAAGCGCTCTACCTCTTGTGTTGCCCACATTGAAAAGGAGGCTAAAATTATAAAGCATTACATAATTAATTTTAAGAATCTTAATAATAAAATACAAATAGTGATTTAAAAATTTAAACAACAAAAATATGTATAGCATTACCACTTCAAAGCATATTATGCCACTGATTGTTTATGATATTGTATTGAGCCTCAGTAATATTCAAGTGTCTTAGTTACAATGGCATCTACTATATTCTGAGTTACCAAAGGAAAGAAAATACACTACCTATTTTTAGAATTCTCTGCAGTCTGAAATGCCACTGGGGATTGACTATAATCATAAGTAAGTAACAAGAAATGTTATACCTAATCCAGTGGTCAGAAACACCTTTCACAATTTTATAAGAACTACGATTATTTTAATACACTTTAAGTCATATTCTTGGAGTTTAACTTACATATAATAAAAAAAATACCTTTTTGTAAGCATATGGTTCAATAAGTTTTGCCAATGAATACAGTAGTGAAACTATGTCATAATCAAGATACATTTTTATTGCCTCAAAAGTCCCATCATGCATTTTGTAGTCAATTCTTACTACCCAGTTCAAGCCCCTGGAAATCACTGATCTAATTTCTGTCTTTATAGTTTTTTTATTTTCTATAATGTTATGTAAATGCCAGCATAATATTTGTAGCTTAATATTTTTTTTTGCATGGCATAATGCTTAATTGATTCATTTATCTTGTTGTATACATCAGTAGGTCATTCCTTTCATTTACTGAGAAGTATTCCATTATATAGCAATACCACACTTATTTTCTATTTGCATGTTTATAACTAGGTGAATTGTTGCCAGTTTGGAGCAATTAGGAATGAAACTGTCACAACTACTTGTGTATATGTTTTTTTGTGGACATATGTTTTTATTTCTCTGGGGTAAATACCCAGAAGTGGAGTTGTTGGTTCATATGTTCAGTGTATAGTTAATCTTATAAAATATTGCCAAACTGTTTTCCAAAATGCTGTTTTATACTGTAATCTCATGTAGGAGAGTCCTAGTTGCTCAGCATCTTCATTAGAATTTGGATTTATTAGTACTTCTAAATTTAAGCATTATAGCAGATGTGTAAGGTATGAGTTTAATTTACATTTCCTTTATGAGTAATGTGCATTTTTATGAGTTTTTAAAATAAATTTATATATAAATTCAACGTATGCTTTTTGGTTCACATCTTTAGCCTTATAATTTATTGATGCATTCAGAGTTCCTGATATAATTTGGATACAAGTTCTTATTTAGATATGCGTTTTGCAATATTTTCTGGTCCATAGCTTCGTTTTTATTTTTTACAGTGTCTTCTGAAGATGAGACATCTTTAATTTAGATAAAGTTTAAGTACCATATTTTTTGCTCTGTAAGACTCACCTGAGATAAGACACACCTAGGTTTAGAGGAGGAAAACAAGAAAAAAATATTCTGAACCAAATGGTTTACTAAAACATCTAACAAAATATAACAGAATAATTTTTCAACCATGTAAAGTGAACAACAGTCAACAGAACTATCATCACTGTCATTAACAAATGAGGAGAGACTTTAAGACTTTAAGGTTCCAGTACTCTTCTAGTTTCTGGGAACCGCAAGAACTCATCATTGTTAGTGTAAGAATTTTGGGGGGCCTTTAATAACAGGCATTGAGGGAGTTAAGAGATACCACTAGTTGTAACAGTCACTGAGAGTATCACTACCCTAGTTACAGGTTCTGGCAGACTACCCCCAGTGCTTTTTATGGCTAGTGATACCCCTTAATCCCCTGAGTGCCTGTGTTACTACTAGAATAGTGACCCCACCATAACTCCCTTTCTATACTACAAACTTCAGCATTTATGGCTGCTCACCCAGTTACTGCTGGCCTCCTCACACAGAAACCTGGTGTGCACTGGAAACAGTATGGAGGTAGACGAGACAGCTGTAGTATCTAATGGAGCCAGTAGCCAGCTGAGAACATGTTACTTCAGTTCCACCCATCTGCCTCTCATGATTGACAGAGCTAAGGCACAGTGATTGGTGATTGGACGCGATTCTACTGACACGGCCCCATTCAGTGTCAAAGACAATTGGCAATTGGCATTGTGCCTCATACCTATTATTACCCTCAGCTGATTTGACAGGTCAGCAGTTGTACCTGGGAGTGTCAGGCAGCCCTCTGCACTCTCCCAGGTCCTGGGTGATGGGCAGAAGTGGATGACAACTGACAAAATGCCCTGAGATTCAGCAGTAAAGGGGGACATTTAAGAAGCCCCAGGGGTTTTGCATGGGTCAATCATTTCCTCTTCTAACAGCGGTCGCCACCACTGACAGGTCAGGTAATACACATCACGGACTGTGATGCAATATGTGCTCCATAAGACGCACAGATATTCCCCACACCCCCTGTCTTTTAAAGGGGAAAAATGTGCATCTTATGGAGAGAAAAATACGTTAATTATTCTTTTCTTTATGGCTCATGTTTTGTTGTTGTTGCTGTTGCTGTTATTCTAGGAAATCTTTGCCTAATCGAAGATTCAAATATTTTCTCTTATGTTTTAACTATAATTGTTACAGTTTATGTTTACTTTTAGATCTATTTCAAGTTAATTTCATATATAATGTGACATAAGGTTAAATGTATATTTCCTTTTACATATTAAAGTCTAATTATTGCAGCACCCTTTGTTCAAAAGATTATTCTTTGCCCCTTTAAATTAATTTTACCCCATTCTCAAAAAAATAATAAATTTATATAGGTCAGTATATTTCTGGAATCTGTATTTTGTTTCATTGATATTTATGTATTTCCTTTTCCAAAAATGCACTGCCTGAATTCTCTCATCTTTGTTTTGATGAAAATGTCTTTATTTGTAGCAAGTCTTGAAATCTGACAGTCTGCATTTTCCAATTTATTGTTTTTTAATTGCTTTTGCTGTTCTGGTACTTTTCTCAATAAATTTTATAATTGAGTGGTCAATTTTTACAAAAACATCAGAAAATTCATTGAGATTGCATTGATTTTTTCTTTGATTCATTTTGGAGAGAATTCTCTCTCTCTCTCTCTCTCTCTCTATATATATATATATATTTTTTTTTTTGGATAATATGACTATTTTAATGACAATTATATATAAATAATTTGAATAATTCTAGACAATAAAGTTAAAACATGTAAGATACTTTTATATTACTATGCTTCAAAAAATAAGCTCATGAAACAGATAGTGACATATAGTTCATGAAGATGCAAGCATTGTCAGCTAACTCTGGAATATAATCCTGACTTCACTCATCCTTTTGCAGCATGACATTAACAATCTATTACTTCTTTATTCTTCCTTCTCCTTATCTATCAAAGGCAAAAGAAACCTGTCTTATATAGGATTTTGTAATAATTATAAAAGTCATATATAGTGCCTGACACCAAAGAGCTGATTAATAACCAACATTTATGATGTCTTTCATAAATTTGGTTCTTACAGGTTATTTCACCTAACATGCTGAATTATAATTACATACTGCATTATCTATATCTGCCAAGTAGACTGTGAGTTCACTATACACAGGGTCTGTGTCTTATTTCTGTGTTCAAGTATTTAACACAGGGTTGTTGCTCCATAAATATTTGCCGGGATCAAAAGAGAAAAAGTCCCTGAGATTACCTTATGCCAGATGTTGTAATTACCATATCAATTTTATATAAGTAATTAAAATAGCCAACAGGAATTTTATGTAATTTGACCCACTACTGGGTGTAATATTTTTTTTATAAATCTAATCAATGCATCTGAAGGGTTCATTCTTTATCACCTATTCTTACTATGTAGTTATTAATATCCTGGAGCCTTATAAACCAGGGTTTGATAAATGTTTTAACCTTAATTAATTGTACATGTGTGTCCAAATTTATTAAAAAATTTCAATAATGTTCTGAAATATCTTTTAGGTATTAAGATGCCAAACTGCATATTAAAAGTGATAAAAAGAAAATATTTAAAATTCCATATGTTACAGGATAATGAAAAAATGATTTGAGTATTAAGACTGACAGAAAAGAAATCAGCCTTGGCTTTGCATTTCTCTTTGGTAATAATCTAGTACATATATAGTACACTTGGCTAAAAAACTGATCTCGGTTATAGCTAGTTCTTAAGAACATATCTATATTCTGGGTCTCTTTGTGTACTATGATATATCATATACTTACTACATTACATTGTATATATATTATAACATGACACATTATATATTTGCTGTATTAATATTATATAATATCAATCTAATGTATGTTTATTAAGTATATATTATTTTTTATTACTATTATACATTGTCTATTATTCACTTGCCTAACTAATCAGCACAAACCCATAATCAAAGTATGAACATTTTAGGATGTTTTGACCTTCATTTGCTTTCTTATGGGTTTTAATTTATTGTTTTATCATTTCATCCCTAATTTTCAGTGTGAGTGTATCTCTTGTATAGTCTCTTGCCTATCTGAGCCCCTCCTCAACTGTGCATTAGAACCTATTGCTTTTCAGAAACAGGGTTCACTTCTGCCTCCCAGACTAAATGGGCCCATACGGTTTATACTACCAAGGTCCTACTCTAAAGATTATTTCAATGTGTTCTGACATAGAAATGGCAGGTAATAATCCTTTTTGTATAGCTCACTTCTGTGCATTTTTGAAGTGATTTTTTAGAGTGAAATCAGTCACAATGCTAAACATTTCAGGCTAGAAGGGAAGTTAGTGCTTTATGTCAGTTCCACCATCTATAGAGCAGCAGCCAGCTGGAAGCACAGTAGTGGTTCTCTCCTCATGTGTCCACATTCACAGCACCTGGGCAGTCATGAGGTTGAGAGAATTCTCCCACTTACATATTTCTTAAATCCATTTCCTTCTATCCCACTAGCTTCCTTTTAACCAAGGAACTCAACCTCCTTTTCCTGAATACTTGATAGTTGCCTCGCTGGATCTTATTACCCGAGTCCTTCTAGTCTTTACTTCTGTCAGTGAGACTCACCATGCAACCCACATTGTGTCATGTCCCTGTTCAAACTTCTTCAGTGATTCTCATCACCTGAAATAAATGTTCATGGCATGCAGAGTTTTTGTCATTTGGCTCCTTTTCTCACCACTGCCATCCCCAAACTCTACAGAAATGTATAATTATTTGCAGTTTCCACGGCACAATTCATGTTTGCAATGCCATCTTTTCTCTGAAATAGTTAACCTGACTTAATTACCATGAAAATTTTGCTCTTCTTTCAAGTCTTAATTGATGTTGCTTATCCTGTGACACTACATCTCTCTTACAAATCAATTGAATATTTTTGACCATCTTTCCACATCTTGTACACCATACAGTACATTTTTAATTTGCATGTTTATTTTCCTGCTAAACTGAACTACATATTTTTTGAGGATGGGTATTAATTATTGTCATCATTGTGTTACTAGGTAATAGAATAGTCATACCTCATATTAGGAGCTCAGTGAAAATTTGTTGAGTATCTGGTATTGGAAGGCCCTGCACTACCTACACCTCACATCATGATTGGATATACTAACTGCTAGCTCATTGCTTAATCAACTCATGTTACAGTTTTCATTATCCAGGGATCTGGGAGAAAAATTCAATATATATTACCTGATGCCAACAGCTCCTACTTCATTAATATGATGGACCCATAGAGAGTTAAAGTGAAAAAAGGAAATATTACAGTGTACAAATGATGTGTTGTGGAATTGTGCTCCTGAAACCTGTATAATTTTGTTAAGCAGTGTCACCCCAATAAGTTCAATAAAAAGGAAAAAAAAGAAAACATGGTTACTGTTAGTAAGTCATATTTTTGTGTTAGAGAAATATCAGTATCATTTACTATGTATCATTTAATATTATCTAATGCATAGTATTTATAATATTTAATATTATCTAATGCTCTGTGGTTTTGGAAAATTTGTAAAAACTTTGAGTGGGTTAAATTCAATTAATCTATTGGTGCTATAATTATCTTCATTTTATAAATAACAGAATTGATATACAAAAGTTTTTTAAGTTGCCAAAGATGTTACAGGAAGGAAATAAATAAGTAGGGATTCAAACCCAGGCAGTGTAGCTTTAAAGGTCTGTTTTCAGCCACAGTACTATATCATTCTTTGCCCTGGCTGGTTTAGCTCAGTGGATTGAGCGTCGGCCTGCGAGCTAAGTGTCGCTGGTTCGATCTTCCAGTCAGGGTACATCAGAGAAGGAAAACTCTGACTCCAAAAAACCTCCGCTGCCTTGCGGCATACCTCTTCTGGGGAAAGGCTAAGGGAGTAAACCCCGACAGAAAATCCGGAGCCGGAGTCCCTAAGGCGGTTTGACGTTGTAGTCAACACCGGCAACTCCTGCGGCGCACCTGAAGCCAAGCTGTATTGACTCCGTCTTTCCCTTGGACCCTTCAGCTGCGAAGAGAGGGGGGGTCTGCTGCATGGGCAACAGCAGACCCTCCATATCACCCTGCCCAGGCTCTGTAGCTTCAGCTCCACTGGAGAGGACACTCCAGCGTCATCGCAAGATGTCAATTCAACACGGGAGGAGACAGATGCCGTGTCACTCCTGAGTCGGACTGCACAGCCATTCTCGGCGGTGCAGATAGACACTTAAGAAGCTACACTATCGTCTCTCGAGATGGACGGCTGCCGACGACGACTATATCATTCTATAATTGACTGTAGTATCAAAAGATTTTGGCTATCTTGTTTCTAGCCTTATCTGATAAACAGTTGGTGAGTCCACCAGGAGTTATTTACAAGAATAATTTTTTTTAACATGAAAAAAATATTAGGGAAAACATTTCTGTGTAGGTGCCTGGCAGAATTAGAAAGGACTGTAGAACATAGCATGGTGCCTGTCTTGGGTAATGATATCCCAGCAGAGGCAATGAACTTGTTCATAAGGCATAAGTGGAGAAGAACTCTAGGCTGAATATTAAAAAATATGTGTACAAGAGACACAAGGCATAAACAGCTCTCAGAACTCCAGATGACAAACAGTGGGCAGATAAACATTTATCTCACTTCTGCACAGAATGAAGCATGGACTTGGCCTCTCACTATTTCCAAAACTAACACACAGAGGATACACCTGTAGAATTGTTAACATGCAGATTTTGGTTCAGTAAGTCTAGGGTGGGCCCAAGATTCTGTGATTTCATCCCTAAGTAATCAGAAAGAGCAATCAATAAAATGATACCTTTTATAAACCTTAAACTATTTCATAAAAGCAAACATCTAAATCACTAAGGTAAGGACCGATTTGTGTTTTAAGAGATCTCATTATCCTTAGAGGTATAACAACCAAAAATTAAAGTTATTGGTTATTGTTGAATTCAGTAATAGAAGCCAATCATTATTTCTCGTGGGCAGAGGCACTGATGCAGAGATTATATTATTTACAACTGTATTATAAAGCCTACATTGGGAAGATTCATGGTGTCCCTCTCTTCTTTTTTATTGACTTAATGAGGTGGTAAACAAAGATCATAAAATACTTTTCCTACAGTAACAACTTTATTACCAATCATAGTGAGACACAGACATATGAGTTGAATGCAGTATCATTTAATGCAAAAAAATTTCTGGATACTAGCTGTTATTAATAGTTCAGTAGGCACAGTGCCAATTAACCTCCATGACCTAAAGGGAAAAGAAGTACAGATTACATTCAACTGCTAGAACAATACAAAAGTCTATGTTAGAATGTTACACCTTAAGATGGTTACAGGAGGGAAAAAGATATTAAAAAGAAAAAAAGCACATCATGATTGCCAGTCAAATGACAACACAACATGTGTTTGTACAAGACTGTTTAAATAATGATCATCTCACAAGTAGTAAATAAATATTTCTGCTCCCTCTTTCCCAGCAGCAATTCATTATTAAGGGAGCATTACTGATATTTACCTTGGTCAGTAAAAGGTTATCTGGCATATCTCAATGCCTATTTCTGAAAATCCCTGACATCAGATTGCTGGATTTTTGCATGAAGCAGGTCATACTATGCTCTGTTGGGATGTTGGAGCATAAACTGCACTGCTACTGAAGTCTGTATCTAAAACTCTCCTGTTCCAGGACCCAGTTTGGCTCTTGGTCTTTCTCTCCACAGTAGGAAAAAATGTTAATACTGTAGGGCAGGAGTCCAACAACTTCAAGCAGGTTTACTTTGGATTTGGTGAGACTGAGAAATGGCAGTGGAGCATTGGAGAGGGAATTCATACCAAGTTAATCTATCTTTCAATTCTCATAACAGTGAGTGAGAACAGGGGCCAAATGATCATCTGTCTTTAGACTCATCTCACAGAAGCAGGCAAGGAGGACACGGGAATCACAGGAGCCAAGATTATCTGTGCCAACTGAACAGCAGGGACTTGTATATAAGTATGTGAAGTTAACAAAGGTGGCTTGTGGCCCACCCGAGCTGTGTGATGGTGTGACACTTATACACTAAGAAATTCTCTTAAATAAGGATGACCTAGGAAAATGAAAATACATGCCCGTAGAGGTGGGAATCCTGGCTATAGTCACCTTGAGACAACACTGTTATCTTCACCTCGAGAAAAGATAGGACACATCATTCATTTCTTATTTATCCTTTGGATTTCTTGACAACAGATGCTCTTTAGTGCTGTGACCTTAATGTACGGTAACATAGTTAACTTCAAAAACAACTGGACTCCAACAATAATAGTCTGGAGACAATAAGAGAGATGAGAGAAGATAAAAAAATAGGAGTATAGGTGGGTAGAAGTGAGTTATAAGTGACAGTAAATTGAAAGGTAAGAAATAAAGTGACTCTATTTCTTGAAGTGCAAGAAATGAAAGATTAAAAGATCATGAAACCATTAAAAATGTAGAGGCTACTGTTAGGAAAAAAATCTCCAGGATGCTGTGACTGTTGATTTGTCTTCCTGACTTAATAAATCTGAGCTTAGTAAAACTCTTTTTTAAAGTCTTGTTATCCAATAAGATAGGGAGTATTCTCCTTGATGTTTCCATAGCTCACATATATATTTGTATTTTATGATTATGATCTTAGGCAATTTTGTAAAAAATGTACACTCAATTAAAGTTGGACAAATTCACAAAGACAGACAAACATGAGAATAGTTAAGTGATTTATTCACACCAAATTTATATATAATCTCTGTCATTTATTTAGAACAATATAATAAAATATTCTAATCATTATTTCTGTTTTATTTTCAGTTCTGTTTGTTGGGGACCCCTGACCTGCAGAGACCCCTTGGTGTCGTGGATGAAATGAAGACTTCCCAGGCAGCTTGTGCTAGGGGAGAGAAGGCCAGCAAATGTCTGAGAGACAAGTGCCTCCATTGCCTTCCTCCAAAGTCTTTTATGGAGTGCAGTAAGCTTAAGGGCATATAGCATATTTGTAAAGCTCATCAATCAATGTTAGACAGTGGTGATTACAGAAAGCAGATATTGTTCAGAAATAACAATTGAAGGAACCGTTGAGATCTACCTAATGTCAGGGTGTGTTGGATACAAAGACTTAAGATGGCCATAAAATAGGGAGGGTAAGTTCATTTTGAGTTAAAGTTCAAACCTCTGCTGCTGGTATGATAAAGTGATCAAGCAAGGTAAAAGAACAGGGCAAGGTTTAAAGGGCATAAAGCATTTTCTCATGGTCCAATTCCCACCGGGGCCCACTGGCTATAGCTTCAAGGCACATATGCACCCAGCTTTCCCAGTTTTCCAGTCAGGTCTTATAGGATTTGTTTCTTTCACCTGGCCTGCATGGGGCTCCAAGTCTTGATATTTTTTCCAGAAGGACCCCGACACTGTTTATGCAACTTACACTATATTTCCATTTCTGACAGAGTACACATTCTTTTTTTATTGACATTGTGGTGCTCCATATGATGTATCCTCATTTGGTTGGTTGATTGCTTGGGAGGTTCTTTCTTTCTTCCTTTCTCTTTCTTTCTTTCTTTCTTTTCCTTTCTTTATTTTACTTTATATAGTACTATATTGTGCTACTTGTTTAAAAAAATTTTTTTTCAAATATATTTTCTCTCTAGACTGAGCAATTAGTTACAAAAGATCCACCCACCTAGTGAGAAGCATAATGTATAGCTAGGTGAGTGTGCAAAAGCTGGATTTCAACCTTTTACTTGACATTTATCACTTAGACAGTGCTTTGGTGGCTGAGCTAGGGTTACAAAATATGCATGGACACTTGGATTTTTCATGAGTTGTATTAAAATTATAAGGGTGATTGTACTCTATTATGCTAAGAAATCCTTTCAGTTATCTTTGAGAATATTCAGAAGACAACCACTTCTCACTAAATCCATAGCTGTCTCCTTGGTTCTTTTGTCAGCATCTCCTGTATCAATTACTGCAAACACATCCTGAATGGTGACCCTGAGTTGTTCATGATCCATAACAATGTATTTTCAACAGAGTAGCCAGTGTGATTATGTGAAAATGTAAGTGAGATTAATGTCATTTCTTTGCTCAAAATTTTCTCAGTAACTCCTCACTCCATGGCAATGAAGACCAAAATCATTAAAATATTTCACACTTCTTTACATATCATCCATTCACCCCCACCTCCTATTACCTCACTGACTTCAACTCATCCTCCTCAATTATCCCTAGCTAAATTGTCCTAATTTTTTAAAATCAAATTTTTAAACATGTTCATGTATTGAGAATATACCCACTTTCTGGAATTCTTTCCTCTCGGAGAGCTTCTGGGAGCTCCTTCGGGTCATTATTTAAATGTCACTATCTCAGTGAAGCTTTTCTGTGTCCTCATTGAAGCCCCTTTTATCATCCTTCCTCTATATAGCAGTGTCACTGTCTACATGTCATACATTTTACCTACTTGTTTTATTTCTTATTTCCAACACTATAACATCAGTTCTATGAGATCACATTTAGTGTTTGTTTTGGCTGTTTTATCTTCTCATGTAATATGTATTTGTTTAGGGAACACATTCATTTAGTTCACTGAGCATGTACTTCCTATATTAGAAGAGCATTGATCAAACTACTTACTGCCTTGGTGTGTCAGTATCTTCATTTTTAATATGAAGGTGATTGTTACATTTATTTCTTGAATGTCTGTGAAGGTTAAAAAGAAGAAAATGCACAGTAAAGAGTTGTCTCATTGTGGGGCACCTAGTAAGAGTTCCATGAAAAACAACTATAATGATAATGGTGAACTATAATGATTTGCTATGTGATTCAGAGAATACTTGGTTTGATTTGGTTTCTTAAAATACAAAAGTCAAAATGAAAAGTGTACTGCCTAGTTTTTAAAGAGCTTGGACAACTAAAAATTGATTAGCAGAAGACTCATATTCTCAGAAGTATTTTCCTGCCATCTTGTGTTCACCAGGGCAGTCCATTTCAAATCTATAATTTAATCTCCTTCTCTATCTTACTTCTTTACTTTATTGTAATTCTCCTTCCTTTATATGGTGTCAAAGCAAATAAATCATTTTTGAAATAAAGGATTCTCCTCCTATCTGGTCCATTTTTCAAGCTATGCAGTTCAAAACATACAGGCAAATATTTGATCTTCCCAAGGTTTTAATTCTCAGTGGCAATTGCAGCTTCCTGCTTCTGTTAACCAAATTAGCTCACTTCTTAATATAATTTCTACTTACATGTCTTCTGTTTGAACAATAACCAACCACTGTCCCTTCTAGACTAGTGGACAGTTTCTTAAAATATACCTACTCATTCCTGTTGTCATCTTCAATTGTATTCTTTTACTCTTTCACTGCATTGTCTAAAGCATCATTCCCTAGAGAAATGGATACAATAGCATCAGCAATTTAGTGATATTATTTCTTCATCAACTAAGAATGTAATGTCAAAACAATTAATTATTATTACTATTCTGCAATCAGCTTGACGTAAAAATCATATTGATTTTGAGGTACACCATAAAAGACATTGTCTTACATATAGTCCATATCAATTTTTCTATTGAATTTTCCAAATTACATTTTCTATGTCAGATTTAAAAAACTGATCTCAGAACCTGAAATATGTATATGGCTTATTTTTCAACAATTTTACTCAACACAATTTGAATATATACCCCAAAATAAGTTAACTGTTTTCATCCGAAAAATAAAATCTTACAGGCCACAAAATTGGTTTTTGTTTTAAAAATTTAGTGAACTAAATATTGATCTATTTGTACTTTGAACATTTAATTGTGCCTTAACCTTACCATAAAGATATATTGGTAGATAAGTTTGTTTTAAAAGTACTTGCTGTTCGAAAATAATTGTTGAATTCAATGATTGAGTGGACGTGTATGCATAGATTTATAGTGTTACTAGAATCACTTCTATAGAAAAGTTTTTAAAGGGAAATAAAAAGCCTAAAATATTGAAGAAATAATTATTTGATACATTATTCCCTTTTAACAGAGGCATTATTATAATATAAAATTCAAAACAAAAGGGATAAGTAACATTTGGTTTTGGAAAGAGGATAATAATTAGTTTACAAATGTGTGCAAAAACTGCCATCTTATAGGCTATTTTTATGAGAAATACAATGTCACATTTTTTGCTGAGCTTTTATAAGTTGTTATGCAAATAAGTGTGTGGAAATTTTCAAATTTTAGCTTGTGAGGTGGTATGATGGTGGTGGTGATGTTTTATTACTTACAGAGAGAGGCTACTTAATAAAGCTCCACAAGCCTGGTTGTTCCTGTAACTGTTTGCAGACAGAATTTGTGAAACCATTTATGGTTCTGTCATATTGTCCTTTGTGAAACTGCATGGGAGAAGTTTTTTGTTTTGTTTTTTTTTTTTTTTAAATTTCCTTTTCTATAAAACAGTATACTTGCAAGATTAATCCACATTGTTATCTGTGCTCTAGTTACTTTATTTTCATTGCTTTATAGGCTTCAATTGCATAGGCTTGCTACAATTTATTTTTTCTTTCTACTGTTAAGGATATTTGGGTCTTTCTATTTTTTCAACATTGAGAGAATGCTATTGTGAATATTCTTTTAATGTATAATGATGTCAATGTGCCTGAATTTCTCTAGGGTACCTACAGAGGACTGAAAATGCTGACTAGAGACATGGATGCCTTTATCTTCAACATGTAAGTCCATAATTTCCCATGACTTTTTCCATATAAAAATAAATAAAATAATTGTTTTTCATATTACTTTTCCTACAAAGTGAACCTAAATTAGCCCAATTAAGACACAATCCAAAAACATTTAAGTCACATATTTCTGTTTAATTTTTCTTTCTTTTAGGCTTAGCTATGCTTTTATGTTTGATTTAAAAAAATGATTTATTTAAATATTGCAGTTTTATTGTATTTAAAAAGATGTAACCGAGCAAATAGGGGCCCATGCATGTGGCACCTTGGTGTATGACCCAACAATTAGTGTTGAGAGAAACAGGTTTTTATTTATAGGATTCCAACCTCAGGTGGGCTGGGAGCACTTCAGGTCAGAGCCCTGTCTCCTCATGAGACCCAGCACTTTCCTTGCTCCCCACCAGGCTATGAGCCCAAAACAAGTCTAATAGTTCCCCATCTCCTTATCTGCGCTTACACCGGCTGCATAAACAGTTCTCCAGTCCCTCCAGAAGGTACAATAATAGGTTTCAAAGTCACCATCCTCTTTCAGCAGCTTTCTCTTTAGGATCTGGGATATGTTGTCCTCAGCCTCCATATTATAGTCTAGAAAAGCATGTGCTGCGTTACACTGGATTATGGTGAAGTCCATGAAAGGCACACGTCTGAAGAGAGTATCCTCTCTGTATGTCCTGACTTCCAAGTGTCCAGGTCTGCAAAGCAGAGTCCTTGGTGGCTTTGGAGTCAGCTAGAGCAGGCACGATCAAAGCAGCAGCATGTCTGCTTTCTTACTAGCACAGGCCATATGGCAGAATCATCCCGATGAACTGCATAACTGCTTGCTGCTTCCCACATGGCTGCTACATCATGGTCCCTTCATTTTCATGGCTGCCCACCCTTCTTTTAAATTCTGACCTGGAACTTCTTATGTAACCTCATTTCTAGCTTCTCCCACAGTGAGCTGTATTTGCCTGTTTCCCTGTATTCTTTATATTATTTCAGCTGCCATTTTTAGTTAGAGTGAAAGTGACTCAGTGATCCTTTAGCTTCCGCCTCTCCAGGCTAGATCATGAATCAGGATACTTTCTGAGAGTCATGTACACACCTTTTGCACCCACCCCCCCTCCCCAAGGATGACACAGCTATTATCTAGCTCCCAGCTCACCCTTTTGTTATGCAAAATATCTTAATTGCCATCTCATTCACTTCCCCCTTCCTTCAATCTATGGGCTCTGGGAAACACTTCTGTTTTGGGGATCTTTCACTCTGTAACCCATTTCAAAGATACTTCATATTTTTGTGGATGAGGATCTAAAAAGCAAAATAAATAAATAAATAAATAAATACATCAGGAAGCAGAAAAGGTTCATTTTTATAATTGATATTAAGATGGAAAATAAGCATAATTAGAAAATCACATCTCCTAATTACTGCTACATAGACTATATGTGTGTGTGTGTGTGTGTATTTTTTTCCCCATAAAACTCTAACTTAGCATCATGTGTAAAAGCAAACTTAGAGGTATACTCTTTTCTTCAAATCATTTTAGAAATCTTACAACTTCTGTAGGACTAAAACAAAATGTAATTGGTGAGTTATGGGAAGTCTGTGTGGAGTCCTACATGTGTGGTAGTAGTATGAGGATATTTTCTGACAATTTCCTGAACTATAATTTTGGGAATATATATGTTCTAATTGTTAAATTCTATTTAGAATTATCATAGTCTCTATGGCAGACAGGATAAAAGAAATCCCTCAGATGATACCCTCTTCTGGTGTTAATGCCTTTCTGTTATCCCTACCCTTGAGGGCCTGCAGGACCTGTAGCCTACTTAAAAGGAATGGATGCAGCAAAGGTGGTGGGATGTAGGTAGTTACATATATGCGGTATATAAAAGTGTGGTACTTGTCTCTTTCTATTTCTGAATTTGGAAAAAAAATTAAAAAGCTGCCATGAATCCTGCAGCCACAACAAAAAGAATATTCCTTACTTATCTCAATCATATTACTTCTGAGTAGCAGGCTATTATAATGCATAACTTAATTATTATTCAAAGATAAGCAGGCCCATATATTTCTCACCCAGGAGTGGGAGATCAAAAGAGTCAGTTTAATTAGCCTTTATCAGGAAATAGCACTTAGCAACTAATCGCATATTTAATGTTAGAGGCTACCATTGTGTCGGATTTGGAAAGAATGCAGATTAAGGAAAGGTTTAATGGGCTCGTATCTAAAGCCTTCTGCAGGATGGTTGGAAAAGTAACTGCACACCATTATTTCCTAAGAAATGTGTTTTCTTGTATCAGTTCTAGAAGAGAATATGATATAATTCAATACCAAATACAACCTCACTGGCATGGGACTATTTGGTGGATGACTATGGAAAAGATTTGTCAAATAAGGTGTTATTTGTTTACTGAAAAGAATTACTGACAAACCACAGCATGAAGCAAATGTTTAACCTCATTCAGATTATTTACACCTGGCATAGATGAGAGGCTCTGAATTTTCTCCACTGTAATAAATTTTCTCTTTTAGACTCAACTGAAATTAGTCTATGAACTGAGTGTCTCAATTACAGCAAAATATAAAAGTAGTCCTCCTAATGCATTAAAAATCATCAGAGTATTTTATATATTCTCCATATCCTCTTACCACTTACATAGTATTTTGAAACTACCTATAGATGTGAGTGCATCTAAGATAGTAAGTGTCTTCTCTTTTTTCCCTTTCAAAACAAGAGCATAATTTCATATTTCAGACATTCCAGGAATGTGTATAAACACATGTGCATGAAAATATATTAGGGTCATTTATTATTTTGAAACAATGATAGAGTTATTTTTAAGCATTGAATAATCATGAATTCTAACACTAATTAAAGGAAGTACTTGGCTTAGTGATCTGGCGATTTAGATTTTTTTAAAACATTTTGAGACTAAGTTTGGCTGAATTTTTATTTTCCTTATTGTCAAACTTCTTAGTATCATTTTCTTTTCTTTTTGCCACATCAACTGCTAGTAAGCACACCAAGTACTCAGGTAAGTACAGGAGTAAATTTCTCCCAAGAGAGCCTCAAAATTAAGAAAAATGTTCTGAGACAAAATTGATAGTAAACCTGATAAGGAAGCTAAAATATCTGCTATGTTTATTTAAATTTTTACTAGATATAAATTAAACTAGGGTTATATGGTGAGACTGAATAAAGTTTGACATATGTTTTGTAACCCAACCAACCTGCTCTGACAATATACTGTATTTCTGCCTGTTTTTCCAGATATTAATTAGGGTGGTCAAATCAATTTAATTTATTTCATTTCAATTTAATTTCTATTGACATTCTAAACGACTTGTATAATTTTGGAGACACCGAGATATAGACATTGATTGTCTATGGTTTCATTTCTTTTCCACAGATGTGAGAAATTAAATGTAAATTAAAACTATAAAGAAATAACTCTGATTTGTATCTCATCAAAGCTCACACAGTCCCAAGGATAAAAATGTATGGGATTCTCCATTATGAATATCGGTCTACATGTGTTCCACATTGATGGGGCATTATGCTGTATTCCTAAGTTGAAGGAAAGGGTCAAAGTACAATCATTTATTTCTTAGAGTAATGTCTAATAACAATTTTTTATTTGTATGTAAGTTATTATTGGTGGAAGACATTTTGTTGCATATACTTAACATTTTAATGGTTTAACTGGTGAATCTTTAATTATTAAATGTCATAATGAAAAACCTATAATATTTCAGATGACTCTAATTTATATGCTAGCACTCGGTATTGCTTTTTAAAAAAGTTCTATCTTGGATTAAAGATGAATAGGAGTTATTACTTTGAAATATGTACCTGTCTGATTACTATGGCTAGAACTTCAAGTACTATGTTCAATAAGAGAGGTGAAAGTCGACATCTCTGTCTTGTTCCTGATTTTAAGAGGAATGTTTGCAGTTTTTTCCCATTGAGCATGATGCTGGCAGTAGGTTTGTCATATATGGCCTTTATTACATTTAGGTATGTTCCCCCTATTCCCACTTTGATGAGAGATTTTATCATAAATGACTGCTGGATTTTATCAAATGCTTTTTCTATATCTATTGATATAATCATGTGGTTTTTATCCTTCATTTTGTTTATGTGGTGAATCACATTTATTGATTTATGATGTTGTACCAACCTTGCATTCCCAGAATAAATCCCACTTGATCATGGTGTGTGGTTTTCTTGATGCATTTCTCTATGTGGTTTGCTAATATTTTGTTAAGCCTTTTTTTTTGGAAAAGAAGAAGTAAAACTGTCTTTATTTGCATACAACATGATATCATACACGGAGAACCCCAAAGATTTCACCAAGAAAGCACTAGAACTGATAAATCAATTTAGTAAAGTAGTAGGATACAAAATTAATATCCAGTAATCAGTTGCATTTTTATATGATAATAACAAACTAACAGAAAGGAAAATTAAGAAAACAATTCCATTCATGATTGCTTCAAAAAGAATTAAATATCTAAGAATAAACCTAACCAAGGATATAAAAGTCCTGTAATCTGAAAATTGTAAGACTATGAAGAAAGAAATAAAATATACAAATAAGTAGAAGCACATACTGTATTCATGGGTAGGAAGAATAACATCATTAAAATGTCCATACCTAAAGCAATCTAGAGTTTCAAGGCAATTCTTAACAAGAATTGCTAATGGCATATTTCACAGAACTAAAACAAATATTCCAAAAATGTATATAGAGTCACAAAAACAAAAACAAAAACAAATAGCAATAGCAATCTTGAGAAAGAACAAAGTTTGAGGGATAACACTAACTGATATAACCTATACTATAAGGCCATAGTAATTAAAATAGCATGGTACTGGCATGGGGACAGGCAATAGATCAGTGGAAAAAATACAGAGCCCAGAAATAAACCTGAATCTTTATAGTCAATTAATAAGGAGGCAAAATGTATAATGGGGTAAAGATAGTTTATTCAATAAATGGTATTGGGGAGACTGAACAGCTATGTGCAAGAAATGACTTGGATTCCCTTCTTACACCATACAGAAGAATAAATTTAAAATGGATTAAAGACTTAAATGTTAGACTTGACACCGCATAATTCCTAGAAGAAAACATAGGCAGCAAAATCTCGGACATTTCTCATAGCAATATTTTTTCTAATATATAACTTTGGGCAAGGAAAACAAAAGAAAAAATAAACTAATTGGACTACATCAAACTAAAACGTTTTTGCACAGTATAGGAAGCTATCAACAAAATTAAAAGACAACCCACTGAATGAGAGAGCATATTTGCCACAAATACATCTGATAAGAGATTAATATCCAAAATTTATAAAGAATTTAAAAAACTCTACACAAAAAAGCAAACAATCCAATTTTAAAAATGGGCAAAGGACTTCAATAGACACT
The DNA here is from genome assembly GCF_987537825.1 of Furipterus horrens. Classification (NCBI taxonomy): domain Eukaryota; kingdom Metazoa; phylum Chordata; class Mammalia; order Chiroptera; family Furipteridae; genus Furipterus; species Furipterus horrens. Next base: position 151,407,766 of record NW_028327171.1, on the reverse strand, counting down.
TTTGTAAAAAGGACATACATATGGCCAGTAGACATATGAAAAGATGCTCAATGCCACTAATCATCAGAGAAATGCAAATTAAAACAATAATGAAATACCATCTCACACCTGTCAGAATGGCATTCATCAACAAATCAACAAGTGACAAGTGTTGGTGAAGATATGGAGAAAGGGGAACCATTGTACATTGTTGTTGGGAATGCAGATTGGTGCAGCCACTTTAAAAAGCAGTGTGGAGTTACCTCAAAAAATTAAAAATGTAATTGCCTTAATGACCCAGTGATTTCACTTCCAGCAATATATACAAAGAAACCCAAAATACTATATAATTTTATTAACCAATATCACCAAAAAAATTCAATAAAAACTTTGAAAAACAACAAAAAATAACAGGTGGTACAGATTCTACACATGGTACAAATTGATTCTTTTATTCTCAGATAAGAGGTGCATCTATATAAAAGGCATGTTTGACAACTTAGAAAGTATTAGTAGGGTACTGAGGAAAGCAACTAAATAAAATACATAACTAGTGACTAAAAACTACCTTATTGGCTTAGGATAGATTATTGGTATGAATACTGGTCATTCACAGCTTGAGCTCCATTTCAACTATAACCAACATTTTGATTCTTCCCAAAGCAATTTTTTTCCTCTAACTTGGTCACCAATAATTACTTTATCCATGAATAAATCAAAAGGTTTATGATTAATCCTTACTTTTACTTTCTTTAAGAAACTGTGAATGCCTATCATGGTATAGATCTCAATTTGCCAGATATCTTCCACTCAATGTCTTCTTTTAAGATTGAATATCAACTCTGTAAGTCTGCCAGAATGGAAAGAGACTGCAATTAAATGTGAGTCTTGTATTAGTCAGAAAATTATGGTTGGATGACACAGTTCATTCACATGTCCAAATCTACATATTTTTTAGTAAACGTTGGATAATTTAAAAAGTGAATTTAAGAGTGTAATATAATTTCATACTATTAATTTTGTATATAGGGAACATGAGAGCCAATGAAGTCAAACCTATACATGGTTATAAATGTATGAGTGTATAACATTATTATCTCATTTCATGCCCAAATTTTCCTTTAATGTATACTTTATAAAACTGAAAAACAACAGTGAAAAAAGGAAGGACATAAAAGTTGATGATCAAACATCATTTATTTAAGAATCTTTAATAACAATGAATCCATAAATCTCATTAGACTTCACAAGTCTGTTTTCTAATGATGGGATCCTAGGTAGAAGACATCCTATCATCTTTCATTTAAAAAAGTAAACCTTCATTTAAGGTACATTTTTCAATTTACTTTTCTCATTCACTCAGCCACTGAAACAAATCTTCATCAAATTACCAACTCTCATGGACACATCCATGGTGTCTACATACAGTTCATTGATCAGTTGGTTAAAACACAATGGAATTTACTTCTAGAAGTAATTTTCAGATCGTAGGCATTCATGCATTTTAAGTGTCTATGTGGCACATTAATATTTTTCTGCTAACGAATACTGACACCAGCTTAAGGCTGATTTACTGAAACCAAAATCCACCCTTGGTATAGTTTTAAGACTCAAGGGTGGAGTAGCTAAACAAGAAAAGTGGATGTGATGTACAACATTAGACTTAGGAAATTGAAATTATGGTTGTTATTTTCAATCTATTTCTTGAAACAATGTTTTGTTTTATTTTGTTTTGTTTGTTTATTTTTTCTCTTCTATGAAGAATTGTAAAATAAAACCTGGTCAGACATTTGTTCACAGACTATGACAAAAATAGATTCTTACAAGAATAATTAAATGTCTTGTTAAATATGTGTCTTCACAAGCTAGGATGTGATTAATACAAAAAAAAATGCCTGCTCTTATTTTTAAATTCACATAAAATATACTTAAATTTTGGAAAGAAATGTTTTTTGTAAATTAAACTTTCCTTATATAAAAGGGGATGAGTAAGAGAGGTTGGTGAGATAGTCAGAATAATGACCCCAAAAGAACTCCACATCTTTGTCTCTGAAACAAATTAATATGTTACCTTACTTGGCAAAAGTTACTGGCATATGTTTGATTAAGGGCCTTGAGATGAGGGAGGGGTATTATTTGAATTATCTCAATGGGTCCAATGTATTCACAATGGTACTTTAGAGTGGAAGAGAAAGCTAGGGAAGTCAGAACTAGATGTGACTATGGTTGGGAGACAGAGAGAGAGTAACTTGAGTGGCTTTGATGATTGAAGGGGGGGCAATGAGTCAAAGAATGTAGATTGCTTCTGGTAGCTGGAAAGATCAATGAATGAATTCTCTTCAAATGCTCCAGAAAAAAAAAGGCGTAGAACTGGTGACATATTGATTTAAGCCCAGTGAGGCCTACATTGAATTTCTGTCTATAGATTGTAAAATAATAAATTTTTGTTATTTATGCTGCTAATTTGTGATAACAGTTATAGAAAACTAATGCAGCTAAGCTAGCCTTTCTTCTCAAAGTTGGAGATTAAATATTAGCACTTATTTCTGCTGCTTCCTAAAACATTGAAATAACAGTAGAGAAGTTTTAAAGGCTTAGCAGAGCAAGGAGGTCAGGAAATGAGACAGCAGTCAAAAACAAACAAACAAACAACTACAGAAACCTTCTTGAAAAAATATTTTAAAGGCATACTTTACTCTTTAAAAAAATTAAATTGTTGATTGTTTCATACATTGGCAGAAAATGATGTTTTCTTTTTGGATGTGGATAAAATAGTATTTACAATGCAGGACCCTAAGCACATTTGAGGATGAGGATCCTATTTTACAACTGGTGAAGGTGATAACAAGTACTTTATCTGGGCAATGTTTCTGATCTTAAATAAGAAGCCTAAAGATATTAACATCAGGTAACAAGTCCAACCATACATTTGCACAGAGCTTCAATGATTGGGTAATTAAGTAGAAAATAGACTCAAAATTGTATATATTAAAAGATACTAAAAATAGACATAATTCAGGGAGAAGACACATTTAAAATAAACTATGATTAATGATTTTAAAGAATTAAAATTCTTTATAATATAAGAAAAAGACTTAATAAAATAAGCATTTAGATTAAAAAGTTATTGAAAATTTAAAATATTATAGAAGAAATAAAAATCTAGGCAGAGAAATGAAATCAAATAAATTGACATAAACCAAAAGTCCTAAAACTTAAATTAAGACTGTCTTCAAGAAACCAGGAAAAGTACACAACAATAACAAAAGGAGAAATATTAAGAATATTGAAAATCAATCCAAGATTTCCAACATTCAAATAATGAAAATTCTAGAAAGCAAAATAGAGGAAAATAGCAGGATGTAAATATGCAATTTAAGAACTGTATCCAGATTGAAAAGGCAAGCAAAATGACTAAAATGAACTCACACTTAGACAGAACATCTTGAAATTTAAGAATAGTGAGGAAGATGAAAATATTCTAAAATTTTAAGTTTACAGGGAATTAAAAATCAGAGTAGTATCAGACATTGAAAACTAGAAAAGGGACAGTGTCACTGAAAATTCAAAGGTAAGTGATTTCTACACTAGACCAAACTATTAATATTAATTATGAAGAACAAATTGATTATCTAAAAAATCAAAGTCACAAAATGTTTAGTATCATATTTTTTATGAGAAGCTCCTAGAAAGTGTGTCTCATGAAAACAAAGGAGTTAACCAAGAAAGATGAAGACATATGTCCCATAAAACAGGGATTCTACACCAAGAATGCTGTGAATGGAATTCCTCAGAGATCCCAACACAAGAGCTTTACAGTAGACTTAATTTTTTTTTTTTTTTTTTTTGGCAAATAGTGCAGGTCAGAATTCTTTGGTAGAAATTTCTTCAAGAAGATGAACTTGTTCAAATATCTAATGTGTCTGAGGAGTTAATGGGAAAATACAACTGTGAAAGACACTGTGGCCAAACTTATGATAACTTTAAACATAAATAAGCAAAGATAAAACAAGACAATTATCCACTCTAAAAGGGAAAAGCTGTGATGGGTGAGAAAAATGATCAAAGGACCTCGGCTCAATTGTTATAGTCCTTAATGAAAACACTGATGATTAATCTAATTAAAATCTGATATAACAACATTGGATATTCAGGGCAAGGTGGATGTGGTGGAGGTGGAGAGGGTAGCAAGACTTAGAGGAAAAAAAACCCTGGATTTTCAGCTTCCTTAATTAAAAGCAAATAGATAATGTCTCAAAATGAAAAAAAAAAAAAAAAAAAAAAGCAGTTTGAGAATGGTTAAGGATTTGCATGTAAATAACAATATTACCACCCAAGAGGGCAGGGACTTCTTTTGTTTATAAATTTAATTTAATTAAAAAGACAAATTGTCCTATTTGAGAATTAGTTTTTGCTATTGTAAATTGTGGTAATCTCTACCATATAGAATTGTGAAGATTCAAATAATGTTTGCAAATCACCATGCAAGTGATTGTCATTTGAAGCTAGGATAGATAAGCAGGAGTTATGAATGGGATTCTTTGTAAGCAATGGGAAGGTAATGGGCCCTACCATACTTGTCTGTAGCACCTATAGATCATATATGTCCAACAGTTCTGACACAGTCATGGTTTCAAGGCAACTTTTCAGGTAACCAAGTCAAAATTTTGGGGGGAAAATCTAGTAAATGAAGTGGACCATCTTCTTTGAACTCTAGGCCAGGAGCTGCAGGAACTTAGCTTCTTGAATTAATTCTGAGAGGCACCAGGGAGTTGGACACATTACATATCACAATACTGGTCTGGTCCAAAATTAGGAATGCATTTTTCTATGAAACTCTTTCAAAAAAAGTAACTGATCACTTTGTAAAAACGTGACTTAATATTTAAGCAAAAATAAGAAAACTGTATTTGTTGCTTTTATAAAACTAGCTCAGCAAAGGAAAAGATGTTAATGAAACTTCCTGCAAGAAATGTAGATTGCAAGTAATATGCCTTAAGGTCATGTCCCATGTTGCTGAAGTGTTTCACAAAAAAAAGGAGCTAAAGTAAAAATTAACTTCAAGAACTGAATTGTGATTAATTAAATCATTACCTTTTAGGAGTTAAGAGTCTTATGATAAACACACTGAATCAAGAAATATGAGTAATTAACTGTTGTAAAGTAGAAAATAATGAGAACACTTTAAAAATTAAACCAAATCATGTTTTGACAGTTTAATATAGTTTTTATAAAACTGAAGTTTCAGTATTGAATACATGAGTTTATAATTTTGTAACCTAAGTACTTTTAAATAATTGTAAATTGCATACCAGACAATGCAATTAGTTTGATGTTAATCTGAATATATATATGTAATTCAGGCACAGCTACTAAAGTGGAGATCACAGATGTGCTGTTCAGTCAAGGTGAACTTTCCTCATAGTATGGATTAGTAGAAAATTTCATAATACGAGTAGCATGTAAGACACCCTCCTCACAATCTAACTCCTTCTCCCATAGAAATAATCCATTATGTTTCCATCTTGTTTAGACAAAGTGACTCTTGAGAATTCAGATGACTAAATTATTTTTTAATATTTTAAGCCATATATAAATGAATTTAAAATGGCCTAAGGATTTTTTCTGAAATAATTAATGATAAAATGTCCTTATTTTTTATTTGGCAAATATTTACATAAGTGTATTCACATATTGCTGAAAAGGGTAGATATTTAAAATGGAAGATAAGCATTATCAAAATAATTATATTTCTTGTATTTACATCATTTTGATAAATATAATTGAATATTTTATCATAACAAGAGCTATACCATGAAAATCCCATAAAAAGGATTTATTTTGCATTTGTTAAATAGTTATTGAGCTCAATGAACACATTACATTTGCTTTCCAGTAGTCACAATATTGGTGGGCTGAAATTTTTTTTGGCTTAAGTTCACTTTTACATTCTTTGACTTGTGCTCTTACAACTTCCTGAAATGAAAATACCAGAGGTTTATTTTTTGTTCAGTCAATAAAATGCATAACTTTTCACTGAAAACACGTGTACAGATTGAACAAATGTTACACAAAATCATGTTGATAAGAAGTCCTCCAGACTGAAATATATGAAACTGAGATTATTTTGTTTGGAATAATCAGTGTCAAAAAAATCAGCAACAGGAGAAGAAAAGCAATTCTTTATTTTTATCCAAATATATTAGACTTTATAATTTAGTTAGTTTCAACAAAAACATAGAGTCACCATATAATATACAAACCAAGACACTGTAAGAGTGAAAGGGAGTGCTGTTAATAATTACACAGGTAAAACAGGAAAAATCAGGACTCTCCTGGGTAAACTGGGACCTATGATCAACTTTGCAATAGGGGTTACACTGCAATTACATGCAGAAATCATACCTTTCCGATACATATGTGCTAAAAATAAAGGAATAGCATTCACTAAGAAATGTTAATTTTGGCAACAGTGGTGTTTCTCATCAGCCAGGTCTCTGTTTAACTATCACCCCCTCCTTAAACCAGTCATCTCTTCTAAAATAATTTTTATTTCACCCAGTCCTTTTTTCATGTTACCCTGTTCTCCTTCCCTTAACTACTGTCTTGACTGTCCTAAGTCATCTCATTTGGTTTTCTGTCTATCTCACAGAGTCTTCTCCCCATTCCCCTACTGATATGCATTGTTCAAATAAGCAGTGACCTTCTCTGATTTAGTCATACCCAAATCCCCCAGGGATTAGACATGCCTGGGCCATAAAAGACATGGAAATAAGTGTTAAATGAATTAATGAATACATTTGGAGAGTTTACTTTGGGGCCCATAATCTCCTTGGTACCAAAGACAAAAGAACTCTCCAAATTAAGTTATGGCTCTATTTAGTTTTAAGTGTTTGGACTAAATAATCTGTGCAGTTTGTTCCACTGATAATAAATATAATATGACCCCTACACTCCCACTCCCTTCTCTTTCTGCTACTATTTCATTTCTTATATCTAGCAAAAAAGAAAGTTTGGAGATTAAGGGGTATGGCAACCAACTCTATTCACAGTGGATGGATGCTCATTATGCCAGTAACAATCCCCTGGTATGTGTTTGCACCTACAGAATTTGGTTGATACAGAGGTAGCCAGAAGGTATTATTGTAGTCAATAAGAGAATTGTTGAGGTAATAATTTCCCAATAAGGAAATTATCACAAGATTGCTAAAAATGGGAAATGATGAGTGCCAAACCAGCCATTAAGGATTTACATGTTAATGAGGAGAGATAGATTACTTACGGGCAGAGTTGGATTGCAATGTTCAAAACAGTTTTATATGAAAAACTATGATATTCTGATAAGGAGCACTTGTAAATTTTCATAAAAATCTGCATTCCAAATATTTATTTTGTAGGTGTTCTACTGAGCAATAGTTTTGATTTCCTAATGAATCAAAAATATAAAACCTTAGTGTTAAAAAAATAGTACTGCTTAAACTATTTTGACAAGCCAGGGATCCAACACACTAGTAAAATCAGTGTTTAACCAAACAAATAATAGCAGCAAAAACAAAAGAAAACAAAAACAAAAACCCACGGATGTGGAAGCTATCTCCAGTATATACAAAACATTCCTCCTGAACTAAGTGACAGGCGTGGGATGGCATAGGTTCCCCAGGTGAGAAAATAATGACTGTCCTGTTACAACAAATAAAATAAAGGCGTAAGAAAAGAGGCTTGGAGGAAACACTTTGTAATCTGTAGAATGTCTATTTAGTATCCTGTACACTTGAAACTAATACAAAAAAAAAGTGTTGAATACAAATTATAGTTGAAAATGAAATTTAAAATAAGCTCTGAAAGAGACTTGATTAGACATAAATATTTAAAGCAAAATATTTATAATCTGTTTCATTGTATTGTTATATCTCCTCAAGATAAGTTACTAGTTTTTAAAATGACAGAGGTTTTAGAAACAAAGTAAAAACTGACTGAGTTTGAAACAGGGACCATTAATTATGTAAATCACACAGATTCTTATATATTCAACATAACTTGGCTATTATCACAATGATTAAGCATTTGTTCAGAGCTCATATTTGTGTTAGATCATACACAAAACAGATTTCCAGATTTTAATTAGTCCAGGAGAAGATCTATTCTCAAATTAATCTATTTATTTCCCCTTAATACTAGCAAGTTTCAAAAATTATAAAAATTTTCAACATATTTATATGCTCTAAAATTTATGAGTTAATTATATAATGGTTATATTTTTGCAGGACCATAAATAGCACAGACTTGTGTGACTCCATCATATAAAGTACAGTTGAAAACCTTCCAGGACCATAAACAGCAGAAAACATTAAATCAGATTTTAAAATGACAAATAATTTAAGGCTAAAATATTTGGTATTAATAATTAATGCCAGTAGCCTTCCTAGCATAATAAATTAAACATGCACAAGAACTACAATTTTGAACAAAACATCACAATTTTATCAGATATATATGTATGTATGCATGTGTGTTCATATATGTGTATATATGTACATACATATATACACATATATACAGTTTTATCGCCCTGAAACATATCCACTCGTGTTTGGCTTAATATGTATATGTTAGAAATGTCATGGAGAGTACCACTCCTTTAAATATATATATATATTTTTTCCAGAATATACAATATAAATATACCATATATAAATCATGCCATAAAACTAAATGCAAAATTTGCACATTATTGCATGCATGGTGTGATAATACATGCCCGTTAATAAGAATTTCCTTATAATGGCCGCCCTTCACAACTTTTGCTTTCTGCACAGTAGCAATACTTGTGAAGAAAGGGTCCTCAAATAAGCATATCTGACTTGGGGGTGTATATAATTTTCAGCCAAATATTAGATTATTACTAAATCAAACAGTAAGTAATGTCCAGGAGGGTGTTTGTTATGTGAATCGATCAGAGTTCATTTTTCTTAACTTGGCTGGAAGATTTCCTTCCATCCTGGTCACTCCCCCAGCCATCTTTTGAAGCTTTGGTGGCAAATCAGCCACTGACTGGCTCATGGGGTCAGACAACATCTTGGTGGTTTTAGATACCAGTTTTTCTTCTGAGTTGCCAGGAACTGAACTTATTCGTTGAAGTTTCATGGGCAAATCTCCCAAGCTGTATGCTTTTTCTGAAGTTGTTGAACTCATCCTCAAGAGTTTTCTGGGAAAGTCTTCTCTTCCAGTAATTTTCTGTAGCTTAGAGGGAAGTTTTGTACTAATATCTTCTAGTCCATCTAAGCAATCCACAGAATTATGTCTTTCTTTGCTGTTAGTTATGGCAGGTGCTATTAAAGGAGATGACATGAGAAGCATTTCCTCCTGTTCTTTCACACTGTAAGGTGGGGTGGGGACTTCAAATGTTGCATGGAACTGGGAGTAATCAACTTTAAAGAACCCTTCTTCTAAGGAAATTACAGGGAAAAAACGATGACCCCAAAGTACTTCATCTTCAGTGTACGATGTCCGAGCTTGACAAGTCATCCCTACAAGCAGAAAGAAAATCCTTGAAAAATTAAGCTCAGTGGAAGCACAAGTAAAGCTAGTTTGAACTAAGGGATTTATCTTGCTATCTTATTTAAGCCATGGACTGTTGATCTGAGTAGAATGAGTAATAGTATACGTTAAAAGTTTTCATATAAGTTGACAGCTTAGAAGCATATACTTTCTTCCAATGAAAAACACTGGGTACTACTGGTACTTTCATGTTTGGAGGGTAATACATCAAAAGCATAGTTAATTGTTTATTTATCTATAAACCAAAATAAAAGCATACTGAATATCAACATATGAGTCTCTGTAAGGAGATAAGAGGAGAAATCGCAATCATTTTCCATCTTTCCAAAAGCAATGTGATATATGAAACAAATCTGCCTTTGAATCCAAATATTACCACTTTAAGGAAGATACTTCATTGAGCATCACTTTCCTATTCTGTTGATGAAATCAAGGAAAATAACACCTGTACCACAGGATTGCTGTGAACATAAAATATAATAACACATACAGTTTGCTCTTAATACAAGACAGCAAAGATAACTAACATGAGTATTTGCTAAATAAATAGAAGTTGGAAATATTTCCATGTTGGATAATGGGAAGTGATTGTGGTGGTTCTGTTCTTCTGGATCTTTAAGGCCAGAATGTACTTTTGCTCAAATTTTAGAAATCTATGTCTTAACCAGTAATCATGACCATGTGATTTATTTATTTTTAAAATATTTTTTATTTAACTTTATTTTTATTGTTTATATTACCACAGTTTTCCCCACTTCTCCCCTTGCCCCCTATCTCTTACGCCACCACCACACTGTTGTCTGTGTCTATGGGTTGGCTAATCCCTTTACTTTCTTTCATCCATCCCCCCGCCCTTCCCGTCTGACAGCTGTCAGTCTGTTCCATGTATCAATACTTGTTTCTATTTTGTTCATTAGTTTATTTGGTTTGTTAGATTCCACAAGTTCTATTCCTGTTATAAGAATCTCTAAAACTAATGCTGGATAGCAAATGTCAAATTTTGCTCTTTATTTATTATATTGCTTGGATATTTACCTCATGCTATTCTGATTTACCTCATGCTATTCTGATTTACTTCATAAACCATATATTCAGACTGAGTTACTATTAAATCAGTCAACTTTGAATATTCATTGTGTAAAGACTGGGTAGTCCATGGATAAATTAAAACCATATATCAAAATTCAGTCTTACATCAGTCAAAAGACACAATTTCTCAAAGTTATAAAATTCACTACTTTTGTCTACCTTTATTCTCAGACATCTATTAGACATTATTACAACGTAAAAATCTTTAAATTCATCTCTTCAATAATTAAGTGTAATTTAAACAATGACAGTCTTTTTTCTTTCATTTCTATTTTACTTTTGTCACTTTATAAACAACTTTTATTGTGTTTAAACCTGGAATTGTTTAGATAAAGGGATATTTTGTCTTTTCCCTACTGACTAGTAATTATGCATATAATATTTAGAATAAAATGCATAATTAAAAAGCTATATTAAACATAAATCCTTTATTGATTTTTCCCCAAATTCTTGCCTTTTATTATTATCAGTTATTTACACCAAGGAATATGTTATTACCACTTATAATACTGTCTTATTTTAAAGGAAGTTTTTAAAGAAACATAAAACAGATCCTTGTCATATCTCAGGCACTGTTAGGTGTCTGCTCTACATTCTTTCTCATCTTCAATATCATCATGATATGAAAAGATTATTGGGTCCATTTTAAAATAAGGAATATACTGCTCAAAGAAATTAAATCTTTTGACTTTCCTTGGGAAATGATCTAGGAAGCTGTAGAAAATAAAGTTGTATTATTCTAATTTTTCGGTTGTTTTTGTTTTTATTTTGCTATGCTGTCTTTATTTACTATCTTTTGTTAGAAACCCAATACTAAACAATCTATCAACTTAACTATCAGAGTAGAAATATGATAATGACCAAATGTTAGTGTTGATAATCAATGTTATATCAGAAATAGCCATCAGAAATATTTATATATGAAGATAACAATATTACTTTTAAAAGTACTTTAAGTTTTTTAGACAACGCACTGTAACATATATATTTTCAAATAATTTTCTAGCTTCCAACTAAGTATTTCATAAAAGAAAACATTGTCACTTATTCAGAAAAATATTTTAAAATATTATCGATATATTTACATGGTTTTATTTTGAGAATTTTAAACGTACAGCAAAACATCTGGGAAAAAATTCCTATCCATTAATATATAAAATAATAAACAAAAATAATAAGGATAATTAAGAATTATTTTAAATTTATCTACAAAAGCAATCACTAAGTATATATAAATTTATCTTGTATATATTAAGAGTTGAAGTAAGTTCAGAGCATGAATTCATTTAATTATTACAACAATAAACACTGAAACAAAATTTGAATCTTATTGCCATTTTCGCCCATTTCATTTTAGTGAATTTTTACTCATAGTAAGAAAAAATAATATGAAATTAAAATCATAATTCTGTTTCTATTATTTACCATTATAATATAACAGGTGGAGTGGAAAATGGGGAGAACAAAAACTTATAAAATTATTATGGTGATTAAGGTGCAATGACATCTACAGTGCGAACAAGTTATTCCAAATGTTTGCTCACATAAAAACATCCATTTGCTTTGTCACTAAAATGCTAGTGGATGTTTATGACTAAAAGTAAGACGGGAATTTTATTCTACTATATGAAATTACCTTTAATTACTTCCATACAAAACATACTTGTGGAGCAACATGTTTATATAATTAAAAAGTATATGGCTTTGGCTACCAATTCCACTATTAGTAGCTTGTCAAAATTATCTAAAACTCTCTAAACCTCAGTTTTCTCTTTTACAATACCCTCCCTTGTAACACTGTTGAGAAGTTAAGATAAGTAAAGCGCATAGAACAGTGCTTGGTATTTACGCAATGCTCAATAAATAATGACTGCTGTTGTTATCATTCTGTAGTGACCACTTGAAATGCTGACTCCTCCTGGAAATTAGAGATATTAAATTAATATAAGGGAAAAATTCTGACATATTAGTCATTTGTCTCATATGAGAAATATAAAAAATAGAATTTAAAAATTACTAGATATCAGATAGCAGTTATCTTTTTTGAAATGGTCAATTCAATATTCAAAACATTTTGAGATATAGAAAATACATATTACTTAGGTTTGCAACATTTAGGGTTACTCAAATTTTCCACTTAAGTATCTCTAATAGCAGAAAAGACTAAGTGTGGAATCTGGGTATATTAAAAAGGCCTGCAGCAAGCTGAGTTACTAAATCTATTATAACTGGTAACTGTACCAAGAATATTTGCCAGCACTTTAACCTTTGTTTTACCGCTGTTTCTTTTTTATTAAATGTAGGTACACAAATATCAGACATTTCCAATTTAACAACATTATATAGTCTCTATGCATGGTTTCACCTCAGAATACTAATGTACAATGAACCTGTGAATACCGATATGAAAGTATTAGAAGTTAGATAACAGGAAAATGTCTATGATGGTCAATCTTCAGTTTAGACAATGTGCTAACATAACAAATAATTTGTAGACTACTTATCTTTATGAAAGTGAGCCCAAAATGGTGTCGAAAAAAATAAAATACAGGTTTCAACTGAGAAGATTTAAAGTAAATATAATTATGTTTTCTAAGAACACGTATGTATCATAGTGTTCTTCCTTCTATAATGTGTTATTTTCTACTTCTTACCCTAATCCAAATTATTTTAAAGTAATCTATGCTTGTATTCATAATTGCAGTGCCACTGGAATCAAAATAAATGGAGCAAATAGCATTATTCAAAGGTTACTACATGATTGCATCTCTTAACTGGCATTGCAACTATTTGCCTGTTTTAACCAGATTCCAGACTTGAACAAATGTAATGAAAATCAACACGAGCTCATCTCTGTGGAAACTGGCAAAGCAACAGATGTTGCTACTGAAAATAGCTGGGACTTTTGAATCCTTAGATGAAAAACATTTTGTGAAAAAGATTTTAATCTGTACACCAATTCATAGATAAAACAGCTATATATTATTGTTTAGTTTAATTTATTCCACCATCAGTGTGTCTATCTAAAATGACAGAAGCAGCGTAGTCTAACCTCTTTATTTTTGATGTTTCCCTTTCCTGATTCTGCCTTTACACCATGCTATTCCATCCACCTCTTTAAGTGAACTTAATGTTCATTCAAATAAGAAGCCTGAAAGCTTTTGAAGTGAACATGACCAAATGAGTTTTATTTGACAAGTCCTTAATTAAGCTTGCAGAGTACTTCTAACTTGTTATATCCTGGTCAGGGATGGTACACATATTGCCTACATGAGGTGAACAGGAGATGGTTAAATATGATATAACCAGGCCAAGGAAAATGTTTGAATGCTGTGACACAGAAACTATCAATCAGTAACTTCTGCACAGAGAGGCTTTATCTTAACCTTATTATAGAAGTTGCGAAGGGATAGAGAGAGATTGTGAGTGGGGAGAAGGAGGATAGAGGGATGGGGAGAGAATTCTCCTATAATAGTGGTTGTGTTTTATCATGTGTGCATTAAATAAGCAAAAGTGTGTGTGGGGGGGGAGCAAATCTCCTACAATAAAGTCATGTAATAATAATAATAGAAAATATTGCTATAGGACTTATTATGTGCCAAGTGCCTTTCTAAGCACTTCTTACATGTTACCTTGAATTCTCAAAACCGTGTAAATTAAGGCTTAGTTTCACTGGTATCATATGGCAATTGTGAGGATTAAATTAAATAAATTAACATATATAAATTCTATGCACAATATTGGCCATTTTTTTTCAAGAGTCCTGAAATACAAGCTATATTACTATTTTATAAATTTTATTTTTATACACACTCCCACCCACACACAAAACTGAAAAATTCAACCAAATAATATATTGTTTTTATTCCTTAAATCTACACTTTTTGTTTTTTCTTCTAATAGGCAGTGGTTTTTTACAACTAAATTGACTAATAGTCTAGCATCTAGAGCATGTGCTATATTACAAAATAATTTTCTAGACCACTCTACGTATTGCTCTGAGGATTATTGAATAAGGTCTGTAGTAGTTTCTTCTCTAATGTACTTCCAAAATTTCATCCATTCCCCAGGATATAAAAACTATAAGGCTTACTTGGCCTTCTCTGCATCGTTTCTACTATGTTGCATTGAGCTGAACCCAAATTTAAAGTATAAACTTTTTGAGAAAGCATATGAGGCTTATATATTTTTTAATCTTGTTTATAAAACATGAGGACACTGTGTATACCACTGTTGAATCATGCTAAGGTTGTGGCACCAGGCTTCTCTGGGATATAGGTTGTGAAGCTATTAAGAATATATAAATTGCTTCCAGAAATTCCAGTTTTCAAATAGATGGAATACCTTTAAAACTTAACATATTCTGTTCAGGAAGACTTTTAGAGAGGAATAGAAATTTCCAGCATGTAGTCAACCCAGTATTATCCTCTATTATTTACAAGCACTTGGTCTTATAATGTGTTCTCATATACTAGTTTGCCATTATTACTTAAGCTGGGTCAAATAATTCTAAAAATAAGAAATAAATACATAATAAAAACAGGAAGGAAAACCTCATTGTATGTGTTAGAAAATAAAGAAGAAATTTAGCAATAAATAATTCAAATAAAATACTTCAGGTTTCTAAGTCCTCAGAAGAACAAAAGAAAGTCCATTTTTTAACCATGACCACTAGAACAGGTTAGACTCCCAAAAAGGAATATAAGTATAGGTGCTATAAGAGTCAATGGCAGGTAGACTATCTGATAGGGAATTCATAATCATACTGCTAAAAATATGAGGCCTGTCTGGAAAAAGTCCAGCCATTGTTAATATAATAACTGTTTGCATGACATCGATGTAACCTGGCAACCAAGGAGAGTGGACTAGAATGCATATGTGTGAACAATGATGACTTCACTGTACTAGTCAGTGGGGGGAGAAGATACCATTGACTGAGCATGTGTACTGCGTGGCTGTCACATTCAAAATGACTGAGCGAGTAGAGCAACAGATCTACATTACATTTTGCTTTAAGTTTGAACATTGCTCTACAGAAACTATTTAGATGATTCAAAAAGCCAGTGCTATGGGCTACTGGTGATTGGCAGTTTCATCATGACAATGAACTAACTAGCTCATGCATTATGTCTTGTTTAATTTTTTGGTGGAACATCAAATCACCCAGGTGACTCAGCCACCCTACAGCCCAGATTTGGCGCCCTGCAACTTCTGGGTTTTCACAAAACTACAATCACCTTTGAAAGGGAAGAGGTTTAAGACCATCCATGAGATTCAGGAAAATTTGATGGGGCAGCTGATGTCAATTGGGAGAATTGTGTGAGGTCCCAAGGTGCCTATTTTGAAGGGGACTGAGGCATCATTGTCTTATATATGTAAACTGTTCCTTGTATCTTATATCTTCTTCAATAAATGTCTCTATTTTTCATATTATATGGTTGGATATTGTCTAGACAGATGTCATATATTTGAGAGACTCAAAGTAATATTAAACAAAAGAACATGGACTTTGAAAATAAATGAGATTGTTGCTGTTTTAATAATACATTTTTAGTAAGACCTTGATCATATTATTTAAGTTATCTGAACACCAACTGATATAAACTATGGATAGTAATAAGGGATAATAATATGTAATTTATAGGGTTAATACAGTTATAAATGACATGTTCTACTTAATTAGTCTACCATATTACTTAGTAAAAATAAATTTTCAATAATTTGTAACTATTATCAATCACTATTATTATTGGGGTTGCAGTTAATTAAAGGTCATCTTAGGTATATGTCAATTATTTAGTGATCATCTTATTTCTTAGAATTAACTCAAAGAAAATGAAATAATGTTCATCTTGTTAGGTCCTATTAATTTAATATAGACCATACTTTCTATATTTATCTGGATGAATAAGGGTCTATTAATGCACACATGATGAAATGAATCAAGTCTAGCATTGTCAATCTGATCTGCCCTGCACAAATGTGATGAACTTTATAGTAGCAACTACTTTCCTCAAAATACAATTAACTTCTACTGCACTACCTTCAGCTCTCCACTCCCACTTCATGTAAGCATGGCAGAATTTTCCCAGTACACTTTCAATTAATTATCATTCATTTAACCTAACAATGAAAAGGTTTCATTCTTAGCACATCTTTTTTTTTCCCTTCATAGTACCTATTAAAACACATTTCCCTGCATTGTCAATCATAGAATCAAAACAAGAGTAACCTAGATTTATTTATGCTATTGTTTTCTCCTGTGAAAATAAAACTTTTAGCTTCCAAAGCATCTTAATGGTATAGGTATAATGTAACTGAATTACTGTTGGAGAATACCCCCTATTATAAGACTGACATCAGAAAATATATTTTTTAGAGGAAAATGTAATAAATTTCTAGCTTCAAAGAAAACAGCACATCCTTCCGATAACACTGAAGAAAACACAGGGGAACAATTTTTAACATAATTCTTGTGGAGTTCTATTTTTCAGCTCTTTTAGACTTAAATAGGCATGCTGATATAAAAACTGCAGTTAGTTTTCATCTATCACATCAAGTTTTTCTCTACAGCTTTTCTTAATGTGACCACTCTAGAATTAATTGAACCTGGATCGAGGGAAGCACTAGTGCTCTCCTATTGGCTGAGAGCAAACCTCCCTTGGGTGGGGAGAGGTGAGGGATGACCTTGGAGACCAGCGACAGGTTCATACTTGTCTAGGCTATTCAGTTACACATGAGACAGTGTGGTGAGAGGTTCTTTGCCACTCTATATAGTGAATCATATTCCAAAGTGTAGTCCGAGTTCTTGTCTGTATACAAGGAGTTAGCATAATTTATTTTTTTTATTTACATATGTACTTATTTCCTTTCCTTCAGGTCATGTCTGCCTCTGCTATTTCTCATCATAAGTGCCTAAACAACCCTGATTTGTTTTGTTCTATCTGTGGCAGTTTCACCATTCCCAGTCAAAGGACAAACATCAGTGCATTTGTCAGGCAAGCCTATTTTGCATATTTTAAAGTAAAACTTGCTGATCAAAATAAGTCCTGGGCCCCTCACAAGGTGTGCAAGCAGTGTGTCAAGAGTTTATGGATGTTGATGAAGGGAACATGTGATAAATTGCCATTCGGTATACCTGTGTTTTGGTGAGAGCCCAGAGATCATTCAAATGACTGTTACTTTTGTATAGTGAAAATGTCAGGATATAACAAGAAAAGTAAATGTAAAATAGAGCATGCTAGTCTACCATCAGCTATATGCCCAGTGCCTCATTCAACTGAAATCCCAGTGCCAGTTTTAACTGAACTACCCTCTTTTGAAAAACAGGAGAATGGTGAAGAACTAAGTGACAGCAATGATGAAGATTTTGAAATTGAATATGCTTAGTTAATAAGGGATTTGATCAGCATGAGTTGAATTATTTGGCATGAGATTTGGTACTATCCAAAGAGGCTTCAGAACTCCTAGCATCAAGATTACACAAGAAAAACTTGCTTGCAAAAGGAGCAAAGGCATTCTACTTTTGATCGAGAGAAAGTGCATTTCTACAGTACTTTCGAAGTGATGGTGGCTTTGTGTATTGCCATAACATACATGGTTTAACGGAGGAATAGGAAACTCCAATCTATAACACAACTGAATGGCAACTCTTCATCGATAGCTCAAAGCAGAGCTTGAAGTGTGTCCTCCTCCACAATGGCAATTTATTTGGTGCAGTCCCAATTGGCCATTTAGTTTGTTTTTGAGAAGAATATGAAGACAGAAAGAGTCATTGATCTATTGCAATATCACAAGCACAATTAGATAATCTGTTGACCTTAAAATGGTCTGCTTCCTTCTTGGTCAGCAACATGGATACACCAAATATCCCTGTTTTCTGTGTATGTGGGACAGCAGAGCTTGTGAGAAGCATTGGGTGGAGTCAAATTGGCCTCCAAGATCTGACCTCAAACCTGGTGATCCAAACATTCTACATGAGCCACTTGTTAACAGAAAGAACATTATATTCCTACCTCTTCACTTAAAACTGGGTCTCATGAAGCAATTTGTTAAAGCTTTGATAACTGATGGAGACTGTTTCAAGTATCTCATATTGGCATTTCCTAGCCTGTAATTTGAAAAGATAAAATACCTTAATATGTATGTTTGGTAGCAGAACTTTACTACTTATACACAATTTGGTTTACAGTAACAATATACAGCCTTTATATGAATAAAATAACTCTAACTAAATGGTATATTCAGGTACTTTTTTCTTTATTTTCCTTTGTATGTTCATTTCATATCATTTTTGGGACAAAGCTAGGGTATCCTGTACCTTAAAAAGTTGATGTGATAGAGAAAAATTGGGTCTTTTTTGGCTTCAGATCCCAAAAGTTAGTCAAGAACAAGTGTCAGATCTAACTCAACAAAAATTGAGTTCCCCAGTGAACTGATTCTTAGTTATAGAGAAGAAAGCCTTTTAAAATACTGTCTGAAGCAATAACACACTTGTCAATGTTTTTAAAATGTTACATATAAATTATAATAATTAAATGCTTAGATTAACCCTATTTTTAAAAGATACTACTAAAATCTTGCTTTAAAATATAAATTCATAACCACTTTATGTGGTGCTATGGTTGAAATAGGTTGAAATTCATATATTGAAATCCTAACCCTTAATATGAAGATATTAGAAGGTGGGGCCAAGTAACTTTTAAACTATGTGATATTTAAATAAAATAAATAAATACATTTAAACAAGAAATAATGAACCTTCAATTTACCAGCATGTTTTTTAGTTCCTTCAAAATCTAGTTACAAGTTACTATTACAATTTTAGTCTCTTCAAAAACCCTTAACAATAATAAACATAACACATAGTAAAAAAAAAAAAAAATACATGCTAGATCCTGAGTTTTTTCCACAATGTATATTATTGTGTAATTCTCTTCACCACTCTATAAAGTCAATATTATTCTTTTCATATAAGACATATCAAGAAATATCTTGTCCAATATATGACAAGACATGATTGTAGACAAGATACAAAATCAAGCCCTCCAATTCTAGAGCCATTTTTTTTTAACTCTATGCTATTCTGCTCCTATTTTCTTGAATGGACAACTCTTCCATTAGTAACCATTGTTTTCCATGCACATTACTTGGTCTATGCTATTTCAACTGCTTAGAATATCCTCTTTCATTTCTCTACCTGTTGACATAAATCCTCACATTCAAAGATCAGATCACATGTCATTAATTCTACGAAGTCTTTTCTTGACTTTTATATTTTAATTTATTGAACTCTATATACATCATATTGTCATACACATATTTACATGCACAGGCACACATAGCCACATTCCTTACCATCTGGATATAGTACCTATCTCAATGACATATATTATTAAATTCAATCAATAATAATACTTAAAATTTATCAATTTATGAAACATCTTCATTCTGCGAGGCACTCTTCTAGGTGTTGAATTATAAGATGTTATGGCAAGGGAAAAAAGGAAGAGCCTTCTAAATCTCCATGTTTGAACCTCATCTTGAAAATGTGTAGACTTAGCCACACAATCCATAGCTACAGTGTGAGAAAAACACATTCTGAGGTGAGGAAAGACATTTACACATATAGTGCTGTACAGAGGTACAACCAGCTGTACCTGAATTTAGGATGAAGTTCCTATTTGTTCATTCATTGCAGTTAAAGAAGCATATTGCATTAGGATAAGCCTCTTAAAAGCACTCTTATTCACCTTGGCATCTCTAGTATACTACAGTCTGGCAAGTATTATATACGTAAAAAACTCTTGGGGACAGACAGTAGGAGGAATGGAGGAAGAGGAAGAACAGGTAGGTTAAAAATATCTGTTCAAGAGAAGTCAACTTCTATACACATTCACCACCAGGAATGACTGTTACTGACAAGGGATGTATAATTATTAATGAAATAAATATCTGTAATATGTCCATCTTTATTCTTTTCTATGTTTTCGAGGTGATGATCTATTAATTAGTTCAACTCATGAGCTCCAAAATAGTCTTTGAAACATCTATACTAAATTTTTATTTTGATTAGTGAAATAGGGTAGAAATTATCAAAATAAATCATATAAAATGACTCTATAAAACATGAATGACTCTTACACAAAGAACCAAAACACATTTGCTGGTAAGTTGCATTAAAATGTAATCAGTTAGTTTATAATTTCACTTTTGTAAAATTATATGCCAATAGATGTTTTATATACATAAATTTACTGGAGCAGTTATATTTATCTGCATTTAACTATTAACTTATGTGATAATTTAATTAGATATTATGATACACTTGCATACTTGACCTCTAGTTAAATATAACCTTTTGGAAAAAGTTCTATCCCTCATGCATTTATAACTGATCACCTTATAAAATATAATGGACCCATTTTTACCTGACAATTTAAAACTTGTTTTCACTTAATTCATGACGCTTACTTTTTATATAGGCTGCTACATATTTTTCAATTACAAACTATAGCTATTTTTTAACATCTTTGGCAGAAATTCAAATACATTTTGTTTGCTTTTAGGCTTAGAACAGAGTGAATAAGACATTGCAATTCAGCAGTTGTTCTGGTTCTATGACTTGTAGGAAAAGGTCAGAGAATATTCTTTCTGATTTTGCTATTAATGTTACTTATAGAACTTAAACAAAAACTAAAGTCCCTATAACTTTATGGGAACTGTTACTGAGTGTCATTTATTTTAGGTGTGAAAATGTCACATCACAGCAATAATCACAACTATATGATATTTTAGCACATCTATTTTAAAAGAAAATTGATTGGTTTCAACATGTATATACAAATCTTCTTAAAGACTTGTCATCATAAACAGGTGTTTAAAAGTCAAACTATTAAGAGTTTCCCAAATTACATAGTTTATCATCTCTAGAGATAGTATTTTAATTTACTTCAATAAAAAAATCACTTAAAAAAAGTCAAAGACATAAAAACATTGAGGAAAACAGCATTTGAAATGCTAACAGTAACTTCCTTAAATTTGACACTTGCAGAAAGAAAATGATAATGAAACTCTGTAAGTTTATGCTAAAATATAGCTCAACTCCTAAGGCACCCAAGATTTTCTCCCAGGTTTTAAATGATCAATGATCTGTCAACAAGCATTCTGTTCATGTAGAGAGCTAAGGACTAAGAGTAAAATTCGCAACTGGCCTGGTGACCTTTTGGAGAAATTTTAATATAGATATCTTTGCACAATGTCATTTACAAACAGATGTTTTTATATCATATAGATGATACTAAGATATGTAATATGTAAAACTGCTTAATATTCAAAGGCTTTTTAGTATTACAAAAACAAGACAACCAAGGTCTAAACAAAGGAAGGGATTAAAAAGGAGAAAAGGCAGGTGAGTTAATCCACTTGGAAAATTAGAAATCAAATTTTCTGGCTAAATGCTCACTTGAGAATTATAAAATAGAATTAATAACTGGTAAAGAACAGGCTCATTTCCTGGCCATATATATCCAGAGTTGTCAATTTTTGAGTTTTTCATAATCAGAAACTATATTTTATCCATTCTACCATTTTAATAGACTTTTTGAACAACAAATGCAATAAGAACTAGAAAATAGCTTAATGTCATGCAGTTATTTTATTTCAAGTAATATTTTACTCTGTCTAATAAACATTCTAGAAGTTAACAAAATAATATTTCACTTGATTGACCTAAAAAATATATGAACTGTGTTTGAGTAAATCCTCTTTCATACATATTGACATAAAAGTAACCAAAATTTTTCTGAGACAAATTCATGTCTTTATTTAACCAAATTCTACAGAAAAAATAAATGACTTAATTTGCATTTAGGGGATCAGTCAAGAATAATTAAAATATTTTAAGTGAAATAAAAAGAAGAAATTTTGCTTCGGCTAGTGTGGCTCAGTGAATTGAGAGCTGGTCTGAGAACTGAAAGGCTGCTGGTTCAATTCCCAGTCAGGGCACATGCCTGGGTTGTGGGCCATGTCCCCAGTTGGGGGCATGAGAGAGGCAACCAATAGATGTTTCTCCCCTTCTCTTTCTCCCTCCATTTTCCTCTTTCTAAAAATAAATAAATAAAATCTTCAACAAAAAAAGAGAATATTTGAAGTAATGATTTTTTAAAAAATGGGAATGAAAGCTGATTGACAGAATAATTGAGGAGTGAGTTTTGTTTCAGACATATTATTATAAAGTAATACAGATAACCCATAACTCTAATATAATCTAATATATGGATATACATTCTAGAGTCCATGTAAAAATATTTAAATAAATTATTTTGTTATTAAAATCCCTGTTGAATAGTTACTATCTTCTTTTTCAGGTGATAAACCTTTACCTAAAAAAGATGTACAAATTGCCATTAATCATATGGAAAGATGTTTCACATCATAGGTCATAAGAGTACTGAAAATGAAAACAGTAAAATATCACTAATTTGGAACACTGACAACCATAACTGCTGATGAGAATGTAAAACAATAGAAACTCTCATTCATTTTTCGTGCAAATGCCAAATGGTACAGCCATTTGGTGGTTTCTTACAAAATTAAGCATGCTATTACCATGTGATCCAGCAATTGGGCTCTTTGGAATTTACCCAAAGTAGTTGAAGACTTATGTCCCCACAAAATCTATACACAAATGTTTATAGTAACTTCATGCATAATTTCCAAAACTAAAAGCAACCAAAATGTCCTTCAATAGTCAATGGATAAACACACCGATGTATATCAATACAACAAAATGTTATTCAATGATACAGAGAAATGAGCTATGAAGCCATGAAAAAAAATGAAGTAGCCTTAAATACGTATCACTAAGTGAAAGAAGTGAATTTGAAAAGGTTATAGACTGCACAATTTTAACTCTGTGACAGTCTGAAAATGACAATGATGGAGACTAAAAAGATCAGTGATAACCGAAGTTTGGGGATGAATAGGTGGCACATGGGATTTTTAGGACAGTGAAACTATTCTGTATGATATTATAATAGGGGATACATGTCGTTACACATTTGTCAAAACTTAGAATGTACAACTCAAAAAGTGAACCTAATGTAAGGTATGGACTTATGTTGATAATGATGTGCTCTTGTTTCATTGATTGTAACAAATGAATGACAATGGGGCTTGACGTGATGGTGAGGGAGGCTGTGTGTATGTGTGCTGGGGGAGAATTACTGGAACTCTGTACTTCCCTCTCAATTTTACTGTAAGCTTAAAACAGCACTAAAAATAAAGACTATTGATAAAAACTCTAAATTAAAAAGTTAAAAAAATAAAAACAAAAAAGCAAGCCCCCAAGAGAAGTTAAATAATGTGCTCAAGGCCTCAGAGCTGTCTTGTAAGTAATAGAGTAGGCTGCTTCTGTTTTTTTGAAGTTAACTATTTAGCATGTCAAGAACCCTTGCATATACTCATAAGCTACATTTCAACCATTTCACTTTAACATAAACATAGACCTAGGATTATGGTTATATATCATGTGGTGAAAAAAATCTATTGATATATAAATTTACCACCAAATCTGTTTTCTTCTCTAATAATTTTCAAATTTTGATTATTATGATTCTTAAATCCATAAAATTATTTTTAACTTAAAAAACTACTTTTTAAAAAAATTACTTTTAAAGTTAGAATGAGAAGTTACCATATTTTGTTATTCTTAAATCTGTATTCTACATGCTCTGCTCATCACACTAAGCCATATATAACCTATTAACGTAAGTACAAATAGGTGCATCTGTTTGCTGTGCCTTTATTTTCACTAAATAAATTGAGGCAAGAAATAGGTGTATTTTCTATGTATTCTGAGCTAATTTCCAAAACCTAAGTCTAATGTCAAAGTTTATATTTATACAAATATAAAATTATGCCATCATTTTTTAAAACTATAAGTAAAATGTTTCCTCTGTATTTTGAAACCATCATTACTGCTTATACCATCTGGTAAGGCTCCATTCCCTCTCACGTTGACATCTCCTGGCTATATATATATATATATAGGCTATCAAGTTCTTTTTAATCTCTCTGCTTCTTCAATTAAGTAATAAATTCTTTTCTAAATCTTTATTTGAACATCAGTTCTTTAAGTGCATATAGTATCAAATAAGTGGTAGAAAAATAGAACTTACAATAAACACTATTATGTAAGATTTAAGTCAAGGTCGTTATGAGCACATGATAGCATCTTAATGGAGAAACGGTCCTATCATCATAAAAGTAAGGGAAAAGTACACTTACTGTTGTTCAAGAGAAACAGAAAGTAATTATTGAAAACTTCAATCTGACAGAGGTAGATTTAACATGTTTTTTATGAAGCTTAAGCTCAAGGACTTTCACGAGTAGACATCTTTTCTATGTTTATATATTAGATTTCATAATTTGCATTCTTCATTTTTTTTTCTTAAAGATAAGTATCAAAATTATGAAAGCATTCATCCCTACCTAGATGTGCTCCTGCAGAGTGTAATAACCTGTGATCAAAGCAAAGTTCACAACTTAGACTGCAGGCACAGTTTAAAAGATTTGCCATTACTTTGGTGAGATTGTTTTATAATTCATCTGTTCTTGATATTGATTAACTTTGGAAAGAGATTATGCATTCTGTATACCTTTTATAGATATTCCCTGTTTCACCTCAAGTCCACATCTCCTTCACAGAAATTGACCACTGAGCACTGTTTCCTAACCTGGTATCATACTCCGCCACTCAGAAACTAGTACAGAAAACAGCTTTCCACAGCACCTGGAAATTATCTTGACTAAGGACTCTTTCTTACAATTATCATTCTTGTTTTTCACAGGGAACTCAAGAAATGTTGGCTATTATCACTGTTACTATTAATATTTTAATATGTACATTCAGGAACCAAGATCTTATTATACAAAGTTATTTCTATTAGTTAAAGGTTACATTTTTCCCACTTCACTGGAATGTTAAAATCATCTGTCAGACAAGGGATATCTGGTGCTGTGCATTGATGAAAAATTGTACTTATCACCTGAAAAAAAATGTGTTACTCCACTCAGTGGCAGGTAATTGATATATTCTGTTACAGGCTGTGACACTGGCTGATAGTGTTTTGCAGAAATCACCTTGACTGCTCTGTGGAGAAAAGTATCTGATCGGGGCAAGACTGAAGTGAGTGCAGCAATTGGGAAGCTGTGGTAAAAGACAATAACCACACAAGTGGCTGTGAAGATGCATCAAAAAGATATTTATTTAAGAGACAAACGTAACATGACTTGACAACTAACTGATTTAGAAAAGGATAAAGACTAGCAAGCAACAATTTCTTATTGTTCGAATGACAAAGATGGACACGCCATGACATTTTACTTGTACTTCGTGTAAGAAAGAGAAGAAGGTAAAAATAAGAAATAAAATCATACTCTTTTGTTTTCTGAACTTTCAAATTAAATCTGTCTTATAGTTTTGTACCCTCATGCCTCTCATTTTTTAATCATAGCAGCAAGTAGCATGAGAAAAATAGTCATCTTCATGTAACCATTAATCTAAGAACAATCGCTCCATCCCAAACTGTCTCTCCATTTTGCTAAGCTCAAAGGAATTGTTATGACTGAAATGCCACTTCAAATCTTATTTCTAAATCTGGAATTCGTCTCATTAATTACAGCTTCTTTGTTTTATTCCTGATCTGCTGACAGCACACTCACTGGCTGGGTCTCGGCCAGCTAATCAGATTAAAGAAATCCATGATGCATATCTTAACGTTATTATTTCTCCAAGGTTTCTTTCTGAACACTTAGGTATCAATAATCTTACAATGATTTTATGATGTTAAAATATAGTTTTAATGGAACACATTAACTTTTTGGTAATTAATAAAAATCTGTTGGAATGCAGCCATAATTCACTATTTTTTTTTCCAGGAATCTGAGAGCAAAATAGGCAAAGAGAGTGTACTTTATTAAGGAATCTGATGACGAGACACAAATTATGTTTATTGTAAGCTGAGATGTGAATTATGTTTATTGTAAGATAAATTACCTTATGGTATGAACAGTGCAATTAAAGAAACTAAGAAGACTTCTGACCAGGATGGAGGCTTAGACTGACATGCTCGGTCTCCCTCTACAATTAGAAAGGAATACAACTACCTCAGTACAAAAGATAACTAGAAATTCCAGAAAATAAAACTACACGGAAGCCCAACATACGAAGTTATAAACCAACAGTGCTTGTCGGACAGGTAAGAAGAGCGAATCGAGTGATGCTGTTTGCGGTAGCACCAGGGACAGCGACAGGGAGAGCAATCCTGGCTGCAGTCGAGCCCTGGCAGCTTGTGACCCCAGCGCTGGGAAAGGCAGCCCCCCCCCCCCCCATTGCCTCAGACAGTGAGGCCCAGAGGGCGGTAGGACAGATCCTGGTCTCCCAGCAGAGAATAACTGCAGGAATCCATCTTGGACCCCCGCCCCCATACAAAGCGCCACAGCACCGCGAAAAAGGTTTCGGATCGCCGCCGGTCGCCGGGTTGTGATGAGTGCATGGGATCTGCCCCCTACAGCCTGCCCAGGAAGCAAAGCAAAACACAAATCTGTCAAAATAAGGCAGACAACTATAGAAATCCCCATAATGCAGCTCACCAGGCAGCAGATGAAGAATCTGACACATGAACAAATAAGAAACCTTTCAGAGGCTCAATTCAGAGCTATAGTCATTAGGTGGCTTACAGAATTAACAAAAGATTTGGAACAAGACGAGAAAGGATAGAAAGCCACTCATACTGAAAAGAACAAAAACACATATGAGACAAGTGGTGAGGAAATAAAATCCAGAGATCAAATCAACAAGCCGGAACATAGGGAAGAAACAAACTGTCAACCAGAGCGGAAAAAGGAAACAAAAAGTAAGGAAAGTGAGGAGAGGATCAGAAACCTCTGGGACAGCTATAAGAGACCGAAGATTCAGATTATAAGATTGCCAGAGGGTGAAGAAGAAAAACTAGAAATTGAAAAATTATATGAAAAAGTAATAAAGTATAATTTCCTGAACTTGGGAAGGAAATAGACTTACAGGTCCAGGAAGCACAGAGAGTTCCAGAAAAACTGGACCCAGGGAGAACCACTCCAAGACACATTATAATCAAATTGTCAAAAATTAAAGATAGAGATTCTTAAAAGCAGCAAGAAAGAAGAAAAGAATCATGTACAAAGGGGTCCCAATTAGACTATCAGCTGACTTCTCAAGGGAGACCCTGCAGGCAAGAAGGGACTGGCAAGAAATATTCAAAGTAATGAAAATCAAAAACCTACAGCCACAAATACTCTATCCAGTGAAATTGTCATTCAGAATAGAAGGGCAGAGAAAGTGCTTCCAGGACAAAATAAAACTGAAAGAGAGTTCATTAGATCTAAACCACTGTTATATGAGATGTTAAAGAGACTGGTTTAGAAAAAGGAGGATCGAAACTATGAACATTAAAATGAAAACTTCACCACAAGAACCAACAACAGAAGCTAGGGAATTGAAACAAAGGCAGACTAAGTAGGCAATAAGAGTGGGAAAAGAACTATAGGTATGGGGAACATATTGGGGGGAGGTCAGCAGGGAGGGGGCAAAGGGAGAGGGAGGGAGGTGATACAGGAATTAAGAAGCATAGTAGGAGGGAATGGAGTAGACAGGAAGAGGTTGAGAAGAACTATATGCACAACCAATGGACATGGACTAAAAGGGAGGGGCAACTGGAGGGAGAGGGGCCACCGGGTGGAGGGGAGCAGAGGGAAGGGAAATTGGGACAACTGTAACAGTATAATCGATAAAACATATTTTAAAAAAAAAGAAGAAACTAAGAATAATTTAAGTTAGAGAGGCCTTGAGTAATATAATGTAAAACACTAGCTTGTATCAAAGAGGAAAACTGAGGCACAGAGGAGTAACCTCCTACATATGTGCCAGAATTACCTATTTTCACTTGCAACATGATTTTGTTTATAGATAGTGTTAAAACCAGAAAAGTACATTGGGAACATGCGCTCAATGGCCAAATAATTTGAATACAATCTAAATTCCTGCTTTACAATGAAAAGTTGTGATCTTGCCTAAATTATCTAGATTAATTTAATTCTTAGTATAAATTTGGTTACATTTTTAAAAACACTGTATTTTAATTAATAGCTCAGGTTGTTGTTAAAACATGTGAAGGGAAGAGCCACCTGTCTCTTTCTCTACTGTTATTTAAAAATAATATTTGTATTTCAGTCCTTCAGTTTTAATTTACAGCCTATTCTGAGATCCTATCAGCTACTATCAACCTCTACTTAACTAAGGCAAGGAGGCAAGTAACGGAACTAAGAAGGTGAATGAAAGAATACTATTATAGAGGGGTTTTTTAAGTTTATTAATGTAGACCTAAATATTATATAAAATCTATTATATATGGAAGCTTATCTGGCCTAAAACATTTTTTTTTTTTTTTTTGGTATAGTGAATTGATTAAGTAAATTTTACTTTTATTGTTTTTTGTTTGAAAAACTTAAATATTTTACCCTTAAATCTATTTAGCTATATAGAGAAAAAGTTCTTGATTTTGAAAGGATATAATATTTTAACATGTCCAAAAGCATAGACAAGAAGAGAGAGTGACAAGAGATTCCCCACCTCTGTTCAAGGTGTCAAGCCTATGCCTAAGCTTGTGCTTCACTTTAGAACAGAACAGCCCTCTTTTACCTGAGCTAAGAGCCTGTATTAACTGCTGCTCTCATTGCCATTTCCATGTTGACATCTCTCACCCTGGATGGTGCTAACATCCCCTGACCAGTCTTGACTAATCATAACTCAGAAATGCTAACACTCCTCCCCAGTCTGGTAAACTGATGACCTTAAACATATTGGAAGCTTCCTTCTCAGCTTTCCCTGCTCCCAGAATTCGGGAGCTACCCTTGCCTGCCTTGGTTGTCCTTGCCTGTGGGAGGTTAGCAAGGCTGAGATCACTGCAGGTCCCAATAGTCTATCTAAAGCATTTAGTATATATTCCAAACATTTGGATAGGTTTTCCAAGGTTCAGGCGCATGAGGTTTTCAAATGATGTCTCTTGTAAGTGAAACCTACATATCCTGTGATCCTGTGGAAACCATGCTTTATAATTTGTAAATGCAGTTGATAACAGCTAAGTAGTTAGTAGTGATCTTTAAGAATAAAGTCATTGTAGCCTGGCTGCTTGTTTAATGTTCTAGGACTCAACTTGAGCATACAGTATTCCCTCACTTATCATGGGTATTATGTTCCAGAACCCCCCACCCCCCGCGAGGTAGGAACCTTATATTTATTCTACACTCTTAAATCTATGTAACTTTAACAACATATGTATACAGTACCGCAAAATCCCGTGATATAGTGAAAAATCTGCGATAAATAATTAAATATAACATTTTAAAAAATCCCGCGATACAGTGAGGTGAACTGCGATATAGCGGTTCCTAGAATGCAAATGTCAAACCTGTGTTACCTACTTAATATAAATGTAAAAAAGTATAGAAAATGCATTAAAATCATGTCCTTGAATCTCACATACTATTATGCTATACTACCATACTACCAGTATATATGTTATATGTAATATAAAATATAACACTATTAGCTTGTGACAGGATCTGCTTATATAAAATCTGGATTAGTCACAGAAACTATATTTCTTCAGATCATGATCATTATCTCATTAGAATCATTAAGAGGACATTGGAGAACAAAATTACTATGTTTACAATGAACAGTATGACTACAAAATGAACTTATATTTATAAATGTCTAGTAATATATGCAAGATTGGAATCGTCGTCGTCGGCAGCCGTCCGTCTCGAGAGACGATGGTGTAGCTTCTCAAGAGTCTATCTGAGAGAGAAACAAGATGGCGGAGGAGTAAGTGGAAGCTACACTAACTTCCTCCTAGAACTAGTCTGGATTTACAATGTAATTTTGGAGAAATCATCTGGAATAACGAACCGAACACCAGCTGGAGAGAAGTCTTATAACCACAGAGAGACAGAAAAGGCCGCTACATCACAACGTGACCGGTAGGGAGTGCGGAGACGTGGAAGGGCTGGCTGGGCTCCCACGGGTGGCAGCTGAAGGGACTGAGAAACAGCTCAGCAGCCGGGGATTCCCCCTGAGAAGGGCAGGGTCTAAACCCCCAGCTGGGCTTCCCAGCCTACAGCGACAGAGTGGAAAGTAAAATAGTATCAGCTGTGAAAAGCGAAAAGCCACAGGCTTTCTTGCTAGCCAGAGAGAAACAGCAGGAGAAAAAGAGCTCTTAAGTGGATCACATACGAAAATATTTTGGCCACCACTTACCCTGGGCTCAAGCAGAGGGAAGGCAGAGAGGGCTGGAGACACTTGGGGAGAATTTGGCACGGTGGCTTTGAGGGGAGAACTGGAGGAGCAGCTGACTGGGTCCCAGTGCTGACTCATCCCCAGTACTGCGGGTAGACCATTCCCCTCCAAGTGGCGTCAGCCTGAGGGGAAGCAAAAGCCCTGCCTACAGGAATTAAGCTGCCACACCCACAGTCCTTAAGCCTGACAGCTAATCACAGATTGAATAGATTAACAATCAAAGAAGACAGACAACAGCAGTAGATCCCTGGAAGTCTCCAACAGGCTGCCTAGGGCCAGACTGGTACATGATCTGACGCCACCAGAGGCAGATCCAGGAAGTGCAGATCATTCCAAGAAGCACCAACAAACAATAGGAGTCAAAAAAATGGGGAGACAGAGAAACAACCTCCCATCAAAAGGAAAGGTAGAATCCCCAGAAAGAGTGCTAAATGAAATAGAGGGGAGCGAACTATCAGATATGGAATTCAAAACATGGATTATGGAGAAGCTGAATGAGCTCAGCGGAAACTTCAAAGAACTCCAGAAAAACTACAAGGAACTCACAGAAAATTACGTGAGCATGAAAAAGGACATAGAAGCTATCAATAAGAGCCAGGAGGAAATGAAAAATACGATCTCTGAATTGAAGAACACAGTAGAAGGAATTAAAAGCAGGCTAGAGGAAGCAGAAGATCGGATCAGCGAGCTGGAGGACAACCTACACAAAAACTCCCAGACAATGCAACAAAATGAAAAAAGACTGAACAAGACTGAAGAGGTTCTAAGACAGCTGCAGGACAACATGAAACGTAATAATATCCGTATCATAGGAATTCCAGAAGGAGAAGAAGAAGAGCAAGGGATAGAAAACCTCTTTGAAAAACTAATGACAGAAAACTTTCCTAACATGACGAGAGAAAGAGTCACGCAAGTCCAGGAAGCACAGAGGGTCCCAATGAAGATGAACCCCAACAGGCCCACTTCAAGACACATCATAATTAAAATGGCAACATTCAAAGACAAAGAGAGAATCCTAAAAGCAGCAAGAGAGAAACAACTAATAACATACAAGGGAGCTCCAATAAGGCTATCATCAGATTTCTCAGCAGAAACACTACAAGCCAGAAGGGAATGGCAAAAAATATTCCAAGCAATGAAAAACAAAGGCCTACAACCAAGAATACTCTACCCAGCAAGGCTTTCATTCAAAATGGAAGGTGAAATAAGGAGTTTCCAAGACAAAAGAAGGCTAAAAGAATACATCTCCACCAAACCAGCATTGCAAGAGATGCTAAAGGGTCTGCTTTAAGAAGATGAAGAAACAGAGAGACAGAGAGGAACACGAGTACAAAGGGGGAAAATGACAATGAATAAGTACTGAAAGAAAGAAGGAACTTCTACCATTTGCAACAACATGATTGGAACTAGAGAGAATTATGCTTAGCGAAATAAGCCAGGCAACAAAAGAAAATTACCTTATGCTGTCACCTGTTACAGGAAACTAATGAACAACACAAACAAATGAGCAAAATTGAACCAGAGGTATGTAAACAAGGAATAAACTAACAGTAACAAAGGGGGAGATGGGAGGGAGAGAAGGGGTAAGAAGGGGAAGGGTCTAGTCAAAGAACATGTATGAATGACCCATGGACATGGACAACTGGGTGGGGACTGACTGTGGGGGGGGGGCAGGGTGCAGGGAAGCAAGAGGGGGAAAAAAAGTGAGACAACTGTAGTGGAAAAACAAACAAACAGAAAATTTTTTAGTGGGGGGGGAATAAAAATATAAAGAATAGAAATGCAAGTTCAGTGAATATTAGAAGGACAAGGATTTTCCTTCCGATAAGACAGTCCTACAGATTTAGAGACTTGTATGTGGGTTATGTTACATAAATTAACATGTGTTTTCTGTTTTCAAAGGGCATAAGCCTACAATCTCATTACCTGAGTGATTATCTGTATGCATAGGCCTCACTTAATCCTGTCTGCATTGCTGCCTCCTGAGACTCAATGGTTTGGCTGAACTAAGTGGCTGGGTTGGTGAAGAACGGGGTGGTCTGTGGGCTTTACTTTAAAACTGGTTTCTCTTTTCTATCCTAATGGCTTGGACAGAAAAAGCCCAGAGGCCTGAGATGGGGGAAACCTAAAATATTTCCCTCAGTCCAAAATAAGTATAATGGGCAAAAGGGTTTTGGACAGGTGAGATGTACCTGGCACACCTTCCTCCAAAGAAGCCCTTCTTTTCCCTAATGTGGGACATTGAAAAATTAATCCCTGCCTTTTGTCACCTAGTAGTTATGGATTGAATGATGCTTTTTAACCCTTTTTGCCAAATCTGTTGCCCCCAGAATACAACAAGGATGCCAGCTTGTCAAACCAAGCATGCCGTTGTCCAGAGACAGCCAACCAACCTGGAGTCTGCACGATCCTTCCCCTTGTGGGAAGGCCACCCTCCCCTCCACATCCCCACTCTTATTAGGGATTTCTTGACCCACGGGTAGGTAGGACGACGACCATGTCCAGCTTGAAGCAGCTAGAGGAGCTCGAGACCTTCATCCATTGTCCTTTATAAGATTGTAAAGGGTCTTAAGTCTGAGAGGGAGGAATTGCTATGATCCTTCCCCATGTGGGAAGGCCACCCTCCCCTCCACACCCCCACTCTTATTAGGGATTTCTGGACCCAAGGGTAGGTAGGACGACGACCATGTCCAGCTTGAAGCAGCTAGAGGAGCTTGAGACCTTCGCCCATTGTCCTTTACAAGATTACAAAGGGTCTTAATATCTGAGAGGGAGGGATAGTTATTTTTTACGAACCATGGGTATGGACTTGGGGGGGGATGCTGGGGGAGGGAGATACTGGGTGGAGGGGAGTAAAGGGGAAAAAATTGGAACTACTGTAACAGCATAATCAATAAAATATACTTTAAAAAAAAAAAAAAAAAAAAAAGAGTCTATCTGCACCGCCGAGAATGGCTGTGCAGTCCGACTTGGGAGTGACACGGTATCTGTCTCCTCCCGTGTTGAATCGACATCTTGCGATGACGCTGGAGTGTCCTCTCCAGTGAAGCTGAAGCTACAGAGCCTGGGCAGGGTGATATGGAGGGTCTGCTGTTGCCCATGCAGCAGACCCCCCCTCTCTTCGCAACTGAAGGATCCAAGGGAAAGACGGAGTCAATACAGCTTGGCTTCAGGTGCGCCGCAGGAGTTGCCGGTGTTGACTACAACGTCAAACCGCCTTAGGGACTCCGGCTCCGGATTTTCTGTCGGGGTTTACTCCCTTAGCCTTTCCCCTGAAGAGGTATGCCGCAAGGCAGCGGAGGTTTTTTGGAGTCAGAGTTTTCCTTCTCTGATGTGCCCTGACTGGAAGATCGAACCAGCGACACTTAGCTCGCAGGCCGACGCTCAATCCACTGAGCCATACCAGCCAGGGCTTGCAAGATTGGAATATATTGCACTAAATATAGCTAATATTGTGTATACTTAATACAGTCAGTCATTCCTCGGTACCTGTGAAGGCCTTGGTTCTAGGACCTCTGCAGATACCAAAATCCCTGGTTCTCAGTCCCTTACATAAAATGGTGTAGCATTTGCATATAACCTACCACATCCTCTGTATACTCTAAATTATCTCTAGACTAGTTATAATACCTAATACAATGTAAATGTTATGTGAATGGTTGTTATAATGTATTATTTAGTGAATAATGACAAAAAATGTCTGTATTCATTTAGAACAGATGCAACCATCGTAGGCCTAACTACATTGTACACATCAGCAATAACATAACTCTGCTTTTGAACATTTTTGAACCACGGTTGATTAAATCTGCGGATGTGAAATCCACAAATTCTGAGGGCCAACTGTTTGGTAAAGCCTGGCAAAGAGTGAAACCTTTAAAATGCATATGTTTAAATAAATTTGATAACCTTCTGGACCTTTATAGAAAGCATCTGTCTTAATTTGTTTGACCCTCTCCATTCATTCTGTGTCCTCTAAATATCACTAGCTTGGGAGAGTTCTAGAAATTTAGATCCTACTATAAACTGTACTTCAAACAGAGGCCATCACCAGAAAGGAGCAATGGTTTCTTCACACTTGCCAAGCAGACAGTGTCAATTACATGGAGAAGCTATTTAGTAGAATATCCCCCAAGCTGGTTTAGGAAAAGTATCACCTTTCAGAAGTCTTAGGCGAAACTCCTGGGTTAGAGTACTGAGCCACAGAATGGTGATGGCTTTTAACAACATACAATTCAAAAGGAATGAGTGGCCTTTTTGAGAGCTCCTCTGACTGAAGTATAATATATATCTATATCTATCACCTATCTATCTATCCATTATCTATCTATCTATTGCAAGCCAAAAAACTAGGAATCTAAACAACAGCCTATATCTAAACCTTTTACCACCAGGAGTTACTTATTTTGCAGCAAATCAAGAAGAATATAAATTAGTTAAAAAAAGGAAATGAAAACAGATATACTTATTTTATCCTATCAGAATAAAAAAAAAAAAGACACAAATTAAGACAGACTTATTATGCTAGAAGGAATGAAAGATTTGATTTGGCAAAATGTTGATATCTTAGCAAAGATTTTACTAATAAGAAAGGGAAATGTGGATCTCGGAGGATTGTCTCAACATTCACATAAAGGAAATCAAAATATACACTCGAACCTGCTCTTGAACATGAATGTATATGAAATGCCTCAAGACCCCTTTTTCAAACAGTAACTACAGATTTATGCAAGTTTTTAAGTTCAAAATTCTGTTAAATGAAGTATACCTGCTTTAAATTAAAATGAAACTACAGAAAATATTCCCCTATATAAACATGTGTATACACACATATACATACATACATACATGCAATGCCTGGTCAAAATATGCATGACAGAAGTGCTGCTCTCTGTATGCACTATGCCACCTTCTGCAGCATTTGGAGCAAGTTGTGTTGCCCAAACTCATAATATCTGGTCTAAATACCCTATTTATCTGGATGTTCTTGTCTAAGAGAAGCACTCAAGAGTATTCACATATTTATTTCTAGTTCAATATAAAATTAGCTTTCACAAGCCCTGGCTGCTGTGGCTCAGTGATTGAGTGTCGGCCTGCGAACCAGGTGTCGCCCGTTTGA
The DNA here is from genome assembly GCF_987537825.1 of Furipterus horrens. NCBI lineage: Eukaryota > Metazoa > Chordata > Mammalia > Chiroptera > Furipteridae > Furipterus > Furipterus horrens. The sequence continues at coordinate 151,371,623 of NW_028327171.1, read as the reverse complement.
TTCCCAGTCAGGGCACATGACTAGGTTGCACGCCAGGTCCCCAGTTGGGGGCGTGTGAGAGGCAACCGCACATTGATGTTTCCCTCTCTTTCTCCTTTCCCCTCTCTTTAAAAACAGATAAATAAAATAAAATAATAATACAAATAACAAAATAAAAATAACCTTGTTAAAAAAATTTAGCTTTCACATTATGTCTGAAAAGCAAATTTAATGACAACTTTTAATAAAGTATTGATGTGGAAATGGTAAAAGTTTTTTTCCACATTAAATTGAATTAGCGAATCTTCATGAACTGACATAATATCTTTACCAAATCAATTTTACACAAGTAAAAAGAAAAAACATAAGGATTAAAACCTCTAAAATACTGTTTAAGTATCTGTAATCTATCAGATGGCAATGTTAACATTTCAGAAAAAAATCTGTTTTTGGCCAAAAGGCTATGTTCTATGAATTGTTCTTTATAGACTTTTTCACATACCCCATTGGTCAAGTACTATCTTTTATTCATCTCTATCCTTTCTGATATTTAGTGAAGCTTAGCACCTACTGGCCCTTAATAAACAATTCATGAATCTCGGAAAGCAAATTACCAAGTGACCATGGATAACATGGGGAGTCAGTCAGAGCCTCAATCAGCCTCTCTTATTCTCTCATACTCCCCTCTAATTTAAATAAATAGGCACTATGCTTACCCTGTAAGACCAATAATATGAAAGAAGTGTTATTGAAGATTTTTATCAACAAAGCAAATGGGGAATTTATGAAAGGTTATTTTAATACTAATCTTTATTTATTAAAATTTCTATCCCAGACCTATATTCTTGGTAGAATGCAAATGTATAATTAAGCTCCTTTGTAACAGGTGATTGCTAGTTTAAAAAATCTTACATAGTTTATTGGGGCCCTGGGCCTTCATTCCTGTCTGTGCCTAACTCCTTGAAATTGCAACCAGTTACCTAACAGGTCTCCAAGTAGTCTGTTACATCATTAACACATTCATTCACATATTTAGATATTGACAACCATACTAAGGATTGAATATAAACTGGTGATCTAAACAGGTATAATCTCTATTCTAGTGGGCACATGAGTCTAGAAAAGAATAGATTTTAAACATAACATTTCATCAAAGTGTGATAAATTCCATTCTATGTCCTTTTGAGACACAATGCTGTTGCATTCACTGTGGTCATTAGAAGCCAAGGAAAGTGAGGTTTCCCAAGGTTGGTAAAGAAGAGTAAGTTGAGAGAAACACTGTTCCGGGCCAAGAGATCTGCATACCAGAGAGGAAGTCAGAAAGCACCTCAAGTATAAATTGAAGAAAACTAGTTACAGACAAAGAAAGCACAGGCTATGAAAAAGAAGGAAGGGTTGAGACACCAAAAAGGTAGTCAGTGACTAGGTCACAGGAAACCATGAAGCCATAGTATGCAGATTAAACTTTAAAAAAAATATGTAGGCATAGAAGGGTTTTAAATGTTTCACATATCTATCAAGTGATCACTTCCCTTTTGGGGTTATTTTATTGGGTTGGGCAAAAAGTTCATTTTTGTTCTGTAAGCTATCGTTTTTCACCAATAACTTTATTGACTTGGATATTTTGAGTATGCTGGCTGTATCTTGTATGGTATATAACATTGATTGTTTTCAACTAATGTCTCATTCTGATCGCTATCAACATCAACTGGTCTACCTGAGCATGGAACATTGTCCAATGAGAAATTTCCAGCATAAAACTTCACAAACCACTTTTGACACATTTGGTCAGTCATAGCACCTTCTCTATTTACTACACAAATCACTTTTTTTGTGTTTTGGTACATTTCTTGAATAAGAAAGCATAATATGCCAAAAATGTTTCATATTCTTTTCCATCTTCAATATTAAAATGGCTACACAAAAATTCACCAATTTTGATGTTTTTTTTAATGCAGCTGTCACGGTACAATCTAATAAAATTGTTTAGAATAAAGTTAAAAACAGCCAAGCATTAGCAGAGCCATCTTATGGAAAAAAACAAACAGACCTTTTGGCCAACTCATTTCTTTTTCAAGTTCTCCCTTATATAGCCTCCGAACAAGGCCATTTTCCCATAAAGGGCTTTCACATGTGCTCCCCAGGATCCCTTTTTTGAAGATTCTATTGCTACTGTAGTTGTTTTGGCCTGCATGCCCTGAAAAGTTAGCTGGAAACGTGTTTCTTACATAATCTGTCTTCTAGTTATACGGTCCTTCATAATGTTCTTGCAACATCCTTTTCTTATGGCTGTATTTGGCTTTTTGGTTTCCATGCATGAAAACTTATATTTGTGGTCTATTTTATATGAATAAAAAATACACGCTGTTTTCTTATTTTGTAAATGCATTTACATTTTTTCTCAATAGAAAGAGTAACACTGCAAGCAAGAGGTATATCTTAAGCTTCTTGTAGATTACTCACTGGTTTTATTTCAGTGGTAGACCCTTGATGAAAACTTGAGTTTTAAATTACTTTTCAAGGACTAAAATTTTGTGCAGTGTAACTTTACAATTTTAAGCACTCAAATCTTTGTACAATGAAAGGATGACAATATTTAAGGAGACTGAATGATAAATAAATATTAATAAAAATAATATTACAGTAATATAATCTCAAGTGTAGAATAATTTAAAGCCAAGTAGATTGTTCTCAAATTTACATCTCTTTAAAGCCAGAGCAAATAAGTACTGCACACCAACAGCTTTTACTTCAAAAAGGTGGCAGCTCTTCAAATAATTCTCTCATTCATTCAACAATTATATGATGAGTACTTCCTTAATGTCAATATTAAAAGGTAATGAGAGCAGAGAAAAATAAATGACATAAAACCTCTGACTCCATGGAAATCATGGCCTTATACAGAAGACAAAATTATAAATAAATAGATCACAAAAGTAATATGGATAAAAAAATGGTATCTATAAATATTGAGATAACAGAAAGTAATCTAATCCATACTGGGCATCGTGGGTGAGATGAGGAACACCATTCAAAGGGACTAAATGGCAATAAAAAAAAAAAACACAATAAAGATTAAATTACAAAAAAGAGGAAGCAATATACGAATTAAGCTTGAAATACACATTATTTATGTGATTGAGAAGGGCAATATAAGACAAGGGATAGATATATTCAAGGGCTAATGAAGACAGTGAGATCTCAGACAGATTACATGAGAGGATGTAGGCATTAGGATCAATGAGATTACCACATTAGGTATTTGAAAAATATTTTTGATTGAGGAAAAAAGGCCGGATAAATAAAACCATGTGTTACTGCTGGACTTTGGTCATTGACAAGATACAAGAAGAGAGATTGTCAGAAGTTTCTATGGCATCTCACTCCTCTTGATTTACCTTGACCTTTTCCCACTTCTATGTACTAATTCTTTATCAGTGTTAACTGTCCTTGTTGTATGGTTGTCTTTTTATCTTTCAATTATTTATCATGTACTTATATTAATGTGTTATAGTATATAAAAGTAACTCAATGTTGCATATGCATGATATATACACTATACTTTTTGTTACTAGTTTATCAATATTATTTTGCAATATAAATTATTAGAAATATCTGTTAAAGTCCAAGATGTTTAAAAAATGAACATCATGGTATTATGTAGTCATTAAAATAACATCTTTCATGTTAGAAAAAATTCAAACTTTAATATTTTCACGAAATACCCAATTTAACTTAAAGACTCAACAACCATTTAGTCAAGCTAAAAACAATTATAATTATAGTATTACAAACTGTTTTTCTATCTATTACACCAGATTTTTAAATTTTACTCTTTATTGGTATGCTGTATACTCAGATGTGGAAATGTTTAGAAAACAGATTTTCATTTTAATAATTTTATCAATAAATATACATATTTAAAAGTACCTTATTAGCATAAAAATTAAAATAATGATTTATTTACTTGGAGAAATTAGGAGTTTACTCTTATAATTTTATAGGTATGTACTGTTTCCATTCAAACATAGTGTCCAATATTACAGCAAAATTCTCAGAAATTGTGCTACATAAGGTATCAGCTATGTCGGCTAAATTGGTTACAGTTTCTCATCAGTTAAACAAGGGCCAAGGGAAAGATACCTGTTTGGCATGGTATGGACACATTATCATGGATTCAATTCCTCTAGTATATTCCACACTCATTGTTTCATTTTGTTTATGAGAGAAATTGAATAAAACATATTTAAGTGTTATCCTAGGTTAGTCAGAGCTGCTGAAATGCTCCAGTGGTTCAAGATAATTATGAGGCATATGGATTATAGATGAAAGCATTATGAATACCTCCTTTAATATTGTAGTTTAAATTTCACATATTAAAAATATGTGATCATTTATAAATGACTATTTTATCTCAGATATTTGAAAACCTGTTCAGTTTCATTTGCAAACATCTGCAGATACCATACTTCAACCCTAAATAATGGAGTCAGAAAAATATTACTCTGTCGACCTGTCTTTTTATGTTTTTGTGAAGAACAACATCATTAAGTTTTACAAGTATACTGTAGGTAGTGAACAGTAACAGTGGCATGCTGAGGTCTTGAAGTCAAAAAATAAGAAAGGAGCATGACTGCAGTCTTTGGTGTAGTTCTGTTGTCAGACAGATGCATATTCTCTCTTTCTTATTTGAAAAAAGTTTTGATACTAGCATTTTCATTCAGTGCCTGTAGGCTTCTGAGGCAGGTTTTGCTTTCTTTAAATGGGAAAGCCATCCCTAGGAAGCTGTAATATATAATTAGTAAAGTCTTGTTTATATTACTCTGCAGAAAATGATTTATAGATAACTTGATTTTCAAGAGGTACTGGTAAAATATATTTTTGAAAAAAATCCAACATCTAGGGCTTTATAGTACATTATTTTTTAAATCATCAACTTCCTAGTAATCCATCCATAAAAATAATGTAATTCAAAGAAATAGTGTCTATGCTTTTGACTGGTGTGTCCAGGCTATGATTTCTCAATAGTATTTTATCACACACACACACACACACACACACACACACACACACACACACACACACACAAAATCTTAGGCTTTTTGAAGAATGGGGTCATTCCAGATCTTGAATAAGAAACCAGAAGATGAGACTCTTACATATTGTGTTGAAAAACTGTCATAGTCTAATGGCATTATGTAAAAAGGACACAGGAATCAGGGTGATCTGGTTAATACCAATAAAATAGGAAGAATTTCAGCATGAAAAATAATGAGTACAATTAATAGAAACACAATATATAAAAGATCATAAACTCATAATAACACTTAAAACATATTTCCCAATAGATATATAGATAGACATAGATATAGACATAGATATAAAGAGATCTAACATGCTCAAGCAAAATAAAAGAAAAATAAAATCTCTGATTTTCATTGGAAGTAGCTGGAGTATCAAACCTTAACTATAAATATTGGTAATTAAAGGGAGAAAGTTAAATTTCAGGGTGTTACAGACTGAATTTTGTCCCTCAAAATGTATATATTTAAACTCCAAACTGTAGTACCTTAGAATGTGACTATTTGAAAATACTGCTTCTAAAGAGGGGATTGACATTAAATAAGGTCATAAGCATGGGACTCTAAGCCAGTATGACTGCTATTTTTATAAGAAGAGAAAGAGAAACCAGGAATTTATGAGCACAGAGCAAAGGCCATTTGAGGACACAGTAAGAAAATTGCCATTTGAAAGCCAAGGAAAGGGATCTCAGGAGATTACCAACCAGCAGACATCTCAATTTTGGACTTCCAGCTTCCAGAACTGTTTAAGATAGTTTTTAAGCCATCTGGTGGGTGGTAATTTGTTAGAGTAGTCCACCATTTTGAAATCCCAAATGAGATAAATAATTCAGGCAATAATTATCAAAGAATACTAAAATCATAAGGAAAAACATTGGCCCTGTCTGGTGTGGCTCAGTGGATTGAGCATTGGCCTGAGAACCAAAGGGTTGCCAGTTCGATTCCCAGTTAGGGCACATGCCTGGGTTGAGGGCCAGGTCCCCAGTTGGAGGCATGCAACAGGCAACCACACATTGGTGTTTCTTTCCATGTCTTTCTCTCTCTCTTCCCCTCTCTCTAAAAATAAATAAATATAACCTTAAAGAAAGGAAAAACATTGATGGAAAAACTTACAATAATAAGAACCTAGCCATAACCCATGATTCAGGATTTTTAAATTAAATTTATTGGGGTGACATTGGATAATATTATATAGCCTTCAACTGCACATTTTTATGACACAATTTGTCTATTGCATTATGTGCCCACTACCCAAAGTCAAATCATCTTCCATCATCATATACTTGGTCCCCTTTACCCTTGACTACCTCCTTACCCCTCTTCCTTCTGGTAACCACTGTACTGTTGCCTGTGTCTATGAGTTTCAGATATATATCCCACATAGGGGTGAAATCATATAGTACTTAGCTTTTACTGACTGGCTTGTTTTGCATAGCATAATATTCTCAAAGTCCATCCATGTTGCCACAGATGGCAATATTTCATCTTTTCTTATGGTTGAGTAGTATTCCATTGTGTATATGAGCCATATTTTCTTTACCCAGTCCTATATTGAAAGACACTGGTTGTTTACATGTCTCAGCCACCCTGAATAGTGCTACATATATCTTTGTGAATAAATGTTTTCAATTTTTTTCAGGGACATACCCAGAAGAGGGATTGCTGGGTTGTATGGAAACTCTATTCTAAATTTTTGAGAATCAGAACTGCCATACTGATTTTCATAGTGGCTGTATCAGTTTTACATTCCCACCACAGATTTTTAAGATTGAGGAAGTATATGTTGTTCTCCCACAACTTAGAAAATCCCGAAGTCATACATGGTATGGTAAAGGCACACTGTATTTTTTAAATGTTAGTCTGCTCAAGTTGCCACAACAAAATATCACAGACTGAGAGGCTTAAACAACATAAATTTATGTTCTCAATTCTGGAGGCTGGAAGTCCTAGAGGAACATTTTCCCCCCAGCTTGCTCGTAAGCAATATTCTCGACGAGGCCTCTCATGGCCGTTCCTCTAAGAGCCACCAATATTGGACTAGGGACCTTTTCTTATGACCTCATTTAACCTAATTACCTCTTAAAGATTCTGCCTCCAAATGGTCATATTAAAGGTTTAGACTTCAACATATGAATTTAGCAGGAGGGGCATAATTCAGGCCATAGTATATGACAATGGAATATCTGTTCTAACTCTCCCTCCACAACAAAGGGGCTACAAATATCTCTGAATGATCAAGTGTGGCTTGGTATTTTAATAGAAATTCTGCACAGGGATTTCCATTAGAACATGAGGAGGAGACAATTATACAAAAATTATTATCTCAATTTCTGACATAAAGTATGGGGATTTCTTAGTTGATTTATAAATATGACTTCATTTGACCAAGTTTTTACCTTTTCTAAGTTATCTTGTGGCCCACATGTTGAATCTCAATTGGATCAATATAAAACTTATATGAAATGTGGGCTCTTTATAATGTATAGAAACATATGGACAGTAAAACAAGGTTAAAATAAGAGAAAAGCATAAAATTAAAGGGAAAAGATTTAGCAATTAAAAAAACACTTCACAATAATGAAATCTATTAGAGGAGTAAAAGTTCTCCCGGGGGAAGTATAGAAGTATTATGGACCAAGTCATTTCAAATAGACTAGGTAAAATAATCAAAAATGGCATTAAGAAAAGAGTCCCTCATGAGAAAAATAGGCATAGGAAGTTGATTAGATAAATCTAATAGAGATCTCCTTTAAATTTTCATGGTTCTAAAATTCTATGAGATTTTTAGACAGCTTGATCACCCAGTAGAGAGACTTTAATTTCATTTTTATGACATATCTGATAGGTGAACAGCAATGATCATGAAAGCTTGGCCTGGTTTGCTCTCTAGGGCTTGAATTTATGGCAGAGCACTAACTACAGCTCTCACACAAGCCTCAGTGAAACCAATCATTACTAAGTAATCCTCATACAGAATTTCCATTAGACATCTACGGCTCACATCCACACTGTTAATGTAGAATTATTGAATTTTAAATCAGAAGTGTTTATTCAACACTATGATGAGATAAAGTGATCTGAGACTGCTTATCATGATTAAGATCGCAGATTTCAGGTTATTATTAGAATGAAAAAAGAATATGAAATTAATGGGAAGAAAACCAAACAGTTTTATATTAGAAAGGGAAAGAAAAAGATTGTATTTTGAATTCAATAAATGCACTAAAATGGTTGTGTTACTCTCTTGTTTCCTCAGGTTAATCACTTTTACAACTGAGGATTGGTATGTATATGACATAAGCCATATTGCCTCAGCAATACCTGACTTCGAGAGAACAAAAGCAAAGTCCTGAGCTGTTTAAAATTTCTCATAACACTTTATCTTTTAAATATGTAACTATTATTATGAGTGACTAAAAGGCCAATGAGAAATTGTAATGAGGATAAAAGAGCTAGCTTTGAACTATACTTTAAATGTATATTTCAGAACATCCCTACAAAATAATTATTCATACTTATTTGCAAATATCATCCCAGGGAAATTTTTTTCCCAAGACTTACATAAATTGAAAGTTTAATGGTAACATTATTTACCATGACATTTGCTGATATAATCACGACTTTTTATTTATTACTTTATAACCCAAAGTTATAAAGCACACTGCTGATAGTCTACCAATACATAATTGTTTACATTTATTAAATATAATATGTGTAACTTACTATAGTCAATTGTTAGTGCTTTTATGCTTTCAGCAGTTCACATATCTTTAGTAATATTTGTGGGTGTGCTTTAATTTCTAACTAGAAAATAACTTCTTTTGACTTAAGGATATCATTCATCCTATTATCACACTGAGTGATATATATATCTAAAGCACTCCAAAATATGCATTATATAGCCCTGGCTGGTGTGGCTCAGTGGATTGAGTGCCAGCCTGCGAGTTAATGGGTCACTGGTTTGATTCCCAGTCAGGGCACATGCCTGGGTTCTGGGTCTGGTCCCCATTTGGGGGTGCACAAGAGGCAACCACGCATTGATATTTCTCTCCCTCTTTCCTCCCTCCCTTCCCCCTTCTTTAAGAATAAATATAAAAAATCTTAAAAGCATATTTAAAAAAACATGTATTATATAAAAGGAAAAATTAAAAACAAGTCAAACCAAAAACAAACTTGGATTTTAAAAAAATCAGTGATAACCATACTGTGGCATGAAAACTATTTTTTAAATGTAACAATTTTAAAAAACTTTAAGTCTCAACAATAACATTTTTTTCACATAGAATCATGTATCACAATTTTTGCTCACTGTAGCTACTTTTATAAGGAAATTTTTGTTTGATTATGTTAACTAATTCTTCATATTAAAACATAGTCTGAATTTCTCATAAAGGATTCCTCCATATTTCAAATATAAATAATATTGAGAATCTACTTCATGCCAAGTATAGGAACACCCTTGTGAAACTCATGTTTCACATATTGAGTGTCAAGAAACACCTCCCTAATGGGCAGATGTGTAAATAAAGTGAGCAAAGGAAACTGTGAACATATCTGGCAGAACAGGATTTCAGCAAAAGGACAGTGAATGCAAAGGCTCTGAGGTGGGTGTAAACTTGGCAAGTACAAGCAACAGTAGGGAGTCCAGGGTGACTGAACAGCAGGGAATGAGGCAATGAACACTGAGCACTGAGTCAGGGAATTTGCTCACATAGGCCTTGTAGACTGAAGGAAGGAGATTCAGGGTATAAGGGAGATAGTTAGAAAGGGGCTCTCTCCCTAGTCAAAATGTATGAGCTCTTCATGCATAAGCCTGTGCAGAAGTACACATAAGGTCAATGCTGAGATGACTCATACATTTCCATCTATCCAGTATTGATTCTTTCTGGTACATGTGTAATAAACCTATAAATAAATTACAGAGAAGGACACTGTTGAAAGACGACTTTACAATCGATATAAATGTCTAAAACAGTATTTTTTTTAAAAGAGGAGATAAAATAAAGAACTGAATGAATATAGTAAAACTTGTTTGCTATTACCAATTATTAATGTAGATATTTAAGACAGAATTAGCTGTCAAGGGTCTTCTGTATATTCTCTACAGAAGAATTAATAACCATGTATGTTTACATTTTTTAGAACTGAGTTAAATTCAAAATATATATTGAAGGAGCTCAGAAGCAAAAAAAAATACATTTATATAGAAATATGGCTAAAAGGGTATGTTTACAGTGAATAGAAGTCAAACAAATCAGGCAATTCATACTTTTATTTCTGCCTAACTCTTGAGGGAGCAGCAACTATTCCTGCACATTCCAAGGCCATAAATAGATAAGCCTTGCTTCTGTGTAAGTCACGGTGCCTGCTTTAACTGTCTTACCTATTTATGGCTGTGATCTTTTCCAGAACTGCTCTCTGGCTCTAAAAGTATTTTGTTAAACTACCCATCTTACAATAAATTATTTTGTTGCATTATTCTTAGGATTTAAGAATGATCCTAAAAGTTTCCTGAAGGCCTTACACAGTGTTTCTACTGAGGTAATTATAGAAGAAAAGGATTGAAAAGTGAGCAAAAGTAATTTTATCAACTTAATGCATTGAGATATTTCCTCTATTAACATATTTTGTTTTTATGCTCTACAAAAACACTGTGAGTTATATTATTATTATTATACCTATATCTTTTATTAGACACTATTTGAAAGCTTCACTGGTAATTCATAGCATTACATTGGTCCCCTGGGAATTGAGTTGTGTCATCTTATGTAGAAAGTCACACAGTGAAAAACAGGAGAAATCACTAGATATAGGTAAAGAAAGAAAGCTAGATCTTTTTAAGAATGTATCTTTAGGAAATAATCTTGACAGAAGTTCTAAGGAAGTAATGAGAGGGTAGGAGGGAATGGGATAAAACTAGAATTGATGACATCGTTTAGTAAAGGGACATATAGTAATTGCCCAGTTACCCAATGAGTGGCAAATGTGTAGGTAGCATATCCAGTTGATTAACATACCTGTTTTAAAAAGTAGACATTGTGAATATTTATCTGGGGCATATAAACCCAACTTTGGAATTTAGTGGTATAGGGACAATGCATACATCTCTGACACAGTAGGAGTGTACTACATTGTTCTTTATATGTCAGGAAATGCCAGTTGACACCATCAGTTTGTAACTCCAGCCGTCCCCCAGCCCTTCCATTTTGTGCCTAGGGCAAAACAGCTGATTTTACAAGATCAATACCAAAAGTTGCAGGTTTTAATTTCTAATGTTAAATTTGATTCAGCTTACTGGATGATATAAACATAAAAAACATGTTATTTCATATTTTGATGAGCAAATTATAAAACTGATCTGGAATAATAATAAACTGGCATATCTACCTAAACCTATGCCCTATCAAAAGTAGGCAAAGAGATGTAATGAAAAGAAAAAATATTAATTAAACTTTGGATCTTAATAGAAGTGATGTCCGCCCAGTAGGACCAGACAATGTAAAGGTGACTCTGATCCATGATGCAAAAGCTTGCTGAAGAAAAAAGGGAGCATATCTTAGAGAACCATGAATACACAGTCTATCTTGAGGAGGTCATGGACAATGGGTTCCTATCAGCTCTTCTTCAAGTAGAAGCTTCAGAGGGCTTCCCAGTTTTTGCACTTGGAAAAGACCTCTGTGCCCGTCAGAAAGTAGAGCACGGTTTCAAGTTGATTAGTAATGAGGGCAAATAGGCTAGAGAAAAAAAAAAGATGACTGCCCCTACTAACTACTAAATATATGAAAGACACTCTTTAGCCATTCAACACAGCACTTAGGAGTATGAGCTCCAGCTTCTTACTAGCTATGTGACCTGGATTAAAAAGTTAACATCAATTCCTGCATCTGCAAAACTGGAATCATAATGATAATACTTTGTTGTGCTGCTTGGATTAGTGGAGACACTAAACATAAAACACTAACATATACAAAACATGCAGAAAGTGCTCAATAAATGTTACTTCATCGGCACAGGATCCAAAAGCATATGGAATCAGTTTAAAATCACCACCCTCTCATTTCTATTACATTTAACACAACCTGTCATTTAACACCTACCACATCTCCAGTCTCTTTTGACCATGCATTCCAGAAGATTTGGAAAGAGTTGGGGAGCAGATGTCCCCAAACCACACTTCTTCGGCACACAACTCTGAATGAGTACACTGTGGCCTCTCCCTACTCAGATCCCTCACCTGAAACTAACTAGCTGTCAATCACACTAAGGCTAGATTTAGATGAGCTGTTATCTATAGCGTGCTTAAAGTAGTAGTTGGCATATATTAAGTATACAATAAATGTAATAAACGTATAAAGGTGGAAAAAGTTATCCAGGCTTTATGTCACAGAGGAACAAATCTAGTCATATTACTTCCACTCCGTTTAAGAGAACTCAAGAGATGTCACAATAATATGCTCTAAGATAACCTCTAACTTGGAATAGTGAAAGGGCCACCCATAAGCAATGGCAAATCAGTTGTCTTTATGCTGACAAAATTTCATAAGAATTTGAGACAAAGCACTTACTAGGAAAAAATGTTTTAGGTATTTAGAACTCAGTCTTTATCAACTAGCGTTTCCTTTATTCATCTTATAAATAACATAGCCACACTAAACTCAAATAAACATTAAATTATATTTTCATCTAATTAATTTAGGTTTATTTTTTACATTTCAATTCATATGGACTCGAGTGTATTTTTAAATATTTTTCAAATGGTAAATAGGTGTTTTAGTACTATTTTATGATTTTTTTTTTAAAGCAATTAATTTGCAAAGCCAGCTTTAAGACAGGCTGAGTCTATTTCTAGGTCCTCCGCTTTAATGAACTGTTCTGTCTATTCTCATGATAGTATTAAGTACATGCTCTCTTAATTCCATAAATTGCTTTAATAATTGTCCCTTACAGTATCTTATCTTGTAAGATGTTTTTTAAACATGCCACTATCTTGCCTGTTTTTCTTACTCTTTTACCTTAATGGAAAGAACAAATCTCAATCATCTTTAAAACCATATTTAGTGCTCTGCACATATAAATGCTCCATATACACGGCACTGAAGTAAACTGTTGAAAATGTAAGTAAAATGAGTATGTGTATGTAAGCATGGGCATATATCCAGATACATACATTTTTCAAAGATATGGAATTTTATATGCATTATGTGAAATATGTAATATTATTTCTTTATAAAGATTCATACAAAGCCCTGAGTGGTGTGGTTCAGTGGGCTGAACATCATCTTCAAAACCAAAAGTTTACAGGTTCAATTCCAGGTCAGGTGACATGCTTGCATCTTGGGCCAGGTTCCCGGTTGGGGTTGTGGGAGAGGCCACCCATCGATGTTTCTCTCCCTCTCTTTCTTCCTCCCTCCCACTATCTCTAAAAATAAATAAAATATTTAAACAAATTCATACAAAGGTATAAAAACTTGTATAAACTAGGTATGCAATGTTGGCTCACCAAGTACTGAACAAAAAATAAAACATCATTATGAATAAGATACTATTGTACAAAATGTTATAGCTCTATGAGTATATAGTCAAAATGGCTTTGGGCTTCAGTTTAAAGTTCATAAATGAAAATATGCAATTGACCCCTCTGCTGCTGATGAAAACTGGTAAAAGAAAGAAAAATCTCAAAGCTTTCTGTGGTGGAAGTTGCGCGCACACACACACCACCTGACTACTCTTTGTCAATCCAGCATCACTTATTCTCAGCCTTGTATGAGCGTTTCTGATATATGCTTTCGTAAAAAATTCATTTTGCCTCTGAATTTGGTAATTGACCTGATTATCTTATGTAATTAGCTCACTCTTTAGTCATTTTCACAGCAGTGTTGTAGGTGAGATCATCCCTTCCTCTTGCTGGTATTCTGTTTATTGAAATAAAGTTTCCATCTCTCAGAAGTATTGGGGAAATCCTTCGCATTTAGTCTTACTTATCTATCTGACTTGTGAGATCAGGAAAAAGAACTGAGTGATTTATCAAGATTTGCAGGTTTTCTTCCTGCTGCCCCTCCTCTGCCATGTGGTAAGGTGCCCACCCCTGGACAGGGCTACCTGCTGTGCCTATATCTAGGGAAATAAACTGGCCAGGGAGCATGAAGCTATTGCTGTTCCAGTCTGCTCAGCCAACCCCACTGTCTGACTGTTTACCCATTTACACTCTGACAATGATGTACACTTTGTTACAAAGGCCACCCAAGATTCATCCAACTGTCAAGGTATTCAGTGAACGTTTCATGCCTCTTTTCATCCTTAAATACTTGTGTATTAAGAAGTGGACTGACCTTAAAAAAACACACATGGAAAAAATTTTCTGACCACCATTCTTACCTTTTGTGAATCCACACACCTCAGGGAAGACAATTTGGTCACTAAATATAGCTGTTTCCCAAAATAGTTCATCTTTTCTTGGCCATCTCCTAGATCATGATCAGGATCACAAGGTTGAGGAGTTATATAGACCTATGCTGAAACTCTGATGTCCCACTGTTCCATTCTGGCCATGATGCTTCTTCTCTCCCCCCAGCCACAGCCTCTGGCAAGCCTGGTAGGTACTTTTTGTTTGACAGCCCGGCCAAAAGGTAGCCTTTGAAATTCAAACTTAATTCAGCCATTTAAATCTCCTGTTGGGTTTATATGGTCCTGAGGTCATAATGATAATAATCACTTGGTTGAGTACACTGACTCCTGAGTCCAGGGCAGAGACCAATGTAAGGCAAGGTGATGGGTATAATGGATCTCAATAAATTTTATTAAAATGTCCTTATCTTTCTTGCATCTGACATTCTAGATGAAATTTCTGGATGCATGGAGATGATGACTGGAGAACACTGATTTGGGGGGAGTAGAGGGAGAGTAATACCTCTAACATCTGGCAAAGGAACACCTTAAAACCCAGGAGGCACAGAGCAGAGAGGGAAATTAATGATCTTTTGTCTTTCAAGACACTATGGAGAAAAACATTCCACTATATTCTACCAAAGCATAGTAAACTACTTAAATTTAAGTGACTCTTAATCTGTCATTCCACACTAAATGGTGGAGACCATGACTTGATCACCAGTCTCAGTAACTTTATAAGAAGTAAATCAGAAACTTTAGGGGGTGGCTTCAGCTCCTGCAGTCCCATGCAAAATGCCTGTCAGCACCTCTAAGTGTCTTTCTACTCCCATTCTCATCTCTGTCACTGGATCATTCCATGGAATGCATGAGTGCCACCTGGCAGGTGTGTAAATATTATAGGTCAGACGGACTGCCCTCAGGCAATCACTCTGAATACACAGGATGAACTAGAATTGGGGAACCTAAGATTTACCAGCTGGCCTGGAGGTCACATTGGAGGTATCATTAACCTGTGTTCCCTGACTGATGTAGATCATACAGAGAGTGAACAACAATTTGCAGAACTATTATGGAAGATAGTATTATACTATATAACTGTCTTTCAGACTGAGGTGGAACTTGTGACATTCTTAATGCATTGCTGTTCCTGAATTAATTCTTCTTAAAAAGTGAAGATTGATCAGCTGACTGAGTCTAGGACCCTGGGGATCATGGTTGAAGTCAATTCTGAAGGTTGGCTCCAGCTGCTGCTCTATCCAGCGGAGTCTTGTTGATGGTAGTCTTCATTATATATTGTATGAGACAAATTGAACTGTTATAGGCCTAGTTTCTGTTGATAAGATTAATCAGAGTAGAACAGAGAGTAGCACATTCATGTGAAAATTTGAGTTCAGTTAAGAACATGTAGAGAGCTAAGCGGTGGTTTTTGTGAGATACAGTCTGCCAGGGCTCTGAGCATCCATGCATATTCTTACTGAGTGTGCTAGACTATAAAATTCATTCATCTCCTGATATTGAGCAGTTTTTCCAATTAAGTAGGCCAAGTCCACCACAGTGTGACAACCATGTAACTGCTTGCTCTCTAGTGTAAGAAGATTCTGCTTTTTTTTTGCCATTTGCTATAATGTTTGCTGCTTGCTCAGAAAGCACTTAGCCCTGGGTCCCTCAGCTGTGAACCAAACTTAATGCCTGTGTAGCATCTATGTGGATCCACTGCAAGGCCCCAGCAGGACTTGGGAGGCAAGAAGGACTGAAAAATATGCTGATACTTATGCTACTTGGTGTTCCTTTGTCTTTGACCAGAGTCTTGTGTCTTCTGCCAGCATGGATGTAATAGTGGCCAGCTAACTTGTTGACTCGCAAGTAGGATACAATCAAATTTCAGAATCTTCAGAGTTCTTTAGAAAAACAACATACATATTGAATGGGATGTAATTTTATTCTATTTAAGCATCCCTTAACCATCCTTCAAAAATTTTTGAATGTACCCTTATAATTAATAAAAAGTACACTAGCTAGAAAGTAGCTGGACTAAAATTTGAACTAGACTGTATGAATGCAGAGAATGTTTTTAACTACTCTCTTATAATTTTGTATATGTTGATATAGTTTTAAAAATTGGAATATTTTACACTTTAGTATATTCCCAAGTTTATTTAATGTAATTCTTTTCCTAACTTATTAAACATCACATTTTTCAAAGTTCTATTTTCTACATTGGTAATTAATCTTAATTTGACAAATCTGATCATCTTTCTCTTTTATTTGAATGTAAATGTTTTTTTAAAAATATTTAATTGTAACATTCCCATCATAATCTATCTTTTGAATATAACAAACAGTTAAAAGTAAAATAATTTAAAGCCAGTATTATAGCCCTTTAACTGAAAAATTCCAGAAATCCAGAGGCAGTAATTTACAAAGTAAGAATATAATCTTTACTTTGTTTCAAATTATAATTCATAGGATGTGCTGACTTTAAAATCACCCTGTACAACCACTTATTAATTAATCTGCCAGAGAAAAGGACACATTTATAATTCATTTCAAAGTGTTATTGAAATGTTTTCTGAAACATAAAAGGAAAAATATGACTTACAGATCCTATGTATGAGTACAAAATAAGTCAAATTCACAAGACTTCTACTTCATCTCAGCCCAAGCTTGTTCTATTCCTTCTCAAGTTTTTGCTCTTCCCCAGTCATTTACACCATTAAAAAAATATTTTATTTATTTATTTTTAGAGAGAAAAAGGAGGGAGAACGAAAGGGAGAGAAACTTTGATGTGAGGGAGCAGCATCGATTTCTTGCCTCTCAAATCCACGCCAACTGAGGTTCAAACCTTCAACCCAGGCCTGTGTCCTGACTGGGAATGAAACCTGTGACCTTTTGATTCATGGGATAATGCCCAACCGAGTCACACCAGTCATGGCCATTTACACCATCATTTTAACAAATGAGCTACCCCAGACTGAGGGCACTTGTTCATGAACACAGGAAGGATATCTGTCCCAAATTTCCATCACTTCCTTTTAGCCCTCTCTTTAGCTGTTAGGTAAGGGTTTGTACAAAATACTACATTTACCCTTATTTTTAAAAATTTTCATTTATTATTAAATCCACCTCTTATGTACTAGCACCTAAAGATTGTGACTTTACCCTTTCACACATATTCCGATTACTGAATCGACTTTTTAGGAAAATTGTTTGTACTTTTCAGGATTCCATTTGTTAGTCCTTTAATATACTCAACAGACCTCCATTAGAGTTGAATACATCTTGACCTGCCTCTTTATTTCCTCTAATTATATTTTCTTTTTGTCAACTTTAAAGATGATTTTTAATTGTTTCTTATCTTCATGTTCTGAAATCTGATTTGGAAATAAACTCCCAGAACACAATTCATCTGTAACTTGGGGAATTTTTAGAACTTATATTAAAATGTAGAAAAACTCAAATGATATAATAATGAAAAATTGATAATGTATAAATATTTCATATTATAGATTAAGTTCTAATGTTTAAAGTGATTAAGAACATGTCAAATATTAGCAAGCATTTTTCCAGTTGGGAACATGGTTTTGAGTCAAACTGACTCATAATTCAACATTAATACCATTAGTTTTTAGTATGTAAACATGGACTAACTCCTTAACTCCCTCTTTCCTGAGTTATTTATCAATAAAATTCAGATAACACCTGCTTCACAGAGTTGGATGCTATATAAATGGCACCTTGCATGGTACTTGACTATTACTTATCACAGTGGGTTGAATAAATCTGAGCTATTGTTATGATGATAAATTTAGCCCAAAACTTATCATAAGGATATGATGGAGTATGGTTTCCCCTTCATTCTTACTCACTTGATCACTTCTCCATGTTACAAGAACGTGAAAAATCTGCTAGAGAATCAGAAGATAGAAAAGTTTTGCAGATATAGACAATAGAGAAAGACAAAGAAAAGCTTTTATGACTGCAAGCAAAGCAAGTGACATAGTATCAGAAACAGCTCTACAATAAATTTACTCCATTAGACTTTTAGCAAAAACTGACACTTTTCAGTTATGTTAAAACCCCTATCACTATTTCCTCAGAGATATCCTACCCTCCTGTGCCCTAGATTAAATGTTTACTAATCTTCATTGGGGACCTCTTCTGTGCCACACACTGTGCTGTGCTATATTTTCATGTATCATCTTCACTGTGTCTGAATCTATCCTTTGAAGTAGGTATTATTTTCACTATTTTAAAAAATAAAACAATACTAAAAAATAAATCATCTTGAAAAAATCATAGCTAAAAAATTCTAGGTCTCCCAATTTTGAAACAGTCTTCAGAAGCCTGAAATCTTTCCTAGAACTATAAGAGGTTTTTAAAAATAAGCTTGATTCCTTAATATAGAACGCATTGAAATAGAAAGACACTATCACAACTCTTATATTTTATAGCCTTCATGATGCTCTTTTTGGCTTTTTTCTTTCAGTACAGAATTGTTAAAATAGCATATTTCTGTAGCAAAAACATCATTATTATTCACCTACCACTTAGTTAGCATTATTTATTTCTTTTATATTATGTTTCAGCTCAAATTCAGTTTTAATCTTGGCTACATTTCACAAGATATCTATTTCTATATGCATCTTGTCAACAAAAAGTTCTAATTAACTTTTTCCATTGTGGTTTAAAATTCATGACAGAAGGAAAAAAGTTAGCATACCTTCACATGCAATTAGTCAGTAGTCAGAATTTAAGTTCTAAGTTTTTATAGTTATGTTTAAAGACATTTAATTTAGGGATGAAGAATAAAATCATGATTAAGAACATGCAATCAAGATTTTCTTTGTCCTTTTCTGAAGCTCCCCAGTTACTCAGAAACACTATGGAAATACAGAACTACAAAAATGGGCAATATTAAACCAAACTGTATGTGAGATAATAGAATAACCATAGAAGAAACTAGTATAGCAGGCAGCCACTACCCTGCTCAAGATCCCTCACCCAGGCTACACTGAATCCTGCCTCCCCATGTGACCACCTCCCTCCTGTCCCTTTCAACCCTTCGTACTTCACTGTAGACAACTGAAGACAAGGAAGCTAGAGGCACAGTGCTTCATGAGAACTATTGCCCCAAAACACCCCTTAAAACCCTGGAAACTGCACATAACGGGTACCAGGTTCTTTCATTAAAGATGCATATCAACAGCTATGTGTTACTTCTGAATCTGAACTACAGTCTGAATCAAATGGCCAGAGAAGTAGAGTATCTCAAAGCAGCAGCTCTACAGATCAAACTACATTAATACATACTAAGAAAATGGAGTAAGGCTAATTTTTTTTGTTTGTTTTTTTTTTTAATTCTAAATGCGATGTGAAAGTGGGGGATATCCCAGCAGCCTGGCACAAATGTCACTTTCTCATTGATTCTGTATTAACCAGCCTATTTAAAAGTACAACCCACTCCAAACTTGATCCTGCTGTGCTGTTTTGTAAATTCTTAGCACTTAACACCTGCTAAAGTACTATATAAGTCTTTATATATTATGACTAGAATGCTTTTCAGTGATAAATGCCAAGAACAGAGGACAGGGCCTGACACATGTTAAGTATCTATCAAGTGTTAGTTTTGTTAACTAGTGCAGTGCCCAGGAAGGGAACAGATGACAGGTTAAACACACAGGAAGAAACACTTGGAGAAGAGCTAGAAATGTGGTTGGAATGACAAGACTGGGGACAGATAATACTGCTTTCAATACAACAGGCAGAGGCATGAACAGCTCAAAATCTGAATTCTGTTGTCTCTAGAACTGTTTCTAAACTTAGAATAAAAGCCTTTCTTATTATTTAATCCCAGCCTACCATTCTAACCACATTTCTAGTTCTCATCCAAGTGAGGGGGAAGAAGTCAATGGTCTAGCTTTCAAACTGCCCAAGGTAGAAAAGGGTATTTGAATCCATTCAACCATTGGTCTATCTTTTCCTCCTTCCTTCCCCACCACCCTCACACAAATTCATAGAATCATATATAGAATCCATGAAGACCCACCATCTTATGTATTCAACCCTGTTTCTTTGCCAACCCAATACACATACACACACAAATGTGCACACACATACAGACACACCACACACAGTCTGTTTTTCAGCCACAGTAATATTGCTCACCATTGAAATGTCAAACATGGGATGATGCATGGCTAAACTTCATAGGTTAAATATTTCCACAATGTCAACTCTTCCCCAACATATCTAAAATTTAGTGCAATCACAATCAAAATCTAAAGTTTTTTTTTAAGAATTTGTCAAGTTGATGCTAAAGTCTATCTGGGAGAAAAACTTCAAGAATATCTAATACTTCAAAGAAAAAAGAATAATAAGAGAGAACTAGCCTTTCTTGATGTCAAGAATAGGAAAGTTTGCAGGGATTAATATAGTGTAGTTTCAGTGTAGAAATAAATCAATTAAAAAGTATTAAGTCTGTAAACATTAAAACCTGAGCATTTGTTACCACTTCTTTTAGTATTTTTTTAAAAAGTAGAGACAACTTAAATGTTCGATCTAAGGGGAATGGCTAAATAAATCATTGTCTGTGCCATAAAATATTATAGATATGAAAGAATGTCTATAATATAACTTTCAGGAAAAAGCAAGTTATAGTATGATAGATGTGTATGTATATACATGTATTTGTGTGTGCACACACATGCACATATGCATACACGTAAAATATGTATGTATGTAAATAATACATGTAATTAGCTGCCATTTTATAAAGTAATAACACTATAAACAGCAACAATAACGAAACCAAATGTGTTTGTTAAAAACATCAGAGGTACACTAAATTGTGAATAGTGAGGTTTGGGAAGAAAGGATCTCAATTTTTGTTATATATAGTACTGTTATTGAACATTTTAAACAAAAAATACATTTTATATTTTACTTTGGCAATTAAATGTTTATTTGTACATGAATCATGGTATCAGATTTAAGGCTAGTAGAAAATATCCACTAAGTCTCACATCAACATTGTCAAATACATTATTAGTCAATTTATAAATGAGAAAAGAAGTCAAAGATGATCTATAAAATGTAATTGGAATGCTTAAACATCAGAAGGTGATAGCTGCCTTTATAGGACAAGCAATTAAAACACTAGGTGATACATTTTATGTTTCAATAAATGCTCAGTGACTTCAATAACAATAAGATTATTTCTAGAGGCCAGGAATCCAAACATCTAGTTTGGAGCTCTTTCTCCTCTCACACCTGTACAGCTGAGCCCTTTGCTAGGCACACTGCTCAACTGCTATGTGCTGTAGCTTTTTGGTCAGCAAAGCTACAATAGAATGGGTTTGAGAAAAGATCTAAAACAGAATAGACTTGGCCAGCTATAGCCACATATTGAAGCAAGTATTTTGAAGAAAAAAAATTTCTACTTTCAAAAGAACGGTTTACACAGTTGAATTTATAGCTCCTCCTACTAAATATGTTCTGTGACTCAAGTTCCCAAGCAAATTGAAGATAATAAAGAGCATTAAAACAACCAGGCCATCACTCAGTAACCTATTTTACATGGTGTCTGCATCAAGCCATTAAACTCTGTTATTTGGTATCTTTTAAATAACTATTATCACAAAGAAAACTATAAAACATAATTTGAATTCAGTGGCTCAAAACTTAATGAGTAACACAGACTTCTGTATTAGCTTTTCAAATGATGAATGCTTTGCCTGCATTGATGGAAAAAACATACCCCATAATCCTCAACTCAGTAATGACTAAAAGGTATCACTTCATTGCATATGGTGATTAGTGTTTAAAAGATACATTATGTCAACATATCAGTGAGGTCACTGAGAGAAAATAATAAAAGACAGGTAACTGGAATACTTATACATTGTCTAGACAACATAATTGCAAAAAACTGCATTTTTCACTTTTATATGAAGATATATTTTATAAATGTTTCGGAAACTTTAAACACTAAAACTCATTTTTAAAATTATTTTTGTGCATAACTCTTTTTAATTATCTACCTGGCTTGACATTTTTCTTTTCTTCTTTTTAAAAAAATTATTTATTGTTTTTCTATTACAGTTTTCCTCTTCTTTTCTGACTGTATCTCCTGAGTGCCACTTCTAGAATGAGTCCCTCTATTTTTGATCTTATATTTTATCTGGACTTCAATTCCTTAAGATAACCTCAAACAATTATATAATTTAGCACTGCATTGGAATCTTTATTGACTCTTAATGTAGTTCGATGTTTAATCTATCACCCATGTTATGCAAATGATTGTAGGAGAAAAACCAATAAGGAAAAAAGAAAAAAAAAAAAAAACCTGTGAGTTAGTAACCAATAACAATGGTTTAGGACAGAAAGTTTCAACCAGATTGCTGCGGCACACTGGTGCACCCAAGAATTTTTAAAACATGCAATACCTGACTATTTAGTCAGGGACACCAATCTCTTTTCCCTTAGATTGTCAAATACAAAAATGACAACAGACAACAAAAAGAGAGCTGTCTGGTGTGAATGAATGAATCAAAATTATACCTTTTTTTTTCATCAGGTCAGCAAAAAATACATGTTTTGGTGTGCTGCAGAATTTCAGTAATTAGTTTATGTGTGCGATGAGATGAAAAAGGTTAAAAATAGCTGCTCTAGGGTTTTGTAAATTAGTCTGCAAGGACATTTTAAAGGATGTCTTTCTCTTAGAGTTTGAGTTACTGTCATTCACACTCCAATGGGGAAATCAAATTCCTCAAAATCCAATTTCCCAGGTAGAAATCCAATTCTCTAAGTCTTTCCTTACTTTGTAATGATTCTTTGGGCTCCACACTGATTTAACAGGGAGGATAAAAAGAAAAGCACCTCACAAAGAACTACAAAAATAAAACACCAGATCTTCTTTAATGACTCCAAAAGGGCCTGCTTTTCAAGTGTTTATAAGACAAAAACTACCACTTACAATTTGCTTCTTCTAAACCGATAGCAAATCAATATGAAACACTAAAAAGAAAGACTTTTAGCCTAGTAGATTTGCTTTGAAATACTAAATTAAAATGTACTTAATATGCTAAAGTATGTAAAAAATAAATATGAAAAAGTGATGCATAAAGATAGTAAATCTTGAGTTTTAGCATTTAAAAATTTTGAAACATTTATAAAAATTATAATAAAGAATATTTTCAACTAGAATAGTGAAATAGCTATAAGAAATTAAATTTTAAGTACTGATTGCCCACTAAATGTGAAGCACTATATGTACAAAATATATACACACATATATAAATATATATTTACATGTCTATATACAAACACATATGCAATATACATTTTGCTGTAGGCAGTAAAATATAATCTCAGCCTCAAACTAATCATTTTACTTGATTTCTAATTTTCTAGGTGAGAAATTAAGGATTTATTATCTAATTTTATAAAACATCTTTTTTCCTTTAAAACTGTGCAAAATAGGTTATAATTGTACACCAAATCTATTTAAAGGAGGCATGAGAAAGTCAACATAACAAGCTTACTTAGGCATAGAACATAAGGAAAAATTAACAAAATTGAAACAGGTTCTGCATAGATGAAACCAACATTTTAAAAACATTGTAAGTCTGAATATAATCTAGTAAAGTTTCATGAAGTCAGAGCTATTTACTGAGGGGCATTGATTGGTGTCAAGGGACATGCACGTTGATGTTAAACGATGCATTCTCATTTGCTAAACTTAAAATATGGGCTTCATGGAGAAGATAAAAGGAAATTATTGTTGTTCAAAAAGTGAATTTTTAAACATGGCAGTTTCAATCAGATTATTTCAAGATACTCATAAGAAAATATTACTAAGAAGACAGCCTTCCTTCATGAAGCTTCTTCAGTGTCCTTAGTGTTGCTCCCTCAGTATTACAGAGGTGTGTCCCTCACTTACTGTGAGCTTCCTGATGGCTGCAACATTGTTTATACTCACTTCATACTCATTATCCAGTGGCCACTATATAGTTTGGATATAATCATCCTTTGATAGGAAAGCACCAGGAAATTCTTTATCACTTAAATTTACTGAATACCTACTGTGTGATGAACGTTGTACACATATCAATAAAGTGAGGTACTAAATTCCTTTGTTAGAAAAAAATTAAGTTTAAGATTTTATTTATTTATTATTCAACAATATTTAGTGCTTCACATAAATGGAAATATTCAACAAAAGTAATGATCCCACTTGCCCATAAATGAAATACAGTATGAATTTGCGGGCAAGATGCCATTGGGTGAGTTAATCCCCTTTGCTGGGGAAATAAAAAGAGAATTTAGCTGTGAGTGCTCTTCTACATAGATTTATTCCTGGATCTCTATTTCTCCAC
The DNA here is from genome assembly GCF_987537825.1 of Furipterus horrens. Taxonomy (NCBI): domain Eukaryota; kingdom Metazoa; phylum Chordata; class Mammalia; order Chiroptera; family Furipteridae; genus Furipterus; species Furipterus horrens. Next base: position 151,346,800 of record NW_028327171.1, on the reverse strand, counting down.
TCAGTCATACTGCAACATATTTCACACTGCTTTAACTTGGAACAAACACCAACTTCAAAATTCAATTTGCAGAACATTAAAAATAGACTGAACATATCATGACAAATCAAATGTTTTGAAATAACATTGCTGGCAAGGTGGTTTTTACTTAAAATTGAAAATGTTAACATTTTGCATGAAGGTGAACTTTTTTTTTGGTAGATATGTTTTAAAGAACGTTGAAAGGAAATACTATAGAAGAACAAAAGTTTCAAAAGTCAGATAATCTCTTAAGGGAAATAAAAACATGAGAGAGAAATGACAGCAAAATATATATCATTTCCTCTCTGACAAAAACAACCCAATCTGAACAACAGCTTCCTAGCAATAAGGCAATAGGAGTTCTTACTCAATAGCTCAAGATATAAAATTATAGCATATAATAATCTGATTCTTCCAGTTAGATTTCAAATGTCTGCTACCAATTCAGCAAAACTAAACTTCCCTTTGAGAAGTTCCAGACACCTCCACTTTACAGTGCTGAATGTGAACACATAGCAGTCCCTGAAACAGCATGGCATTTGATTCTGGAAAAAAAAAGAACTACCATAACAGCTGGACTCGGAATTGGAAACATGAGTGCCTAGAGACATTAAATCTAATTACCTATGTTAAATCCATAGCCATTTCTTGTGGTTCTATTCACTCATGCATACATTCAACCAAGCAACATTTGTTACGTGACAGGTCCCTTGTACTAATTGTTGAGCCAAAAGTATTAGAGGTTAATGATCAGTTTCTGGAAGTTTAAATCCCAGCCCAGCTTCTCTCTCTCTCTCTCTCTCTCTCTCTCTCTCTCTCTCTCTCTCTCTCTCTCTCTCTCTCTCTGTGTGTGTATGTGTGTGTTTAAAATAACTATCAAGTGACCAATACCTGGAAAAGCTAAACTTTGATAAATATAAAAGCTAAGATGATAAATATTATATGATTCAATGCTCTCATTCAGAAGACGTGTGTTTATAGGTTTTAAACTACAGGTACTGTTTTTATGAAATAACTTTAGAATGCTTTGCATGCATAAAAATATTCTAAAATATTGAGGACCATGTAGTCATGGTAAGTCATGTCAGGCAATCACATTTTTTTGAAATTTTGTGGTATAGTCCTAGAAATTTTATTTTTTAAGACAGTAAAAGGCAGAGCACTCAAATATTACAGTGTTCTTGTTTTACATCTGTTAAGATATACACCTGAATTTTCCAGCTTTCACCATAAACTGATAATAAACACAATCCTGATAAAGTTTATGCAGTTGCCTTTGATTATTCAAAATGGTTTAAAGTTATCACAGGATATTTTCCAGGAAGCAAGAAGAAGTGGTAAAAAGTGTATTACGAGCATTGGATTTCCTCAAAAGGAGGGAAAAATACAGTCCAAATGCAGCAACATAATTCTTATGACTGGAACTTGAATTCTTCATTAACTCCTTTATTTCTCCCCAGACATGAAGTCTATTACTTTCCAGTACCATATGAATCCTTAGAAACTAAACTCCATCCTGAAGAAAAAGTCTTGAAGCAGCCTGGTGCCTAAGTTTATTCTGTTCCCATTAAACTGTCCATTTTAAGAAGCAGTTTCTAATGCTCTATTTACTACAATGCTGGGTTTTCATTTCAAATAAAAGTATTTTATTTTTAATTTCCTTCTGAAGATTTATGTTAGGGGTTTGTGGTAAAGATTTCCTTTTCCCTTTTCCTAAAGCCATAATCATTATTTAAAATCACAAAAGACAACTTTGCTCAGGAGACATTTTTCTATTCAATTGGATTGAACTGTGGTTGACAGCATAATAAACTAAGATAATATTTTTAGGTAGGAGTCGTGTCTCTAAAAATATACAAATAACTAAAATTTAAATAAGTCAATGAGGACAAACATTCTGTGAATTTACAAGATTTCTGTCTTTGGCCTCAGCTATGTTCAAAATACAAAATGATTCTCTAGGACAATACAATCATTGATTAGTGACCAACTGATTCAAATAAAATCTGCCTTCCTCCCAACAGGACTTTGCTGGAGTTTTTCACTGCCTAAGCATGTGAGATGTGGGGAGGAGAGCTAGTAGCAGGAGCATTTGCGTTGAAGTATAAGCTAATACATTAGCCTGTCACAGCTCCGTGGAGTCTCACAGAAGGCACAGACCTCCTATATCAGGGACAATGACCTTTATTAAACCAAAATCAAAAGTGGAAGCATCAGTATCATTGTTGAACCAGTATAGCTGCTTCCCTGAGTCCCCAATCCCAAAGGTCTACATGGGACTTACAAGTGCAGTGAGCTGTGTCATCAGAAATTCTGAGTTTAGAGAATCCTTCCTTTTAGAGCAAGTAGGAAGCAAGCATCCATTCTGCCCAGAAGGAGACCAAAATTAGCTCAGAATTAAATGATGCAGTGTTGGGATGCATTTCCTCACTTTTCCAAATAACCTGCTGCATAAACAATCCTGCAAAAGGGCATTGGTAAAGAAATGGTTTGACACAGTCTGCCAGGCATGTAGAAGCACAAGTGAACCACAGTGGACTGTCTTGCAACATATCTGAAAATTGTTTATATGTACCCAAACTGGGAAGCTCCTAACTGTAAACAAAAAAGCAGTTAAAGAACAAACCACCCACTTTACCTCTACTTTGACTTTGAAGAAGCTGCATGAAGACTGGGCTTTTATTTGCTTTTTGAATGTAACCTCAGGGCCTCATACAGAACCTGAACCACAAGAGGGGTTTAATATATTTTTCTTGAATGAATTAATTAATTCTGTTTGCCAGTGTACTTGTCCCATTCTATTAGGCATCTTGCTAATTAACCACTTGGATCTAGTGTATTTTGTGCTTGAATCGCCATTGTTGGCTGTTAAAAAACATATGGCATGTTTCTGTAAACTTATTAAAGGCTTTCTAGTCTCAGATTTGTCAGCCTGGTACCCACACCCTCTAACTGCCCTACACAGTCGTGCCTCCCTGTCTCCTTTTCTAGTGATTCTGACTCTTGTCCATATGGGTTAAAAGGGCAGATTTCTTGGTCAGTCTAGTTTAAAAATCTAGCTGAGCCATTCACTAGTTGTGTGAGCTCAGCCAGGTTTCATAATCTCTCTTGAATTCACATTCTTTAAAATGGTTATAATAATAGAATCCACTTCATAAGAACTAGTCTTGGCCAGTGTGGCTCAGTTGGTTGGAGCGTCATCCTGTAGCCGAAAGTTTGAAGGTTCGATCCCCTGTCTGGGTGCATACCATCCCCGGTCTGTGGGTGTACGGGAGGCAGCCAATGGGTGTTTCTCTCTCTCTCTCCCTTCCTCTCTTCCTTCCTTTCTCTCTAAAAGCAATGAAAAAATGTCCTCGGGTGAGGATAAAAAAATAAAAAGAATTCATCTTATAAGAGTGAAATGAGATAATGCATGTATAACCAGTTTGCAGAACTGGCTGGACTCAGAAGGGTTTGACAAGGAATTAAAAACATTGTTATTACTGTTTTTTAACATTTTAGCCTTCCAAGTCAACTTTGAAATACCCTTTCTCCCCTTCCCTGAACAAAATTTTGAGCATACCATTTAAAATTTATCATCATTTTTAGAAATTAATTAACAGGTGTTTAATGTATTTAAGCTACTAAATTTTAAATTTTAATTAATTACAATTTCAATACTTTTCTAGCTCAGGCACAACCAACAAATTCCAAAGGTGGACAGTAGGGGCAAGACATTCCTTTTTATTCTGGTATTCTTCCCCTCCTCCTCTAAGTCCTGCCTTCTCCCCTAGGCAGCTCCTTCTACTCTAGCTTCTATCACTCAACATTTGCCACCTCCCCAGATTGCAGGGGAGCAGATGGAATGTGAGAATAAGATACATTCTTATTTAACTAGGGCTGTTGAAACATAAACACTAGTTACTTCTATTGGGGTAATGTCTTGAGTTTATCAAAGATCACTCTCCACTCAATGAGGTCTCGCATTCCCTGTTCCTCCGCAGAAAGGTCAAAACCTCCCTGGCAGACGTGGCAGCACTCCCACTCAACTCAGCAGAGCCTTCCACACAGCTTCTTTCTGCTATGGTCACCACAACCATGGGAGGAACATGACTGAAAACACATGCCTTCTCATCAGAAACTCATCCCAAAGCTCCAAAATCTTAGTCATCAAAAGTCAGGAAATAATGCTTCCTTCAAAGCATGTAACCTCAAACCAAAACTACAGTAAAAATAAGAGACAAGCCAAATGGTTAAACATTTGTGTCTGTATCATTGTACCTTACTAATCATTCATTTGGGAAACCTCAGAGTAATTTGAGTGTCAGATTCAGGACAAGTATGTAAAAGGAATAATGAAAGCAAGTGGAGGAGATAATTGAAGTTCATGTAACAATATAATTAGGAAATCATCAAAAATGTCAGAAGAGGGTAGGTGTTCTGTTTGCTGTCTGCTGCTCTATTTCCATAGTAATTTGGTTGTCAGAGTAAGATTTACACAAGTTAAAGTTTGCTGTACACATTATCATATTACTTATGATGCCAAATTAAATATCTTAGGATAACTTTTTATTTGCCTGTATTACTTTGAATAAGTTGGTCAACTTGTGTTGACAGTTGTGCTATTTTTGGACTTACGTGAAAATAATATTTGATACATGTTTGTCATGAAGTTGGGAGCCAAGATCACACAACCATTGCGCCTGCTCCCTCAGTGAGACTGGTACTTATGAAACATATCAGATCAGTTGTCTTCCTTTTTCCTACATGTAATAACAGAGCAGCTTATTATCAATCACACTTGATGGTACTTGATTTCTATAAATTTCTAAAATATTATATAATATGATTAATAATATTCTTATTAGAGATCCCTGATAACATTAGTGTTGATTTTGTATACCTTTATTTTGCTCCAACTTATTTCTATTGCAACAGCTTATTCTTTCCATCACACCTCCTTTAAACTTTCTTCTTCTAATTATGTATTTACCTTTGACTACCCAAAGCCTTTTCTATTTTGGTATTTCAGTATCAAAATTACACATTTCTCCACAGAATCTTAACAATAACATATACATTTTGGCTAAATTTTTGCTTGTCTAGGAAGAGTTTGTGTTTTAAAAAATTAGTAATATTTAGCATTTGAAATAGATAATCATATGCCTTGCATATTTTAAGGCACTTTTGAATGCATTATTTCAGTAGTCAGAGTGGATTTTTATACCTATTCCTTCATGTACATTAAGAGCATAAAATGTAGAGTCAGTGTTTTCCAAAGAAAGTAACCTATTTCCCAGCTTCCTTAGCTCCTTTAGCTAGCTCCTAATAAAGCCTTTCAGAAAGTACATTTACACAATTCAGATTTCTAGATAAATATCCTTAGTGTTTTCCTCTTAGAAAAGCCCCATGATATTTCAACAAACAAAGTAAATTCAAAGAGATAGTGGGTTTAATTTCCCCTGAGGCCACTGTGTTCTTCACTTGAAGTTTAGCCTGATTACTATTAGGCCCTAGGTGCATGGTAACTTCATGGGCTTATTGTTGAAAAAACAAAAACAAAAACTGATTCTCAAATATCCGTGTGCTTTTTCTTATTGCAGTATTGTACAGCTAAGAGAGATATCAGTCATCAAATATCTGAACTGTAAGCAAATTAAAGACTATGAAATCAATATAACACAGGGCAACCAATACTAGCAAAAGTTAACATTAATATCAACAAATTCTTGACCACCTGGTAAAGGTTTCCTAAACCTTAAAACTGAACTTCATAATAAGCATTACAAGTAATTCTGAACCAATCACAGATAGCATAGTTTTCTTTAGAACTCTCATATCAAAACCAAGGCTAATTTTTGGTAATTTTTATTCCTCCTTATTCTCCTTTTTTTGTGCAGCATGCTATCCTACTTATTAAATAGTATCCTTTCAAATATGACTAATAGGTTTCACACCTGAGAGTTGAAACATACCTCAAACTCACAAAGTAACATTCTTTCACCCATTTAAAAGACTATAGAGATATTAGTAGCAAAAACAGAAATATATTTGAAGTCAATAGATTCAAAATAGAAAAAATATGTGACCATATAAAACGTGTGCATGATAAATGTTACTAGCCATTACAGATTTCTCTATCAATATTTATTTAAGGACTACTTTTATAGCACACGAGCAGTAGTATCAAAAAAGAAGGCGTGACCAAACATCCATTAGTCAAAAGAAGATTCTATCTAATAAATCACTTCTTCTGAAAGATAAAAATATTGGCATTTTGCTAAATTACAGTAGTATAGAACCTCAATTCACATTCTAGAACACCTGAAGTCTGTGGTATACACCAGGACCACTAGTTCAACTCATGCGTTTGTATTTAAGCAACCCCTTTCTGTCAAAAGCAACTGGATACAATAATTTGAAATGACTTTTGCTAGTTTATTACATCTTCCCTATATTTCCATTTTTTCAGGTGCATATAAAAGATGAGATTTGTGATTACACTCCCATTATATATCAGTAAAGATATATATATATATATATATATATATATATATATATATATGCTGTTTTCTTCTTACTCTCTCTGATTGGCATTCTTTTCTGTATCTTAAATTTATTGTTTACCATCGAGGCTCTGTTTGAGCGCCAGTTCCCATCTCACTTTCATGAGTTCTGTGGTGGTACCAGCCACTCTCTATTTCTTAAGTTTCTAAACTGATGGAATTTATGTGGATGAATTCCTAGTGTCTTCCTGAATGATTTTGTCTCTACTCAAGGAATTTTGGGGCAAATAACACAAGTGAAAGCTAGATTATATTACAATAAAGAATATCAAACAATGAATCTCATTTAGATGGAAAGCACCAGGGAATGATAGTTAGAATGCTTGAGATGACTACCAAAGGATGCATAGCTTTTAAACAGCCAGAGATGAAAGAATTTGTGTTCCACCTAGAGGGAAAATCATAGGGGAAAATGTGTAAATGCAGAAGGACACAGGTAGGCTCAAGGAACTTGAGCAGTACAGGTTGAATGGTGGGTGAGGTATATGCCACACTTAACTGCATCTTGATCCACCCTTATGAATGGCTTTTCCATCTACTAACTGCTACTTGATTTGAGAATTGGACTTGGGGAACTTTGAGAAAACAGAAAGAACAAGAGGGGTATGTAAACACCTTTGCGATGCCAGCAGAAACTGCATTCAGATCTTGCTCCTGGTTCCCTAGGGCTTCAAAGGCACTCTGGTTGCCCTGGGGGAGGGAGTGGGGAAGAGGAGGGCAGAGCACTCAGGGTGGACTCAATTCCCGGTGCAGAACAGCTTCATAAAAATATGTAAAGTTCTACCAAAGTATTTTTTTCAAAAAAGGGTAAACAATAGAAAAAAAGCAAAAACCATATACAGAAAATCAATTTTTTAGAAAGAATGCAAGGAGGAAGAACCATGAGAGCAATGAGAGGAAGACAATGTAATGTCAAAAATACCTAATGTTACAGAAAACACAAGAATGATGTGGGAACCTTAATACCAAAACCTAATAAAAATTATTTTCCTTCATTTCTTAATTATAAAAAGTATTTTCTATTTCAATATACTTTAAAACTGTTTTTAAATTGACATACATTTTTCTAGTGACAGAAGAAAAACACTGGATGATTCCAACACAAGTGCTAATCAATACCATCCATTAATATTTTTCTGCTTAATTTATCAAAGATTCCTCTAAGTTGTATAGTAAACTAAATCTGAAAATAAGTCAATATTATCTGGTTTATATCTGTAAGCATAATTGTTAAATTTTCTGAGTTCCCTGTAACATAGACATTATCCTCTTATATAACATGGTTAATTCATTCTTGTTTAGCTCTTCAGCTAAAAACAATGAATGTCATCATTCACCTTTTGGCAAATACTGTCCTAAACAAATATATATACTTATTTTTTTCAGTTGACTAAAATTCTTTGTATGATAATACCTCTCATTAATGATGTACAGCAATTGTGATGTCATCAGAAAATGTTGTTTTGTTTTGTGTTGGTCAGTGGTAGTAAGTAATAGAGGAATACTGAAAAAGGAATATATTTTTCATTGTGTCACAATGAAAAATGCAATAGCATCTAATCTAAGAAACAATTTAATTGATTTAAAACAACACAGGGAATGGCATTTCATTCCTCACATAATGGGTGTCCAATAACCAATTGTTAATTATAGGGCTTTGATGGATAACACTACTGATCCTGAAAAACATTTCTCATGCCCATTGCCTAACACCCCAGAAATGAGTAAAATATTTATAAACTTGAGTACCTTTTTTTTTCCAGAAAATTCCTGGCCTTTAATGTCTCCTATGTTCCCAAGGGTCTATGGAGGAAAATTTTTATAACCTCTCCTTCATTCTCAAGGTGAGGGAATAAAAAGTTTATCAGCAATTAATTGAGTGAAAATTGATGAAACCCTGAATTTTCTAACTGGTAGTAATTTCAGTTCTAAATATATGGAGTAAAAACTCTATTTCAAAAGTTTCCATCAGATTCAGATTTGAAACCCTTTAAAATAGTTTCAGTCTGAATGAGCACAGTGATTTTTATAATTAATTAATTTCCTTAGGCGATGACACTCATATCACAATAGATAATCATAAACAATAGATACCTATCAAAAAATAGTCTTAAAAAATAGATACTCATCAATTTTTAGAAGACGTGATAACATTTCATGGTTGGTCCAGACATTTAATCACTGGTCTTAAATTAATTTGCTACAAATATGGCTGTTATAGGCTGAATTGTGTTCTCCCATAATCCATATGTTTAAGTCCTAATCCCAGTACCTGAGAATATGACTATATATAAAAATAAGGACCTTAAATAATTAAGTTAAGATGAGGTACTTGGAGTAGGCTCTAACCCAATCTAACTCATTTTGGACACAGAGAGACACCAGGGATGAGCACAGACAGAGGAAATACTGTGTGAGGACACTGTGAGAAACTCGCCTGCGAGCCAAGGAGAAAGACCTCAGGAGAAACCAAACCTTATCAGACATTGGTCTTAACCTTCTAATTTCCAGAAGCAAGCAAATTATTGTGATTTACGCTATCCAGACAGTGCCATTTTGTTATGGCAGCCCTAGCAAATTAAAATAATTATTTTATCATGCACATCTTATCATTTATGCATAATTATATATATATATATATATTATGTGTAATATATATGTAGTCATCCTATAGTCTCTATGAGAGAACAGTTGATAGCAGAAACATTTAGAGTAATGTTTCCTTTATGTAACTGGTTGCCCTGTCTTAGATGCTATTTAACACATTCAGATCACAAGGCAGTAAATCGCCCCTCCTCTTTATTCTCCTCCTCCTCATTGGATGGTATAGGCACTCCTGTAAAGGCCTTACATATTAAATCATTTAAATCTCATGATTCTACAAGGTAGATACTATCACTGTGCTCATTTTATCAACTGGGAAACAGACATATAGATGTAAGTAAAAGCCAAAGACACAGAGTTAAGACACAAACTCTAGTATCCTCAACCTAGGACCATTCTTTAATCATTTCATTACAGGGTTTAAAACACCTCTCTGACTTTTACAAAGTGACACCGTCTTTCATTTTGTCTCAGTTATTTTCTTTGGTTAACCTGAATCTTTATTACAGAAGTCGTGTCCATTTTCTGCTCACAAGGTTTTCTCTTTTATATAATGCCAATAGCTTTTTGACTCAGATAAACTAAATCTAAATTTTGTCCAGTTTTGATATAGTCATATTTCTTTGATAAATGAGTACTTTTAAATGTTAAAAAGTGCTTGAAAATCTTTGATAACATTACCAATTGGAAAACCAAATTTATCATTGACACAATTATTGCTATATCATTAAAGCAATACCTTCAAATCTAAATGAAGGATATTAAAACATCAAATTTTATTTCCCAGTAAGAAAAAGCTTAAAAATTTGATTTTTACTTAAAGTTTCCTAACTTTAAAAGTATCATACTCTTCCATAATTCTCTCATGAACCAATGTTGAATTTCACTTTCATATGTGTTTGAGAAGTTGTTTTCTGTATCCAGCACAATCAACGAATAAGTAATGCAAATACATTTGAAGATCAAGAATACATAGAATCTAAATTAGCCTTCTTTGTGAGAAGATAGAATAATAGATATAGACATTATTTCATTTCTTGTGTAGAGAAGAATCACTGTCTCTTGTATTTCAGAAAGGTGGAACATAAGGCTACTGGGGTTCAAATCTGTCACTTTATAACTGTGAGTTCTTGGACAAGTTATATAACCTCTGGGTACCTCAGTCTTCTCTTCTCTATGAAGATAATTATAATGCCTATATCACAGAGTTTTTATGAGGATAAAACAAGTTAATATTTATAAGTCATTTAAAACTATGATTTTGTCATAGTGTCTTCCATATATATATTTTTAAAAACATGAAAAAATTACCATTTGTGGTTAATCCAAGATATGAGTATGTTAGTGGTGGCAGAAACACATGTAGGAGAGTTCTCTTACTATGTCATGTGAAACTACCGCCATGTGTCCTTGTCTCTGTCTCATTTCAAGCAAAACAAGGCATAGATGTGTGAACATTAGCATAAAGCTCATAGAAAAACCTGAATCATGCAAAATGCACTGGGTGATGTAGATAAAAAAATTTTAACATCCTTGGCTATTCTAACACTGAAAATCTAAGCCACATTTTGTTGCTCCAATTTCTCCTGTGGGTGTTTCCTCACCAAAACATACTAAAAGTGTTCTTTCATGATTAAAATGCAGAGCTCTTCATTCCAAGGAAATATTATATTTTGTCTCAGGTAACATCATTTTAACCCTTATTCTTCTTTTGTGTACTTACATATCCTGTTCATCTAAGAAAGTAAACAAAGTATGGATGGGATTCTCTATGCTTTGATCTGAGTAGAACACTGCCAAGAAATCCTGTATCTCTTCCAAATCTTTTCACCGAGGCAGATTGCAAGAGAACACTTTATTAGTTCCCATGCATGACACCCACAAGCAGTTGAGGACCTGTTTTTATTAGATCTTTTACCACAATTTTGTCTCCATTTTCTGATCTATAAAATACATGCTGAGATAAAAGTGTGTGTGTGTGAATGTGGTTGTATTTGTGTACATGTGTGCTTTGTAGAAATACCAATATCTATGCTATCACATATGACATGTTTTATAATAGTTTAAAGTGTATGTTTCACCTGTTGTCAATGACATGTTAAGTACCTGTAGCTGACATTTATTTAGCACCTACTATGAGCCTGTCACTGTTTTGAGTACCTTAAATAAATTAGCCCATTTATCATTTCAGCATTCTTATAAGGCAGGCACTATTACTATTATCCCTATTTTACACATACGGAAGCAGAGACATAGAAAGGATTAGGAGCTTGTCCAGAATTACATGGTGAGCACACAGCAGAACTACATTTAATGAGGTATTCTGGCTCCAGAGTTCTCAAGCACTATAGTGTGTCACTAAGCAACCTCATCAAAGAACGCTTCTCAATAATCACAATGCACAGGAGCAAGATGGAGCTCTTAAAATAGCATACCAAAAAACAAACAAATGAACAAACAACAAAACACAATAATTTTACATACTTCAATATTACCAACAGGCCAAATAAACACAAAAACAGCTTAAAAGGTAGAAGGAGTTATGCACCCACTTCAGAACATTTGTCAGCATGTAAAGGGCTGAAACATTTTGTTCAGCAGTATAGCCCAGTTCATCATTTGTTGATTGAGTTAATAAAAACACTGAATAAAAGCAAATGAAATCATTAAGACTTCACTGAGCTTCTACCAAGTATAAGGAAGGCAGAGTGGGAGAAATGAAGTCACAGACGTACTCACATTTAATCTGTACATGAATTAGGTACAGCTATAGGTAATAAATTAAATAGCTCAGACAAGTAAGAAGTATCCAAATGTTGATTTTTCCCCATAAGACCTATTTTTATCTTACTAGGTCATTAGTAGCTAAGAAGCACGCACTCAAAAGCCAAGATCTTGCATGTTATTGAATTCTACTATCATTTCAATAATTAAAATGCACTTAAGTACAAATTTCTACTGTTCATGGTTAATTCTTGCACCTGTACTTTAGTTTCAATGTTTGTTGCTTTTTGCTTTTTGGACTGTTTTTCCCTATCAGCAAAAGACTAAAAATGAAAGCTCAGGCTTCTTTGGAAAGGTTATGAGTAATGGTTAGTCGCTAACATATGGCTTGAAGTCTTTATATAAATAATTAAGCACAAGGTGGTAAGAAAAAAAGTTAGAATTATAAGGCTCATTCATGTTCCGGGGAGGGGGGAACTGATGTAACAAAATACCACAAATTTAGTTGTTCAAAATAAATTTATTACCTTACACTTCTGTAAATCAAAAATCCAAAATGGGCCTCTCTGGGCTAAAATCAAGGTGCTGGCTGGGCTCTACTCCCTTCTGGAGGCACTGAAGGAGAGTCCATTGCCTGGCCTTTTCTTCCCTCTAAAGACTGCCTCCATTCTGGCTCACGGCCCCTTCCATCCTGAAAGGCAGCAGGGGCCAGCCGAACTTTTCTTATAGCTCATCACTCTGACACTGACCCTTCCGCTTTCTCTTCCACCTTTAAGGACCTCTGTGATTACACTGGGTCCACCCAGATTTGCGAGTACTCTCCCCAATTTAATGTCAGCTCATTAGCAACCTTAATTCCATCTATTTTACTTCCTTTTTGCCACAATTAAGAGTTCTTGGAGTCAAATGTGATCACCTTTTTGGAGGGTGGAGCATTATTCTGTCTACCACAAGAGACCATTTTTTCTATGATATTTAGAAATAATTCAAAGTGATCTTTTTGCTCAATTAAAAAAAAAAAACCTGAAGGATAATTTCTAAATAAATGTATATAATATACATGTATAACACATACGTATAAAACAAGTATATTATAACCACAGACTTGCTGTACCTCCTGCCTGAGACTGGAACTCAGGTACCCTTCCCTGGGCCCACCCCCTCTCACTCCAGCCAACACACTTCACCAACAGCCAGGTTCTTCGGCTTCATCTCCACCACTATTGCCTTGATCTGAACCACAACCCCTTGTCCCCTTTCCTATTGACTATTAACAATATTTCCTACTTCTCACATCTCTCACACTGATGACAGTCGATCTCTATGTTAATTTTATTATTTTTCTCTGATTCAAAGTGCTGCATGGTTCTTCCTCACTTACAAGAAAAAATTAAATCATTTGACATAGGCACCTGTCTCAGTATCTAACAGTCATATCATCTAAAACACATAATCCTCTCACAACATGTACACAACCACACACACACACATACACACACACACACACACCTGTCCTCTCCTCCCCTCTTCTCTCCTCTCTTCCTGTCCCTCTTCTCTGCCTGAGATTTGATCCTTGCAGGGCAAGAATGCTGCAATTATCATATCCGAATTTATTCAATATGTAACTAAAGCTGATTGGTGGCACCATATAAGTATTTGTGAAATAAGTTATTCTTTTATTATATATTATACATTGCATATTATGTATAGTCTATTATTATTATTGTTATTATTTGCTTATCATAAGAAAATGGATGTTTTCTCATAAGACAACAGTGCTGGAGCATGTTTTGAAATGATAGAAAATAAAATTCCAACATTTCATCATAAAAGAGCCATACTCTTTGAAAGTCTGATACGGGGAGCTATTTTGGTAATATCCTAACCAGTAAATTATTTATAGGTCACACATTATATCAACCCTAAGAACTGTCCTGATAAGTCACAAGTAGTTAAGTCCTTTGGGTTGCTAGTGGGAGCTCCCAAGTTAGAGAAGCAAGTATCTTGAGTAACTTCAGGTTCCTAAGCATCACTTAATGTCATGTCTTATCAATAATTATTTTCCAAAAGGTCTGCAGAAACCACTCCCAGGCTAGAGTTAAGTAATTTCAAACCAACATAGCTAAATTTCTCAAATCATTCTGCTTTCAATCAATCCTCAAACTATACAATACAATGAATGGTCAATATATGGGGGGACCCCATAAAAAAACAAATTATGTTCTAGAGGGCAGGCCCCTTGCTGTACAGGAGCCCCATGCTTGGTGAGTGTTTTAGAAACCCATCTGTATCAGTGTACAGCTGGCATTGTTGTGAGAGGCTGCACTGGGCTTCAGTGAATTATTTTTTAAGACTCTATCTATGTGTTTGTCCATTTCATGATGGGTGATTTATGAGCGCATCTGCCCACACCACACTGAGTGTTCAGCAGTTATTGATTCAAAACAGCATGACCCTCATTCCCTATTTACCTGATCTCATCCTGAGCAACTCTATTTTGTTTCCCCAGATCAATGAATTAGAACATAAGGAAAAAATAAACAGTCAACCAGTACAGAATGAAGAAACAAGAATTCAAAAATGAAGAGAGAATAAGAAGACTCTGGATATCTCCAAAAGTGCCAACAGCCAACTCATGGAGCTGCCACAAGAAGGAAAGGAACAGTAAGAAATTGAAAACTTACATGAAAAAAACAATGAAAGAAAACTTCCCTAATTTGGTGAAGGAAGTAGATACAAGTCCAGGAAGCACAGAGTCCCAGGACCCAAAAGTGACCACACCAAGACACATCATAATTAAAATGCCAAAGGCTAAATATAAAGAGAGAATCTTAAAAGCAGCAAGAGAAAAGAAGAGAGTTACCTACAAAGGAGTTCCCATAAGGCTATCAGATGATTTCTCAAAAGAAACTTCAGACAAGAAGGGACTGGCAAGAAGTATTCAAAATGATGAAAAACAAGGACTGCAACCAAGATTACTCTGTCCAGCAAAGTTATCATTTATAATGGAAGGGCAGATAAAGTGCTTCCCAGACAAGGTAAAGCTAAAATAGTTCATCATCTCCAGGCCCTTATTATATGAAATGTTAAAAGGACTTATTTAAGAAAAAGAAGATCAAAACTATGAACATTAAAATGACAACTAACTCCCAACTATCAACAACTGAAGCTAAATAACAACAACAACAAAAAAAAAAAAAAAAAAAAAAAAAACTAAGCAAACAACAATTAGAATAGGAACAGAATCATAGATATGGAGATCATATAGAGGGTTATTAGTGGGGAGGGAAAAGGTACAGGGATTAAGAAGCATAATTGGCAGGTAAAAAATAGACAGGGATATATTAAGAATAGTATAGGAAATGGAGAAGTCAAAGAACTTATATCAAAGACCCATGGACATGAACTAAGCAGGGAGGACTGCTGGAGGGAAGTGGGGTACTGGGAAGAGAGTGGCAAAGGGGAAAAATTGGGGACAACTGTCATAGCATAGTCAATAAAATATACTTGAAAGGAAGAAAAAAAATATCCTCAAAGGGAAACATTTTGCTGATGTGGAAGAGGCGAAACAAAAAACAGCAGAAGCACTAAAAGGTGTCAAAATCAATGAGTTCAAAAACTGTTTTGAGCAGTGGACAAAACATCTCAATAGGTGTACTGCATCCAATGGAGAGTAGTTTACAGGTGACTGAAGTTTAAACATGTAAAAATAAATACACAAATTTTAATAAATAAATTTCCTTTTTTGGCCCCCCCCTCATATTGTGGTTTTTCCCTGTACTGCATAAGGAGGAAATAAACCACTAATGAATTGGTAATATTTTTTAATTCATTTCAGAAGTAATGCTGTGTTTCATTGGGTACCTGTTATTGGTCATGTATGCTCTTATGGGATTTACACATATTTAATCCTTATGACATCTCATTGAGAGGCATATTATTATCCTTTTCACACAAAAAGGAACTAAAATTTAAGGTGCTATACTAGCCCCTTCAGTGACTAAACCCATGTTCTTAAACTGTAAACTTTTCAATTTACTCATGATCCTAAGGGAAAAAATAAAATAAAATAAACCTCTCCCTGACCACAGAGAAGGAAGAGAAAGGAGAATATTCCCCAATCTCAAATACACAGTCAGATTATTATTCTCCGAAATAGGTTTATGCATACATATTATTATGATTAAATGAATCAATATAATAATTACATAAAATTATATCAGTTGCTAAACTTATTATAGTTTATATGTTTACATAGTACATAATTGTCATAAGGAAAAACTAAGTCTAACTATGATAAGTGTCATTATAATGTAGTAGCCTAGTAGTTTGAAAGAAACAGTGTTTTAAATCGACAACACAAAACTAAAACTGCAGAAAGTGCGTCCTCTTCTAGAGATTTCAATGTAGTAGTCAAAAATTACAAAAAAAAAAATCTGTCATTTATTTTTGAAAGAGTTTCAGAGGATAATTTATTTGTTGCTTTGTTTCGGTTTTTAAGTGTCTCAGTTCCATACAGTAATCTTAGGTACAGCATACTAACCAGAATCTGAGACTGATCATTAACTTTATTTTAATAAAAAGCAAAGTGAATTATTACTTAATATATTTATTGAAAATTTATTTCTTTGAAAATATAATTACATCAGGGAAAATATGAAATAAATCTTTAGTTTTGAAAATTCTGAAGAAACCTTTAAGGTTTAAGTAATCAAATTGTGTAGGCAGACATGAAGTTTCTTTAAAAACGATTTAGAAGACAACACAATTTTACTGGTATCAAACCTAATATCTTCCTTTATAAAGTCATTTTCGACTTCTTCTTTGTGAAGAATAATTAAGAGAGAATAAATCAATGAACAAATGGGGAATACCTGCAATGTGATGCAGAAAACAGTTCGTAGATGAAGTGGTCCATTGAGTTTTGGTTCTTCACCATTGAAGGCCAATCATTAACGCTCCATATTATGCTCATATTTTATCTCCTAATGACTAGCATAATGCCCACCTCCTTTCTCTCTTCAGTTCTCTTTTGTCAATTTGGTCTGTAAATTAAATTGGGTCAATTTACTCAGAGTAACTAAAGTTGAAAAATTCACCAGGTTTATATTAACATATTTTTAAGCCTTTGAAAAAACATCACTGAAGAATGAACTTCAAAGAAATAAATTTTTAAAAAGTTAAGAAACTCCCAAAGTCCCATATATTTAAACAGAATATATCAAACAGAGAATGGGGGTGTGCAATTACTGATTCAACTTTCCAATATCCTACATCATGAAAAGCTATAGAACATATCAGTTTACTGGGAGAGAATGGCAGAGGAAGAGAATTTTAAATAAAAATGGAAAAAAATAATTTGACAAAGTAACAGAAAACAGGAAGGTCTGTTATAATTTCACAGGACTGTTTCTGGTTATACAGCTCGCACTGGGTCAGTGAATTTTGACAGCAGACAAGATCAACCTGGCTAAACCAAGATATGCACATGATGTTCACTAAAAAAAGAAATAAAATAATAATAATTTTCTTAAGTTTGACACACACACACACACACACATTCAAAAACCAAGCTCAAGAATATGATGTTGTGAGAGAAAAATAACAAAGCATATTGCAAATCAATCCACACATTCTCAATGAAAACTGTTTGAAAAGATTCTACTTACATAAAATGTTTTTATTCATGTGCACTATGTATAAAGAGGCATTTTCAGGCTGAATTTACTACTTTTATTCATCAGACAAATTTAGCTCAATCTCCAACTGCATCTTTCCAATTTATGACTTTTTTTAGTGTGTGTATGTAAAAATTAGATGAAGAGACTTCTGGAAAAAATTTTGGAACATTTATTAACTAAGTGATGTCATTTTAAAATAGAACACTATAACATAATTCTCCTTTTCAGAAATTTGTAGTTTCAAATATGAAGGTTTTTTCTATTTATTGACAATATATTTTATGAAAATAAAAATGTAAGATAAAAGGTAATACATTATCAATAATCTTGAGGAACATTGCTAAATATTTAAGACTGTCATCTTTTCTTGGATTATCATCATTTATAGCATTTTTTATTGATATCTATCTATCTATATAGATAGATAGATATCCATATATCTATATATATAGATATATAGATAAGTGGATATCTATATATATATCTTATCTTCAGTGGAACTAAGATACTAATTCAACCTAATCAAGAATAAATTTTTTAAAGTACTTATCTACCCTTACTAAATCATACTATACACATATGATCATGTAATCAAAAGAATGTTTCTTACTTTCAGTATGAGACAATTTAAAGAATGGCATAGACCTGTTATACTAAATATTGTGTTTTGAAAATTACCTTAAAATGCCTGGAATCTTCAGCTTTAAATACATTAAATTTAATTAGTTTGTAAATTATTTCATTGTGTACATATCAATGAATTATTATATTCATAGGTCTTTAACATGACCAGTAGGGAACAACTACTTGAGTTCAAGCTCTTTCGCCATCTATCCTCCAAGTTTACAGGCCGAGAGGAAAGATGAGAAAGGAAATGATGAGAGGGGAAGAGAAGCACTAAGAATCTCCTTTCCTGAACTCGTATTAAAAATGTTCATGGTCTGAAAAATAAAGATGCTACTGTGAAATGCAAAATAACAAAAAAGAAAGCTCAGTATGTTGGAAGGAATTTTTGTCTGCCCCATAGACTAATCAGGTTTATCTAAACTTTCTTATTTCCCTCCCTCCTGGTACTTTTTCCATCTCCCTAGGTGGCCCTGGTCTAAGGTCTTGAACCTTTGATTGTCTATGCATTTAAGAGAAGAATTCTATGAAATTATGAATGGAGATATGTTGAATTTCCTTAATTTTAAAATGAATGCTGTTACATTTATAAAAACATTTTCTAAAATCAATTAGTGTATTTAATGAAATAGCATTATTTTATTGTTGCTGATGTTTACTTATCTCATCCAATGTGTTTTAAATTAAATCTTTTATAATTTAGAAGTCTATGATATTTAGTAAAGGAAAAAAAAGACATTTATACATCAAGGAAACAGCAAATATAGAAAAAGATAGATATTAAATTCTGTGAAGTACACAACACTGTGGTACGGGAATATGATACGGATAACGTAGATGAATAGCAAACACTCTTCTGCAAAAGACTGGCTCCTGTGTAGCAAAGTTAATTGGACAAGCTTCTTTGAAATTATTATTTTTTAATTTATCCACTGGAAAGATATATACATTTCTGTGATAGTCAATATATATTATAAAGGAGACAATTATTTTATTATACAAGAAATAAAAGTTAGAAATAATAAAGTTTGGCAGAAGAAGTTAAAAAAAAGGAATGGTTGCATAGGGTCTATCTGAATATTTTGTTTGTTTGATTTTTTAAAAATTTTTTCATATACCATTGCATTGACATGCAATGTTATATTTTCAGGTATAAAACATAGTGATTAGACACGTAACTTATAAAATGATCACCACCCCCCAAGTTTAGTAGGCATCTAACACCATTATAATATTATTGACTGTATTCTTTATGTTGTATTTTATATCCCCATGGCTGTTTTTATAACTGGCAGTTTGTACATCTTAATACCTTCACTGTTCTCACCCATTCTCCTAATATCCTCCTCCCAACGGCAGCCATCAATTTGTTCTGTGTATCTATGAGTTTGATTCTGTTTTGTTTGTTCATTTATTTTGACTTTTTGATTCCATATATACATGAAACCACATGGTATTTATATTTTTCTGTCTAAATTTAATAAATAAAAAGGTACCCAATAATTATATTGTCATTATAAAAACTAAAAATAAGTGAAATCCTAAAAGGCTAATCATTGTTTAATAATACTACTTTAAGTTACATTTTCCCCTTTTCATACATTTTCAGAATCAAAGTTTTTCCATGTGTTACAGTATTAATTCTGCATATTACTTATAATACTGGTAATTTTAAGTGGAGTGCTTGGTTTCCATCAATGGTTAATTATTTTATTCCTACCTGATTTAGCCATTTCATCAAAATACTTATCTCCTTATTACTAAGGTTAATTTCTAAACCAATAAAAACAAATAACTGATCTAAAGAAATAAATATTTTACCCATCATGTTTAATTTAAATAATCAAATCCTAAAAGTAGTCAATGATGTAAGAAATTATAACTTCAGCTCCAAATATAAAATACTAAGCCAATCAATGACCTTACTTTGTATATTTGCATTATTGGGGTATAATAAAGATAATAATGTATAAATATATTTAATGCAAGTTGCTAAACTTACCCTCATGACCATAAATCACTACATTAAAACACTGAAGTAATTCAAGTGAACAAGAGGTATGATTAAGTGTAGCCTTCTTTATCCAAATGCTGTTAAACCAGCCTTGCAGTTAAAATGAATCAGTTTACAGGCATGTAAATTAGTTTCTATTTGAAGAAACTAGTTTTACTCCATAAAATCCTTTAAAACATTTGTCCTGGACTAGTAAGGTGTTTTGTTTTGTTTTGAGAATATGTGTCAATTCAAAAATTATATGCTGGAAGCAAATTATTATTGGCAAATGATAACTGATCTACTTGGAAATTATTAAAATATTAAAGTATTACTGACTAAATTTTTCAAATTTAATAAAATAGGAAACCAATATCCATCATTGGCCAACTTAATATGTCAAAACTACATTTGGTGACTCTTTTTTGCAGCTCACTGGGATGCCATAAATGGACATGTGAACTCTTAGGAAAAGGGAAAATTAAAGAAAAACACTCTAGCAATTGTGCATTGGTGGTATTAATATTTGTATTGTAAGTCTAAGAATAGTTGAAAGCTAATTAATCTGTATCTAAAAACATCATTCTCTGACAAAGTGTTAAAGAAGTAATGTAACATTTCATAATGACTACACAAATATTTTTAGCAGGTATAATTTACATATTAAGACATGCTCTCAAGTATGAAGATTAGACATTCATTCACTTTAATAACCCTTCAGAACTTCTAAAGGTGCAGAAAGGAAAAGCATGCAACCAAACATGGGAAAGTCCTGAATTATTAATATAACATTGATATCCAAGTCAGAAATAAAAGGCATTACATGAAATGTGACTTCACGTGACTAAAGCACAGTAATTCTTGACACGTGGAAGAGAAAGTGAATTTAGCGGCACCATGGCTCTGCTCAAAACTGTCAAGTATTCCAAAGGTGCTGTTCATCTCTGGACCATAAACTTTCTCCCCAACCCCTAATTTCCCCCTTAATATCCTAACGCTGCCTGTAAACTGCCTCCAAATTCCTGTTTTCATGATTGTATTTAAACCAGCCAATTAGCAAAATAGTCCATGGTTCAAAGATATGCCAGATTCAACAACCGGCCCGCAGGCACACACTCTTACAATTCCTACTTTAGTGCTAATTTCAGCAGTTATCAAAAAGAAAGCAATCCCATGGTGTTACAGTTGAGGGTATACCTGGCTGGTTTGGCTCAGTGGATTGAGCGTCGGCCTGCGAGATAAGTGTCGCTGGTTCGATCTTCCAGTCAGGGTACATCAGAGAAGGAAAACTCTGACTCCAAAAAACCTCTGCTGCCTTGCGGCATACCTCTTCAGGGGAAAGGCTAAGGGAGTAAACCCCGACAGAAAATCCGGAGCCGGAGTCCCTAAGGCGGTTTGACGTTGTAGTCAACACCGGCAACTCCTGCGGCGCACCTGAAGCCAAGCTGTATCGACTCCGTCTTTCCCTTGGACCCTTCAGCTGCGAAGAGAGGGGGGGTCTGCTGCATGGACAACAGCAGACCCTCCATATTACCCTGCCCAGGCTCTGTAGCTTCAGCGTCATCGCAAGATGTCGATTCAACACGGGAGGAGACAGATACCGTGTCACTCCCGAGTCGGACTGCACAGCCATTGTCGGCGGTGCAGATAGACTCTTAAGAAGCTACACCATCGTCTCTCGAGACGGACGGCTGCTGCCGCCGCCGCCGCCGCCGATGACAGTTGAGGGAAACACAGTGAAGTACTCAACGAGGTGTTTATGTTAAAAGCAAAGACTAAATACATTAAAATAAATAAAGCAATTAATATGAATTATAAATTATTTTTATAGTTAAAATATGCTATGCTCCCCATTTTAAATGTGATACCTTTTAACTGAAAGTCTCATCTTAGTCTCTAAGCTTGATTCAATTAACTGCTTTGTCCCAATAGATTCACTGGAATTTTATTACCTACTTCTTAAGGATTTTCACATATTAATAATAAGGTAAATTTAAACTCCAAATTTAAAATTAAAATATTATAATGTAATTTGAGTTGGTAGAAGTATTTTTGAGGAAAATATCATTATACTTGGTTAGCTGCTCCGCTCGAGTGATTCAAAGCTTTCTAAGGTTTTTGACAATAATATTGGTAAAGGCAGGAAGGTTTGGAAAGATTGTCATTGTCATCAGAATCAGGTTTACAAAAAATAAGCTCTGAAACGGAAGGTGAAGGAGAATCCTTCAGAACAGTTCTCAGCTTTCAGATTGCTCTGATCGAATGCTGAAAATCAAATGTCTAAGACATGATCTTACCAGCTGCAGTCCATTTTCTTTCCACCAATCAGGGGACGCAACAAGGAAAGTAAAAGACTAAGGCGACCATCATACTCTCAGAAGTCATATTTCAAGAACAAAACCAACTGTTAATGCAAATTTTATATTATTTGTGTTTCAACCCTTCCAAATTCCATGACGCTCTCTTACTACCCAATTGTACATTTGAATTTTTATTCCAGAAGTATACGACAAATGAAAAAAATGAACTGAGATAGAGAAATCATCAGCTATAATCATTCTCAGCCTTTATCTCTTCTTCTCTCTTTTTTTCAATGTACTATTCCCAAGGACTGCCCTGGCTGGTTTAGCTCAGTGGATTGAGCGTCGGCCTGCGAGCTAAGTGTCGCTGGTTCGATCTTCCAGTCAGGGTACATCAGAGAAGGAAAACTCTGACTCCAAAAAACCTCCGCTGCCTTGCGGCATACCTCTTCAGGGGAAAGGCTAAGGGAGTAAACCCCGACAGAAAATCCGGAGCCGGAGTCCCTAAGGCGGTTTGACGTTGTAGTCAACACCGGCAACTCCTGCGGCGCACCTGAAGCCAAGCTGTATTGACTCCGTCTTTCCCTTGGACCCTTCAGCTGCGAAGAGAGGGGGGGTCTGCTGCATGGGCAACAGCAGACCCTCCATATTACCCTGCCCAGGCTCTGTAGCTTCAGTGTCATCGCAAGATGTCGATTCAACACGGGAGGAGACAGATACCGTGTCACTCCCGAGTCGGACTGCACAGCCATTCTCGGTGGTGCAGATAGACTCTTAAGAAGCTACACCATCGTCTCTCGAGACGGACGGCTGCCGACGACGACGATTCCCAAGGAGAACTTAAATCCAAGGAGATGAGAATTACTCAGTACAAAAAAATACCCTGCATTTTTGCAAACAATTAGGGGAAACATTATGTATTTTTAGCCTTCTCCATAAATTCAAGGTTCGTTACAGATGACTGGTAATGTCAATGTTGGCTTCGCACCTCACCCAAAACCAGTCCTCTTTCAGTATCAATTTACACATTCAGTACCTTGAAACACCAGATCTCTCCTTTCCATCTCTGCATCTGTTTCCAGCACATGAAGGACTAAATATCCACAACGCCATGTGATTTCTCTGATTAATCCAAAACCTAAATCAGAATAATTCAACCTAGTATTACTTCAGTACTTAGTAACAAGTCACTCTTTGTGTGAAACTATAAGTTCCTCATCTAGTTACCTGCATAGCCCATTTTGCTAGTATCAACTCCTCTAAGAATTAGGAACCAACCCCTGGCATCAGTGCAAGGCTATGGTCCTGTCATCTATCAACATAGTTTAGGACCTAGATTCTACGTGCCTTTTGAACAGTGTCTGCTGTTTTTCCAGAACATTCTAACCATGCTAGAAATAGCTAATACCAACTGTAATACAGAACAACTGCTTGATTACTGACACAAGGTATAATGAGTTCCACCTTCTGGAACATAATACCTCTCAACTGCCATGGTCGGGTCTGTTTTATTCTGCCCCCCTCATGTTTGTCTTTTCAGCTGTCTCTCCCTAGTAGCTCCAAACTTTCCTATAGATTTCTTTTCAGTGACATTAGGATTTCATAATACCACTTCATATTTATAAATGAATTTCCCAATATTGTTGTTTAGTATTTTCACACTTTCATTTTTAATATCTGAATATTTGACATGCTTGCAATTCATCTCATGCATGTGAGATACAGATCCAAATTTCTTTTCTTTTTCAGATATAATTGTTTACTTGTCCTAACATCATTTATAGAAAAGCCCTGTATTTTGTGGGGAATAAAATCACTAGTTATTATTTTTTTCTTTTTTCACTTTCTCAACAAATTACTTTTAACAACAAACTTTAAAATTATCTTCTTGAGACTTATAGTTTATGAAAGAAAATTTAATATTTTACCTATCACAATTTTATCACATAAATCAAATTATATTGGCATGTTGGTACCTTCAAAATGATGGTTTCAGCATTTTGCTCTAAGAAAGCTGTCATGCCGAAACTAAAGCAGAGAATGACAAAACTGCTTCGGATAAACAAGCTAATGAAAATCATAGCATCTTCAAGGATCCTTATGATTCCTACCCTACCTCTAATTCACTACCCTTCCCAATAAGCCATACCAACAACAAGACAAACAATAGTTCAAAAATACTCAATATTAGCATAAATAAAATAGATAAAAGACAACTTTCTTAAATCAGACAATCATCTAATTAGCAATGGTACAAAAAATCAAAATACTGTACAATAATATGCCTTTAAAATACTGTAGGCAAGCAAGAAAGATAAAAAGGAAAAAAATTGAGCCCAAAACTCCTGTTTCTCAGCTTCTTAAATCTTCCAAATATGCTGCTTTCAGTTTCCAAGAGCTGTGCTAGATGAAAATTTAGGACTAGGAAGACTTCCACCCACATGAATTCACTCATCTTTCCAAGAAGTCTCAGTGGTACAAATTCTTAACAAATTAGAATGTGCAGTATGTGCACAATATCTGGAGTTTCAAAGAGGATATTGAGAGGGCAGTGAAATACATTGATATGAACTGGGTGGAAGTCATGAGAAAGCAAAAGAAGCTTTTTGGTGGTAAATATACTTACTACTGAGAATTGCAGATTGTTAAATTTCCTTTAAATGACATACTTATCTTCTCATTTAACATATGAAACTTATTTTGAAGTATAATCTATCATTGTAGTACTTTTCCAGAACTAGTAATAATGTAAGTCTGATGATATAATCACCTTACTGAAAAATTCTTTTAAAAATCTTGAATTTATTACTGAAAATTTCTGCATGGAAACTATTAATGAATAAATTATACTAGTGAGCAAAGTCTGTTAACAATTTCAGGAGTCATAAAGTCTCCCTTTTACACATCTTTTCAGTTAATACATATAACCACAGAATCCTCAGATTGGTATGTAGAGTTCATCACAAAAGTAAAAAATATCCTAGCAATTAAATAGGATTTGGATTATAAGCTATAATAAATTTGATTTAATTATAAATGGCATTAATGCACTCTATGGCACAATCCAGTGAAAATTATTGAAAAAAACAAACACAGAGATTTGGAGTTTAATGAATGAAAGTGATAGTTAAACCTGTTTCCAAATAAATTCTTATTAGAGCCCCATGTAGTATAGCTAAAATAATAATCATGAGGAGTTTTGTAACCTTCTGGTAGATATAAGGTCTAAGATATACTGAAGATAATAGCTTAGTTTCAGTTTTAACAGGCAAACAGCTCCTATGAAAATAAAACAATAAGTAAATGGTAATGGTGATTTTAAATAAATTTTCTTCTTTCTATTTTGAGAAACCTAAAAAGTCCTCTAAAGTCAGTCCCAAATTCTTTGAGAGTTGAGCTTCAGCAAATAGCAGGAGAAAACCTGCAACCTGTATCAATCTAAATTCTTATCATCTATCCTTTTACAGATCATAATAATGTATCATGTTATCTGACATACCTCTTAAAATATCACTGTTTATATAAGGAACTAGAAATTAGTATCCATTAAAAGTAAGCAACTCGAATGAAAATGGTTAAATTGGCTAAGTGCAAAGATGTCCAAGCTGTCTCTCTTCATCGCTTCCTTACTGCCTCAGTAAAGTTTGTCATTAGTGTCTTAGCAAAAAGAGTACTTGTTCTATTCATTAAGTAGTTAGGTTCAAACACTTATTAATCATTTATCTCTTAACAGTTTGGTAGCCATTTTAAAAACCACTAGCATAAATCAAAACAAAAATAGTACTTTATTTCATTTTAAATAACCACAGTTATTTACTAATGCCATGTGTGCACTGGTTTGGCACCATACCATTTCTCAAGTCCTGGAATCAGTTTGAACATCACCAGCCTCATTTTCTGTTCCACATTAATTTTTCTTATGATATTTCCTTTGATCACAGCAACTGTCAAAAATCTAGCTACACAAGATATGATATCATCAAAAGTATCAGAATGCAGTCTAGTTTTGAAACTGAAATAACTATAGAGCTAGTAGTTTGCAGGGCTGTTACTGTATTTTTCTTGAAAAAGTGTTTAAAATACTTTATAGCCTTTGTGAGTTCACTGGGGCATGCACCTTGGTACATGGTTTCGGAATCACAGTGCTAAAATTTATATCAATGACAATAACAAAACAATTTTGGGACTCTAATGATCGCAAAGTATCACTAATTTCAAAAATAGTAATTTTATATAGCATAAAATAAACCATATAAGAGGTCATTAATTTTACAAATGCATATTGACTGCCAGCTATATGCAAGGCACTAGGATTATAGTGCAAAAGTAGGCACTAGACTGGCCAAAAATATTAAGAGTGTAATAATACTGACTATCATTTAGGATATGTTTTTTATAGAGTTTGTGAATATAGTTGCTAAGGTATAAATTGAAGCACTGCTTTGGAGAAGAATTTGGCAATGTGTTATAGTATTTAGAAAATCTGTTGATGTGCATTCACTGCCACCCAGAATTATTGTAACAGTTCTGAAGTTTTCCAAACTCTGACTTATCTAAAACAAACAAACAAACTTCTAGCAAGATATTCAGTTCAGCAAGGGCTTGTAGTAATTAACATTGGAAAAAAGCAATACATCAGTAATATACTGATGAATGAATACTCTATTCATACCACCAAAGACTTTAGAGTCATTAAATGCATAAACAAAATCTAAGGTTTCAAAACATACAATAAAGTTAACAATAAAAAACAAGTTGAAATTATAGAATTTACCTACATTTTAAAAATAGAAAAATCAACATTTTTGTGAATGCATATAAATATGAAAATTAAAACTGTGCAATGTATTAATACATGTCATTTCAAAATAAATTTTCCTTGGGGAAAGGAAGAAGTGAAAAGAAAATTAGATTTTAGTGATTGGTGTTTTTCAAATACAAACTCTGAAACAAATATTCCCAAATGTAAACACAACTGTTAACTTTTAGATAATGGAAAACAAATGTTTCTTCTTACCCATATATTTGAAATATTTTAAAAATAAAATTACTTTGAATTAAAACCAATACAAAGAAGGTACTTTAGCTATATTGCAAAAAGAGCCAGTTCAAATGGCAAATAAGTAGACTTCTAAAATACGTTATTATCAAAAGTGCAACATCCTTTCGTGTATCTGAGACAATCCTCAGTCCAAACACTAGACTGAGGTGCCCATTCAACTGTACAAAGGACTAGGAATTGACGTTAATGTTCCAGCATTGTGAGTTTGTTTCAAGGTTCAGTTCAATTCCACATAAACCTGTACTTTACAGCTGTGAAACAAACTCTGGGTTGGCTACAGACATGAACATTATAAAAGGGCATTTAAAAAAGGATTAGAAGCACCATCTGTTCATGAGTCAGCAAAACCAGAACATTTCCACTACCAATTCTAATTCTTTGCTTATGAAACTTGTTTTACTGTTGTCAGAGTTTTCTAGGGCAAACCCAGGAGTCCAATCAACAGTGGAAGCTGCAAATTTGAAGTCACTAAGCATAATGCCCTAAAGGAAAAGCAAAAACATGAGCTGTCAAGACAAATATTTGAAAAGCACCCTTTTTCTTTAAATTGGGCTCCTGAGTAGTTAAAATGTTGGCTTGCATATTCAGTTAATTATTTAATCCAATAAAGGGATCAGTGTTTGTTTCCTGTCTGAAAAGAAGCTTTCTCCCTTAACACATTTTATCTGTTGTCCAAGATTACAATTCATCCAGACACCCAGCATTAGTATGCAAATGTACTTGGCTTGGGTACAGCTCTAACTTGAAGACCTTATGTACTTTATGTCTTTAATTTGCATTGAGGTGCATTTGTTCTGCCACTTCTCTAGAAGTCAACTCTTGGTATAAATTTTGAATAAATTCTGATCAAGTGTCATTCTCACCACACTAAAAACAATCTTTGTTCTGGAATTCTGAGGAAATTCCACCAAAAGTCCTGCAAATGCACTGAGGACATAATTGTGAAGAGATTCTCTATTGTCAAGAGATGAAGAAACCTTATTTAGTCAATGTTCAGTAAGATTGAAACACTAGCCTTATTTAGATTATGCTCAATAAGATTGAAATGCTGAGTATTATTCTGATTTGAAGGGCAGAACTATTAAAGATACCATCAAGATCAAAGAGTAAAATTAAGTTTACAAATACAGTGATCTATCTGAATCTTTTTTCTACTTCACACTACATAATAAGATCTCATGTGGAGGAGAAAAAAGCCAAATTTGCACATTAGGAAAGTTGGGAGATATAGAGAAGTATATGAGAAAGAAAATGGCAGTGCTTACTTGGTTGAGTAAAAATTGTATTTTAAGCTCTATTGCTACTTTTGATAGTCTAGAAGCATTATTTCTGATGAGGGAACAACCTGAATCAGCTGTTGCAATACTAAACCATCTTCCCCCAGATATTCACTTCACTTATCATGCTGCTCTACTGCTCAAAATACAAAATCAGCAGTTTTTCTTAGTTGCTCATCTAAAAAAGAGCCAAAAAAAGAGAGAAATGGAAAGAACATTCTGTTGCTTTCAAATATGTCATGATTTATACTTTTGATTTATAATTGTATTCATTAATATGTATATTTCACTATGAAAACTCAACTTGTTATGAAATTATTTACATAAGGCTTTGACATTCGAAAGTGCTGTTTAAAATCCTTATTAATGTATTTCTAATGGCTTGTGAAGTTATTGTCAGAATTTTTCTTTTTACACATTTAAATTGAAAAATTACAGAAGCCTAGAGATGTTAAGCTCTATCATTTTTCTAAGATCATATAGTTCCCCAGAGTGTATCTGAGTCAAAAATCTTCTCACATATATATTGTGCTCTTTCTACTCTAAATTTCTTGGACGTTAAATTCACAAATTTACTTTTGTCCTAAATATTAAATTAGACTGAAAAGACCTTTTATTTTCTCTTATAACACATAATACATTAATGAAAATATCACTATGAAAATATAACTACTTATAGAACCAGTTTTATAGAACTCTTAGCATATAGATTTCCTATATATAAAAATGTGATCTTTTCATATTTACTGAATTATCAAATATGAGTTATTACATAATTCAGTTAGAGGATATCAGTGCTTAAATGAATTAAAACAGTAATGTTTTGAAAAAAATAACATGCATAAAGTAGTTAAGATATATATATGGCTGAGTGAGATGAGGGGCTTCTGGAGTCCCAGGAATTCCTCTTACAAGATATCTTATAAAGGTCCCACACACGGACTTACTCAGATTCATTAAATCTGAGCTCCAGTGCTGGGGCTGCATCTCAAAAGGCAGCAGGGAAATATAGGAAGGAACTGAATTGCCTAGTACCAAGATGAGAGCTAGAGGGTTAGCTGTGTCCCAGACAGAAGTGGCAGCAGAGGCCATTGTTCCTTTTCTGAACCTTCCCCCCATAGAATCATCAAATAAGTGGCCATATCTAAGCCTCTATGAGTCTGGCTAACGTTCACCCAGACCTAAGGTTTCCCTAAGACCTTGCACCACACAACTGGCAGGCCCACCAAACTGTTTCTGGTAGCTTTTCCATATAAATGTCCTGCCTTTGCTCATGTTTTGGACTTTCCTAAAATCTTTCAAACAAGCAGCATCTGCCCTCAGCCTGCGCCATACCTCTGACTAAGTGGTCCCAGACCCAGAACTAGAGGCAGCTGATCTTGCTTCACAGCTTGATCTCTCCTGAGCACCTCTAAGCTCAACAAAAGTGTCAGCCATCTGCAGATCATTTTATAGCTCAAGCCATTGGCCCCAGGTAGAACACAGGTGGCAGCTGGATCTTTGCCAGTTCCTCATGAGAGGCCCCAGAGCCAGCACAACCACTGAACAGCTTCAGACCCCATTGAAGCACCACTCAACCACCTCCACAAGCAGCAAACTCAAGGAGAAGACTCAGCAGACACCAGAGGCCTGCTGAAGTAAGTCTTGTTCATGGAGTTGGCCTCTGCATGGCTGATCCTCCATGGTCACAAGCAGTCCTCACAGCTTACTGGCCTAGAGTAAATCCCTTGAGGTGCCAACAGAAATCAAAGCTCAACTACAAGGAAGAAGGTGTACACAGCCTAGGTGGGGGGGTGCACCTGGAGCATCCAGATTGAGTGATCGGAGAGGCTGTACAGCTGGACCCTACAAGACATCTACTACATAAGACCACTCATCGAGCCTAGCAGAAGTAACAGCTCTACCCAATACACAGAAATAAGCACAGGAAGTCTGGAAGTCAAAATGAGGATACAAGCCCCAAACGAAAGAAGAGAACAAAAGTCCAGGAAAAGAACTAAACAAAACAAAGACAAGCAATCTACCAGATGCAGAGTTTGAAACACTGCTTATAAGGATGCTCAATGAACTTAGGGAAAGAGTAGATGAATTTACTGAAAACGTCAACAAGGGGATAGAAAACAAAAATTGACATAGAAAACACAAAGAACCAGTCAGAAATGAAGAAGACACTATTGAAATAAAGAATATATTACAGGGAATAAACAGTACAGTAAATAAAGCAGAGGATCATATCAGTGACTTGGAAGATAAGGAAGCAGAAATCACCCAAACAGAACAGCAAAAAGAAAAAACAACACCCTTCTCCTCACCCCGCAAAAAAATAAGGATAGAATAAGTAGCTTCTGGGACAACTTCAAGTGTACCAACATTCACACCATGGGGATACCAGAAAAAGAAGAAAGAGAGCAAAGAAATGAAACCTTATGTGGGAAATAATGGCAAAACTTCCCTAACCTCGTTAAGGGGATAGACATACAAGTCCGGGAAGCACAGAGTGCCCAACAAGAACTCAAAGAGGCCCACAGCAAAACAAATCATAATTAAAATGTCAAAGGTTAAAGACAAAGAGAGAATCTTAAAAGTTGTTGCTACTTGAGATAGACCAATTGAATCTTAATAGGATTTTAATCAACAAAAAGATAGTAAGTTGACACCTGATTATGTAAATTGCCTTGTTAAAGTGACATGTGATTGGTATTTTAGATTGCTTGTTTCCTATTTAAATATAAACCTTTCCTGCCTCATTTTCTAAAGATAGGTTCTTTGTTGTGTGGTACTTGATGGATTCTTTAAGAGGAAAAGTGCTGAGTAACATACCTGGTAGAGAAGCCTGTTATTATATTAAAATTGAAAAAGTAACTTCCTGTAGTTATTCTTTCCCAAGTATTTACTTTCTTAAATTCCCAAAGAAACATTTTTTTTTTGAAAATATTAAAACACTTAAGTTATGTTGTTGTAAAGTATTGTAAAATAGTTTGTCTCGTTTATGGAAAAAGGCCTTGTTGGAAATATAATAAATTGACTTGTTTCAATAAAAAAAAAAAAAAAAAGTTGTTGCTGCTTTTAAGCTACCTACAAAGGAGCTCCCATAAGACTATTAGCTCATTTCTCAACAGAAACTTTGTAGGCCATAGAGTCTGGCAAGAAATATGCAAAATGATGAAAGCAAGGACCTACAACCAAGATTACTCTACCCAGCAAAGCTCTCATTTTGAATTGAAGAACAGGTAAAGAGCTTCCCAGACAAGAAAAAGCTACAGTTCATCACCATCAAACCAGTAATACAAGAAATGTTAAAGTGTCTTCTTTAAGAAGGAAAAGACAAAAAGAATATGAATAATAAAATGTCAATAAATAGATGTCAAAATTATTTTAAGTGAAAAAGGATGAAATGCTCTCATCAAAAGACACATGGAGGCCGAAAAGGTAACAAAACAAGACCCTTGCATATGCTATCTACAAGAGACTCACTGCAGATCAAAACACACATGCAGACTGAAAGTAGAGTGATGAAAAAATATCTTCCTTGAAAACAGAAACAAACAAACAAAAACAAGCTGGGGCAGAAATACTAATAACAGACAAAATAAACTTTAAAACGGTGGCTATATAACAAGAGACAAAGAGGGACCTAGCAATTCCACTTCTGGGTATTTATCTGAGGAAACTCAAAACATGAAATCAAAAAGACATATATATATCCATTTGGTCATGGAAGCATTATTTACAATAGCAAAGATATGGAAGCAAACTAAGTGTCTATCAGTAGACGAATGGATAAAGAAGTGGTGTATATATATAATGGAATATGACTCAGCTGTAAAAAAGAAAGAAATCTTGCCATCTTCAACAACATGGATGGAGCTATAGGGTATTGTGCTGAGTGAAATAAGTCAAACTAAGAAAGACAAATACCAGATGATTTCACTTATGTGAGGAATCTTAAACAAAACAAAACAAATAAATGAACAAGCAAAGCAGAAACAGATTCATAGATACAGAGAATATTTTGATGGTTGCCAGATCGGAGGATGGGTAAAAAGGCAACAGGATTAAGAAGTACAAATTGGTAGTTATAGAATAGTCACAGTGACATAAAGCACAGCACAGGCAATATAGTAAATAATATTGTAATAACTATGTATGTTATCAGATGTACACTAGATTTACTGAGGTAACCCCGTAGCAAATTATAAAATGTCTAATGATTGGGTTATACCACTGAAATTAATACTATTATATATGTATAGTGATAAATATAATAGAAATATAAAAAATTGTTAAAGTCAAACAAAAAATACTAGTGGGAAAATGGCAAAATTTAAATAATGTATGTAGTAAAGAATTATTGAGTTAATACTAATTTCCTGCTTCTGAGAGTTATGCTTTAGTTATGAAAGGAATAAACATCAAGGGAAGCTAGGTGAAGTATAAATGGAAATTATCTATATTATTTATGTAACTTTTCTGTAAATATATACATTTCAAAATATTTTTTTTAATGAAAGCAGAAGACAAATTTTATGTCTAAATGAACATCTATGTATCACAATTAAATATACAATTTTTTTTAGAAATATCATCAAATGATGTTTAAAATACCATATTATTAATGCCAAAAGCCTTTCTTTCCCCCACCCCTAAAGTGGGTTTGAAAGTCTTTTCCACCTACATTGTTTCAGAGTTGCCTGTACACTGTATTTTCAAAATGCAAATTTAAAACTGAATAAAAGCCATCCACATGGTTTAAACAATCAAGAAAAGTCTATACTCTGGAATGCAGCTTGCTAAATCAGAATATGTATTTTTAAAATTGCTATTGGAAATTAAAATGGGTGAAGGACAAGGCATTTATGCTTTAGTGCTAAGATCTAGAACAAATTCTACAACTAAGATAGGTTTTTACTGCCTTAAATCTGGGTAAAGGATACAATAAATAACACACACACACATAAAAAAGGATACATTTTTCTAATGTTAGTGTCAACACAATTCTAATAAGCAACATACCATGCTTTTCTAAATGGCTTTGAATCAGAAATGCTGCCATTAATAAACATTACTACAATTAATGTATGAGGGAGCATAATCAGTTTAACCTGCATTGAAGCTAATAGGAGATGTCATATTGTTGTCCTTTGACCCCTTAATCAGAGTTTTAACAGTCCATTACAAAGAAATATCTCAAGAGCTCAAAAAGGCTTGCTACAGAACAATGGTCATTACATTATAATTCATCAGAGAAAATTTGTTCCCAATAAGAAAGCCTTTATGGCCATCATCTGAGGTCAGTAATAATACCAACCAAATACGATTGCTCTATTAAGAAAATAACTGGTACATAAAAACTCCTTAAAATTACTCCTATTAAATTGGTTATATCTATTAAATGTTTTAGACATTATAATTTGTTATATGTCATGTATTCTTTCTTTCTGACTTCCATTCATCTTTTAACTCTAGTCATGATGTTTTTGTTACAAGTTTTAATTTGCAGCTAGTCATATTATCAATAGCTTCCTATACTTACTTTCAGGTCTATATCTTAACATTCAATGGTTTAATAGAATCTCAAACTTCCTAACACTTTATGTTATATTGAAACACTTATTATCATAATTTTACAGCTGAGGATAGCAAGGTATAGAGAGGTTTGAAGATTTAAATAAGATCTTATAACAAGTAAATACTTGAGAAATGTCTGGACCAAACATATATTTGATAAACTCTAGGAACTTACTAATAGTATTCAAGAAAGGCTAGTGACTAACTATTACTGTGTTCATCATTATCAAATAAAGTTTCATAAGATTTCCTATTACTATAGTTAAGGATGTACCAAATAGATTATTTTTAGTAAACTACTCTTTCACATCATAGAATTCAGCTATTTTTTTTTTTATTATAGTTGGCACACAATACTTGTTTCAAGTACACAACAGAGTGATTAGACATTTAAAAACTTGCAAAGTGATCAACCATTTGACATTGTATAGTCATTACAATATTATTGACTTATTCTCTATACTGTATTTTACATACCTGTGACTTTATTGCTGCCAATTTTTACTTCTTAATTTTCTTCACCTTTTCCACCCATTTCCTCACCCACAGAGTTTAGTTTTAACTAGAAACATTTCTATAGTCCTTCACATTTTTATATACTTCTATTAAGCTCCATACGTTTTGTGTATCTTCTGTATTCCTTTATATATTTATTCATATGTACTTTGTAGTTTATTTGGTAGCTTATGTTACAATTGAATTAGATTGTTTTCCACCACAGTTCCTAATCATCTGTTGCTGTTGCAAAAACAATATTTATTTTTGTTGTAATATTTTTATAATAACAATAGTACATGTTAAAAGAAAAGTAACCTCAATTTGAGTACACTAAAATGATTTTTTTGTATTCAAATATATTTTTTATTCTGTACTAAAGATAACATCAAGGTATTTCACTTGTATGGATAGTTAAAATAAGGAATTAATTAAAATAAAATTAGTTAATTTTATTTAAGTAAAAAGTAATTTTAATAGATATTATGCACTGATTTGTATTCTTCCCAAAATCATATATTGACACCTCAACTAACACCCACCACCTCAGAATGTGATTGTATTTAGAGATAGGCTCTTTAAAGGGGTAAGTTAAACTGAGATCATGGGTGGGTCCTGTTTCTCCACGACTGATGTCACAAAAAAGGAAATAGAGCAGGCACAGAGAAGAAAGACCATGTGAAGTCATGGAAAGAAAATGCTCATCTACTGGCTGAGAAAAGACAACTCAGAAAAAAACAACCTGGCTAACACTTTGATCTTGATCTTGTAGCATCCAGACTGTGAGAAAATAAATTTCAGCCACTCAAGTCTGTGGTTCTTTGTTAAGGCAGCCTTAGCAAATGGTATAATACAAGCAAACACGTGTCTTTTTTTCTGGAAGTTATAATTCTATAATTTTATTACATATTGTAAGAGATAATTTTAGTTTCCCAACCCTTTACAGTGAAATGTAATAAATAAACAGGAAGGAGCACAGGATAAAAATGTATATTATAGATCAATGGATGCAAATCATATAGGGTATGTTCTTTGCCTCAAAAACATTTAAGGTAAATATTCATAATAAAGCTTACACTGAAATATCACGTATTTTGGAAAAGTATAAAGTTCTAGATAACCTAGCTTAAATGGTAATTAGAAAATATTTTTATATTTAATGAAAAAATGTATTATCCAAATTTGTGAGACAGAGTTATAGCTCTCCTTAGAGAAGCTTGTACCTTAGAAATACATTGCATATATCCGAAAAGAAAAAAATTTTTTGAATGTCAACAGGCTAAACCAGTGATTTTCAACAGGAGTGCTACAGAATTTTTAAAACATGAAACACCTGACCTCTTTCCTCTTAGACTGTCAAATTTAAAAAGTGACAACAGCCAACACAACAATAGTCTTCTGTGTGACTGAATAAAAATTGTACCTACTTTTTGTCAGATCAGCAAAAAAGTATGTTTTTGGTTTGCTGCAGAATTTTAGTAATTAGAGATAAAAAAGGCTGAAAAATCACTGGACTAAACATCTATAGCAAAAAATTAGAAAAGTAAAAATCCATCTTAGTGTTACAATTTTAGAGCAATATAAATAATAAAGTTTGTTCTGTTATAATGATCATATACAAAGCTCAATTTGCCATGTTCCAAATACAGATTTTCAAAGTTTATTTGAAGGAAAATAATTCCTTATCACTGAAGGTAAAAGTGAAATATAGTTGACCTGACTGGTGTGGCTTAGTGGGTTGGGCGTTGTTCCATACACCAAAAGGTCGATGGTTCAATTCCTGGTCAGGGCACATGCATGGGTTTTGGGCCAGGTACCCAGGTGAGAGTGTGAGAGAGGCAACTGATCAATGTATCTCTTGCACATTAATCTTTCTCTCCCTTTGGTTTTCCCTCCCTTCCCATCTCTCTAAAAATAAATAAATAAAACCTTTTAAAAAAGTGAAAAATAGTCTTTTTTGGCTAGAAAATATATGCAATTATGACGACTTCTGATATCACTCTAGATCTCCGACTTACACTTTTTTCATTCTACTCATGATCTTTGCAGAAAAGCATTGCAAGGAAAGGGAGGCAAAAGCCTCCAGTTAATAACAAATCTGCAAAGGTAAATCGAAGCCACGTGTTTAGTTACATCATGTGGTGAAGCTGTATAAGAGGCACAAGCAGATATGAGATGGAAGATGAATCAGTAACAGCTTTTGTTGTTGCTTATGTGCTTGTCTACTTGTACATGCCAGGCTGCCATGAAACAAAGGGATTATGCCGCAATTCAGAGCCTATTTCAATAAATGGTAGAATTTCATGATAGAAATTTATAGAAAGTCATATATAAAGAACTCTAATCAGTTTTGGAATAAGTTACCACTCTATTAAGTAAAAATAAAACATTAAATTTGTAAAAGTTCCACAATTTACACTTTTCTTGCTCAAAAGACTTTTTAGTATAGATATTTTAATTACATTAGCAATAATTATTACTACAATACTATTATGAATTAGCAGAACTTATGAGCAAACCCTATAAATATTGAAGCTAGAATGAAGGGTTTGCTAATTTATCACCTGATTAATCATAGCAGCAAAATATAATTGTGCTCAAATAAAATATAAATAATTTCTTTACATGGTCCTATTTAATTTATATGTTGACCATAATATTTATATAGTTCTACAGTTTAATATTGTCCAAAAGAAGATGAGTAAATTTTTCACAGTTTTGAGTCTACACAAAGGTAGGTAAGTGAATATTTATTTAGTGGTTAATATATACACACCGCCACTTTCTCAGAAATAACCTGTTCTCATTTTACAGATGAGAGAGAAATAAGTATCAGAGAAGTCATGTTACTTTTCCAAGATCATAAGACTAAGTGTTAAAACCAGTAATTCAAGCACAGTTTAAAATACAAAAAAGCAAAAGACAAAATATCCTGGATTACAACCCTCTGAAATGAGTTATATTCTTATAGAGTTCAATGACTGGAAGTTCTGCCTGTGCAACATTATGACAACGGGATGTATCTAGTGTTTTTTAGTTTTGCTTATTTGTCACAGCATATCTATAGAATATTGAGATTGACAGAGAACTGGGTTACTGTCCTAGGGACTGGCAAGCTAACTACCTTCATGAACCATGATAAAGCAGATCTCCTTTTGAGCAAATTCAACTTTTTCACGGACAAAGATATCTGAAAAAACTAATCTGGGGAGGCCACTTGGTATTAACTACATACATTTGTAAGGTCTCTTACTTGTCAGTGAATCTATATTTAGTGTCTAATGGTTAAATATCTAAATGATAATTTATACAAAATTAATAGCTTCTATAGAAACTGCTTGACTTCCGTATTGACACAATTCACCCCACCATTCCCCATTCCAACCAGAAATAAAAACACTGATTCTAATTATGCGGTGCATCTGGTAACTTTTAAGAATGAAATAAGAATGATCCCAGCTAATACCAAACAATGAAAATAGTAAATGCTCTGTATTGCAATGAGTCTGGTCAGCTGAATTTTGCGAAGTGCTTTGCAAGCTACTTCATTTATCACCATCACACTAAGGAAAAGTCAAGTAAGTAGCTAACAGATAATTGTTAATATATCCATATCTGTAGTACATTTACCAACTGTCTAATCTCCTATCACATGAAACTATTTCCATTTCCTAGTCTATCAGTCTTCATCCTGACAGTAAAAATAAATTTTAAAAAATCTGGGTTTTATCCCTGTTTCTTGAGCATGCAAGCAAGCTATTACCTAATTTCCTAATACATCTGAATGAAGAGCACTTTAGGTTTCTAAACAATCTGTCAATCACTGTATGACTGATAATTTTCAATTAACTCATATTTATTCTAAACTAGATCTTACAATTGGATATTTATTCCAACGCAAAGGACAAAGGGCATCATACCAGGCATCCTAGAAATGCCACATAGAATTGCTTCTTCAATTGCTCTCATTAGACAGTATCATATTCCATAACAATTAAAAAAAAAAAGCCTGTAACAATGAACCACATATAACTTTCTTTTTTTTTAACTGTCATTTTTAAAGGGACTCAGGTGATCTATCACACTTAAGATTTCAATATAGTTTTGTTTCTTACAGTAGTTTTATTTGAAAGGTCACTATATCTCTAACACATGAAAGAGCAAGAGCAAAAATTAGGGAACCAATCAAACTATTTTAAATTGATTTAAAAATAGGAGTCACATTAATTTCAAAGAAACATTGCTTAATAGAAACATAAGTAATAAGTATGAATTTGGTTCATGAGTAGCATTCAAATAGAAGACAAGTAATATTTCATAACTTTTCAAAAATGAAAACAATCTAATATGGTTTATTTCTTCTTGTCATATAAGAATGATAGAAAATTCTTAGTCTTGTATTGTATTTTTGGGTGAAAAGTTGTAGAGATAAGAACCTGCAATGATCTCCAGGGATTCACTAGAGTCTCAGGAAGACATATTTGTCCAGAAAACTTGAAAAAGAACTTTGGGTTTAATGAGAATTGGTTACTATGGAGATGATCCCTGACCAAACCCATGTAGTTTATTCAAAGATGACTTGCTTTCCTGCCTTGGGCACTGGAATCTTTCATCTATTTCCCAAAACCATGGCCTTTGGTATTTGGCTCCCAGTAGCCACACTTCACTCCATCAAATGTCTGGTCTTCCTATGATGCTTTGAAGGGTCCTGGCCTCAAAGTGTTACAATTTCTGAGACAGACAGCTCTATGCCCATTTCTCTTGAGAAATTACTTCATGTTGGACTATTTGTCCTTTTGAAATTAAAGCACTAATCTCTCCTTTCTCTCTTCTGGGACAGGCATGAAATTATGACACTGTTTACTTGTGAAAATATATGGGTAGGGACAGTGTAAGGAGACCTCAGACTTTTAGAAACATGAATGTTGTGTCCCTCCACCCCACTCCCCCAGAATAGGGGTAGAAAAGAGATTAGATCCATTCCTCTCTAATGGGTCCACAGCAGTAAAAAATCCTGGATAAAAGCTTTATATATATATATATATATATATATATATATATATATATATATATATAACATATACATATGCAAAAAGATAAAAAGTGAAGTAGAATACTAATTAAATTTTCTCAATTTCCCCCTCAAGAGTACTTTTGTCTTTTAAAAATTCTATATTTTGCAAATAATCCTACCAGAAAGAGAGACTGTTGCCCTAATCATAGTGATAAACAATAAAAGCAGTAATTGCTAACAAATCAAATGGTATATATTTTATGACAAGTAAAATACAGACTTCTCAAGAAAGGTATTAATTTCAATTCACTTTTTGCCTAACAGACTATAAAGTACAACTGGAAAGTGGTTTATGGAATGAAAAAGTACTGCAAGTTTGGTAGGAACCACCTATTGTACAAAAGTAATGACCTGGGGCTTCCCTGTTCTTTCAATAGCAACAGCAGGAAGCAGTTCTCTTGTTAGAAGTTTGTATTGTGATTTTACAACAGGCAGACTAGACTAGATTATACTGCTAAGATCTGAGCAACATGCTGTTCTGCTCATTTAGATAAAAGCATTGTTCATTTCATTGTGGTGTAATAACTTAGAATTACATTTCATAAATGATTTTCCAGGAAGTTAGAGGAAAAGAATCAGGAAAAGGGTTTAAGGTCTGTCTGTCAATTTCTTATGTAGCTTTGGGAGCCTTTATGAACTTTCTTGTGCTCACTGTGATTCTTTTTCAAAATAAATAAATTTCAAATACATTTACATTATATGTATGTTGCATGTGCATATGTGTGTGTGTGGGTGTGTGGGTGTGTGTATCTTCACTCCCAGTAATGATACTGGGAATAATATTATTACACGTCTTTATCATTTTAGCATTTATATGTCTAAGAATCAAAATGTCATAAACTTCTCTGGGAGGTAACTAGCTAACAGGTTATATTTATTTTTTATATAAAATAAAGTCCAGAGCGACTTCTACTTCTGGGAAGTTGGAGTAGACATACCCGTTCCTCCAGTTAAATATAACTAAAATCTCTGAACATTATATATAAAGCAAACATAAGCTTGAAAGCTGAAGAAATAAAGCAAAATGGCATGGAATCTCAGTTCACCAGGTAAGATATGATAATTAATTTACTGGGTTTTCTCTTGACCTCATATTTCCCAGACTTGAAGCAAAGGACCGAAAACCAAGAAATGCCAATGGGCACAGATCAAAAAACAGGCTTCTTAAAAAGCCTATTCCCTCTAGACAAAGAATTAAAAAAAAAAAAAAAAAAAGATATTCCAGCAACATTGAAAACTTTTAAGCTATGATCACTCTGCTCTACTCAAACACCACAGAAAACCTTTGGTCCTACCCCACTTGCACCCACAAATGTCAAGTGGGTAATTCACCTTCACCTGGGGTACTCCAACTCTCCCAAATGTGTAGTCTCAGAAAAGACTGAGTAGGGACCACCCACCCCCACCCCTGCTGTGTCGGTGAAGACCATGTGGGAAGCCTGGACTTCCACTCCCACTGGTAGAACAAGGTGCCTTCCTCACACCTGCTGCAATAATGTCAGAGGGAGCTTACAAGAGGCAAAACTTTCTCCAGTAACTATGCTGTTCCCTTCCACTCACAGACTCAGTGGAGGCAACCTGGAAACAGTAAGTTGGCATTTTTATACCGCTCAGCCAAAGAAGTGTCAGTGGAGGCCTACTAAGGGGACAGAATTCCCTTCCCTGCCTTACAGGAAGAAGGAGACTCCAAGGTCAATGGAGGCTAACTCCCACCTCACTTTCTCTGCACTCAAGCAGTGAGGGCTAGAGGAAGCCCACTAAATCAGAAGAGTTAGATAATGTCCAGAATCTCCTAAAATTACCACTAGTCATTCTGAGATTTAGAAAAATTTCAAACTGAGCAATAAAAGACAATGAATAGGTTCCAGAAACAAAATGATAGAAATGTTAGAATAACCTGAGAAATAATTTAAAGCATACATCTTACAGTGAGCAATTATAAATACACTTGAAACAAATAAAAAATATAGTCTCAGCAAAATAGAAGATATAAAATGAGCCAAATGGAAATTTAAGAAGTAAAAAATTCTATAACTAAAATAAAATTACCAGGGACAAAGAAGGATATTAAATAATGAT
The DNA here is from genome assembly GCF_987537825.1 of Furipterus horrens. Lineage (NCBI taxonomy): Eukaryota > Metazoa > Chordata > Mammalia > Chiroptera > Furipteridae > Furipterus > Furipterus horrens. The sequence continues at coordinate 151,304,753 of NW_028327171.1, read as the reverse complement.
AAAAGAGCCAATCCACTAAGAATATATAGAGCAATCCTAAATGTGTGTGCACCAAAAATCATAGATGAAGAATAGATGGATAACATCTTATAGAAATGAATGGAGAAATGCACAAATCAACAACTGTAGCTAGAGACCAAAACCATTCACTCCAAAATTGTAGACTAATTATAGAAAACTAGAAAAGACATGGAACTAGAAATATTATCACCAACAGGATATAATCACCATTTACAAAATATTCCACCAATCAGCATCAAAATATATATTTCTTTCTGATACCTACACATAAACCATGTACTAGGTCATAAAACAAACCACATTAAATTTAAGAGATTTGAAATCAAGCAGCATGTTTTCACTGAACACAAGAACCAAACCAGAAATCAGTAACAGGATGATAACGGGAAACTCACCAGACACTAAGAAATCAAAGAGCATATTTCTCAATAATCCATAGGTCAATGAGGAAGTCTAAAGGGAAATCTCAAACAGTACACTGAATTGTATAAAAATTAAAATACAACACATTTAAGTTAGTATGGCACAGCTAAAGCAATGCTGAGAAAGAAATTAATACCACCGAATGTATACATTAGAAAAGAGGAAAGGTTTCAAATTAATAATCTAAAGCCCAACCTTAAGTACTTAGAAAAAGAAAAGTAAAATAAGCCCAAAGTAAGCAGAAAGAAGGAAATAAGAACATAAATCACTTAAATTGAAAAGAGAAAAATAACTTAAAAATCAGTATTACAAATAGCTGGTTGTGTCCTGGTCAGCGTGGCTCTGTTGGTTGGAATGTTGTCCCATAATGAAGGATTGTGGATTCAGTTTCCAGTCAGAGAATATACCTAGGATGCAGGTTTGATCCCCAGTCAGAGCATGAATGATTCCCCATGCGGGGGCATATGGGAGGCAACCAATCAATGTTTCTCTCCCACAGCAATGATTTCTTCTCTCCCTTCCTCTCTATCTCTAAAAGCAAATGTGCTTGGATGAGGATAAAAAACAAACAAAAAGGCCAAAAAAAAAAAAAAAAAAAGCTGGTTGTACAACATAATCAATAAAATTAAAAAGCCTTCAGCAAAACTCTGAAAAATATATATGTATATTTATATACATAAAATATATAATATATATGAGGGGGACCCCAAAAATTGAATTGCCTTCTGGAGGGTGGGTTCCTTTTATTACAGGCCTCCCCCACTAGGTGAGTGTTCTAGAAACCTTTCTGTATCAGCGTACCAGCTGGCATTGTTGTGAGAGGCTGCATTCAGCTTCAGTGAAATATTTTTGAAGACTTTCAACATATTTGCCTATTTCATGATGCATGATTTACCAGCACTCCTGCCCACACCGTGCTGAGTGTTCAGGGTGAAAAAAGTCCTGAAAGGGAAATGTTTTGCTGGTGTGGGAAAGATGAAACAAAAAACGACAGAAGCACTAAAAGACAGCAAAACTGATGAGTTCAAAAACTGCTTTGAGCAGCGGAAAAATGATCTTCATAGGTGTATTGCATCAAATGGCGAGTGCTTTGAAAGTGACTGAAGTTTAAACATGCAAGAATAAATATACAATTTTTAATAAATAAAATCCATTTTTTGTGTCTCCCCTTTGTGTGTGTATGTATGGGTGTGTGTGCATGCGTGTGTGTGTATAAAATCAGTCTCAGTAATGAAACAAGGGTTATTATTATAGACTCTGTAGACATCAGAAGAATAATCAGAGAATGCAATGAACAACTACACAAGAGTCTGACAACTTCAATAAATGAACTAATTCTTTTAAAAATCACAAAATACAGTATTAAATAAAAATTTGAATACCCTTATTGCATAAAGAAATTCAATTCCTCATTAAAAATTCCCCCAAAAGAAATCTTTAGGCTTATTTTACTGAAAAGTTATACCGAAAACTTAAAGAACAATTCACACTAGTTGTATATAATCCTTCCCAAAAATTCTAAGTGGAAGGAAAATCCCACAATTCATTTTATGCAGCTAGTATTAATTTTATACCAAAACAAGAACAGTATAAAAAAGAAAATTACACATCAATATCCCTCAAAAACATAAAAGTCAAAATCTTAACAAATATGAGAGAATACAATTCAGCAGCATATAAAAAGAATTATAATCCATGACCAAGTGAGGTTTGTTCCAAGTATAGAAGGCTGGTTCAATATTCAAAACTGAATCAATATAATCTACCATATTAACTAAAGAGAAAAACCTTGCTGTATCATATCAATTGATGCAGAAAAAGCATTTGAGTATATTTAATGCCCATTCATACTACAAACACTCAGAAAAATGGGAACAGAGATCTCCACAGCTTTGTAAGTATATTTACAAAACACTACAGGTAATACTGTATTTAATGTTAAAAGACTGAATACTGCGTATTAAGATGGAAAATTAGACAAGAATGCCTACACTCAACCCTTAGTGTTAGAAGTTCATGGCAGTACAGTTATGCAAGAAAATAAAACAAAATGCTTTCTCCTCAGGAAAAAAGAAACAAAACTATGGCTCTTCACAGATAAAATTATTTTCTATGCAGAAAAAAATTTTTTTTAATCTATCAAAAAATAAAATAGAAGTCTTATAGCACTAAGTTCAGCAAGGTTACAGGCATGTGTTAGTTCACTGAAGCTGCTATACCAGAATTACCAGAGACTGGCTGGCTTATAAACAAACAGGAATGTATTTATCACCATTCTGGGAGCTGGGAAGTCCAAGATGAAGGCACCAGTAGTATCATTGTCCGGCGAGGACCTGCTTCCTGATTCACAGATGACTATGTTTTCATGTGTTTTCACATGGCAGAAAGCAAGGAAGCTCTCTGGTGTCTCTTTTGTAAGGGTATTAATCCAATTCATGAGGGTTTCACCTTCACCACCTCATCACCTTGCAAAGGCTCCAGCTCCTAATACTATGGTACTGGGGATTAGGTTTCAACATATGAATTTGGGGGGACACTAATGTTCAGTCTATATAAATGCAGAATATGAATGTAAATATTAAAAATAATATTTACTTAGGACTAAATCTAACAAAACATATAGTATTTATATGTTAAATTACAAAATGTTGGCAGGAGAAATCAAAGGAAACAGAATACATATATATATATATAAAGACATATGGACTCAAGATGTGAAGATGTCAATTATTCCCCAAATTAACTTATAAGTTTTAAAAATTTCATTAGAAGTCCAAACAAGATTGTTTTTAGACATGAACATGTTATTGTACAATTAATACAAAAATATAAGAAACTAGAATAGCTAAAACAACAATGAAAAAGGAAAATAAGGTGGAAGAATCCGGGTACCTGATTTCAAGACTCATTGTGTAGCTATAGTAACAAGAATGGGCTAGGGTGAGTCTCATACTTGACACTAAAAGCATAGTTCATAGAAGCAAAAAACTGATGAATTAAAATTTTTTGCTTTACAAAAGACCTTGTGAAGATTATAAAAAGATGAGCTAGAGACTGAGTGACAATATCTGAAAACTACATATCTAACAAGACTGTGTAGAATATATTTAAAAAATTTAAAAACTCAACAAATAAAAGACACAATTAAAACATGGGTAGATATTTCATGGAAAATATACAGATGGCAAATAAGACCCCTTGAAAAATAAATTAATTATCATTAGCTATTAGGGAAATGAAAATTAAAACCAAAATGAGACACGTTAGGAATGGTTGAAATAAAAATTATGTAAACAGCAATACTGTAGCCAGGAGGCAGAGACTCTGCGATCACTCATACATTGCTGGTGGAAGTGTAAATGGTATATTCCAGTGAACATGTTGGCATTCTCTTTAAAAACTGAAGACACAACTACCATACATTCCAACAATTGCACTCTTATTTATCCAGAGAAGTGAAAACTTACATTCACACCTGAACTTGTAAATGATGTTTACAGAAGCTTTATTTGTAATAGGCAAAGAGTAGAAATAATTCAGATATCATACAAACTGTGTTAAACTGAAATGACAGAATTGTACTCAGTGATACAAAGGGGAACACTATTGGTACACACAACAATCTGAATGAATATCCAGAGAACTACACTGAGTGAAAAGAAATCCCCAAATATCACATACTGTATGATTCAATTAATGTGATATTCTTGAAATAACAAAAGCAGACAGTTGGAGAGCAGATTAGTAGTTGCCAGGTGTTGAGGAAAAGATGAGCAAGGAAGAGAAATAGATTTGCCTATAAAAGAGCAGCTTGAGCAATCCATGGAGTAATGGAAACATTCTGTGTCTTGACTGTCCCAGTGTCAGAACCCTGGTTGTGATACTGTACTGTATGTAGTTTAGCAAGAGGTTACCATTAGGGAAAATGAGGTACAAGGTATATGGGATCTCTATTATCTCTCAAAAGTGGATGTGAATCAACAACAATCTCAAAATGAAATATTTAATTAATAATATTAAGGCCCCCAAATGTTAAGTGACTCTGAAATCTCCAAAATATATATATATACATATGTATATATTTTAATCAGCCCTTCAATCAGAATTATAATATAGTAGAATTAAAACAAAAACTTTAAATGAAAGAATAAGAAAACAAGGGCTAACTGGTCTTAAAATAGGAAGATCAATCAGAAGAAAAATCCAAGTTGGGAAACAAGGTCAAGAATAGGAGATCTACTTCTGACAAGATGGAAGCCTAGACAGACACACTGCATCACCTTCCACAACTAAGAAGGAATATAGCTACCTCAAAACCAGAGACAACCAGAAGTTCCAGAAAACCAAGCTGCATGTAAGACCACATACAAAGATATAAAGAAGAAATACTCATCAGAAAGGAGTGACAGAGCTGGTGCGGAGAGGATGCAGTGTGGTGGTGGCAGCAGCAGGCTGGCAAAAAGCACAGTCACACATTTAAAAAAGTTGGTAGGGACACCTGAGGAACTCTCCCAGCACCAGAACAGACTGCACAGCTCTTGGTTCCAGGGCTGGGGAAAATAAAGCCTCATTGCTTCTGACTGTGAAAACCAGTGTGAGTTGGGGCAGAGGAAGAAACTGCTGGTCTCTCAACAGAGTCCGCTTGTTTAAAGGGACCCACGGTCCTAGAACGTCTGCAGGCCAACCCTCCCTGGGAACGATGGCTAGGGCAACAGCTAGAGAGGCACCAATCTCATTCAGAAGTGGGAGAAGTGCCTGGAAAAGGGGCAAGTGCTGAGCAAGTGGCATTGTTACCTCTCAGACCCCTCCACCACATACAGCACCACAACTTGGTGAAATGGGTCGCTCTGTACTGATGAATCCCTATGGCTCTGCCCCTTACAAGATAACAGATGCAGCAGCTCTACCTAAGAAACAGAGGCAAACAAACATAGGAGCCTGTCAAGACTAGGAGACAGAAAAGTATGGCCCAAAAGAGGGAGTGGATCAAGGTTACAGTGGGAGAACTAAGCAACAAGGAGGTAGCCAACCTATCAGATGAGGAGGTAGCCACCCTAACAGATGTAGAGTTCAAAACACTGGTGATAAAGATGATCACAGTCTTGACAGATGTGCTTAAGTACAGCAAACGCATAAGGGAAGAAGTGAAGGCTATGCTAAATAAAATGAAGAAAAATCCACACAAAACCAATCATGAGGGCAAGAAAACTTGGGTTCAAAACAGTGATATGGAACATAAGGAAGAAATAAATAGTCAACCAGTACAGAATGAGAAAGCAAGAATTGAAAAAACTGAGGCGAGGCTTATGAACCTCTGGGACAACTTCAAATGTTCCAACCTCCAAATCATATGAGTGCCAGAAGCAGAAGAGGAAGAGCAAGAAATGGAAAGCTTATGTGAAAAAATAATGAAGGAAAACTTCCCAAATCTGGTGAAGGAAATAGACATACAAGTCCAGGAAACTCAAAGAGTCCCAAACAAGCTAGACCCAAAGAGGACCACACCAAGACACATCATAATTAAAATACCAAAGGTTACAGATAAAGAGAGAATCTTAAAAGCAGAAAGAGAAAAGCAGAGAGTTACCTACAAAGGGGTGCCTGTAAGACTATCACCTGATTTCTCAAAAGAAACTTTGCAGACTAGAAAGAACTGGCAAGAAGTACTCAATGTGATGAAAAGCAAGAAGCTACAACCAAGATTACTCTATCCAGCAAAACTATCATTTAGACTAGAAGGGCAGATAAAGTGTTTCCCAGACAAGGTAATGCTAAAGGAGTTCATCATCATCAAGCCATTATTACATGAAATGTTAAAGGACCTTATTTAAGAAAAAGAAGAAGATCAAAAATATGAACATTAAGATGACAACAAACTCACAACTATCAACAACTGAATCTAAAAATTAAGAACAAAATCCAACCAAGCAAACCAGTCTAGGAACAGAATCAGAGGTCTGGGGAATATTTCAAGGGTTATCTATCACCTGGAAGGGGGCAGGGGGAGAAGTGAGGAAATGGTGCAGGGATTAAGAAGCATAATTGGTTGGTACAAAATAAACAGGGGGATGTTAAGAATAATATAGGAAAGAGTGAAGCCAAAGAACTTACATGCACGACCCATGGACCTGAACTAAGACGGTGGAAATGCTGGAGGGAAGGGATTACTGGGCAGAGGGGAGCAAAGGGAAAAGAAATTGGGACAATTGTAACAACATAATCAATAAAATATACTTAAAAAAAAAAGGAGATCTTAACTAAAGATCAAACCAAAAATTTCAGATTTTCTGCCTGAACTACAGTAAAGCTAGAAAGCATGAGAAAATTTCACCCCATCTTGAAGGGTTTTAAATTGTATTAAGTACACAATTACAAAAGAAAGTTTATTTTAAGTAATACCATTAAGAACAAGTAAGTTCAAGAGTCAACAGGTCTGCAGTGTGTGACTTGCTCCCCCACTTCCTAGCTATGTATTTTTGGACAAGTTTCCTAACTTCTTTGAGGTTCTCAGCATCTCCACTGATAAAATTAGAATCTTTTAAACTGACATTGATTATTGCCAAAAAAGTGAATAAAAATCAAATCTAAATTTAATTCAAATATTATAGGAGGAAGACAAAAGTTTATGTTATTTGATTAAATCTTATATATATATTTTTTTAAGTTTTATTTATCTATTAATTTTTAGACAGAGGGAAGAGAGGGAGAAAGTGAGGGAGAGAATCACTGATGTGAGAGAAATGTCTATTAGTTGCCTCTCCACACGCCGCAGCTGGGGACTGAATCTGCAACCTAGGCATGTGCCCTGACCTGAATCAAACTAGCAACCCTTCCTTTTGCAGGATGCACTCAACCACCTGAGCCACGTGGGTCAGTGCTAAAGCGTATCTGTTTTATTCCACAAATTCAATTGCCTTATAATCTTAAAATACAACTACATTAATCAATTTCTATCCTAAAATATAATTTTGTAAATGACAAATGTTTTTTCTTCATTGCTCTAAATGATGCTTTTGAAATTCATGAGTTTGCCCAGATCCAGATCTTTCAGATTCAGCATAATTGAACTTGAAGTATATATTGAACTTCCTAGTGAAAATATCAAATGAGTTCATTACATATTTGAATAAGAAATTTATAGGAAAACTGTCCTTTGGAGGCACCATAATTGTAGAGCAGTTAACTGAGTTCTTGACTTTCTTAACTCTAAATTCAATACTATAAAGAATAAAGGTGGTATTCATGTTAATTTTCAAGCCCTTTTATAAATATGCTATATATAAATAAGTATGTAACAGACATACTTGCATTATTATATGTTTATTTATGGTATTTAGGTTTGTTGTTCTTAAAAAAGACACTTTTATTGTCATATCCATACACCCATGTTTATATATAAATACTTTCTATAGATAACTTTAGCAAAAATAAAACTATTTTAAAAATATAGAGTAACAACTAACTATAAGGTATAGTCATAAATAACTTACTGCACTCAGAAACTTTGTTTCATGATAAAAACAGTGAATGCATTCAAGTGCTTCTCATGAAAGCGATGTTATTTTAGAAAAATGTAAGTCACCTAAAGATATTATTATGCAACATATCTATGTATTTTTCTTAGGAACCTAAACCTGGATAATCTGAAATCCATAATTCAAAATCAGCTCATTGTGATTTTAATTTACAAATTTCAAGTAAGTTATATAGAATGAACAGGTGACATATATGCATTGTATCTTATGAGTAGCAAACTTCAATTTCACAATCATAATATGCATTCTTTGTCTTTATTTTATTTGTTGTTGATACCAGCATTGATGTTCATTTTTATTCTCCAAGAGCTATTTACACAGTGTTCTCTCCCTTCTCTATCCATCCATCCATCCATTCATCTATCCATCCAACCATATCTACCTTTATTTCTCTTTTCTCTATAATTAAATTCTCCAACAATTTGCCAATTTTTTTCTTTTTCTGTTTGAACCAATAAGACAACAGATTTGGAATTCAGTATTCCCTTCTACTTTGAGGTTGAGGGGCTTAATAAATTTCTGTTTTACTCTTTAATAGTTTCCTTTACCTCTGTAACTTTATTTAATTGTTCTTTTTTATTTTAAGTTCAGTTCATTTTGTCTTTTTTTACCTGCTAATAGATATTTATTAAGGCTATAAATTTAATTTGTTGACTTCATCACTTTAAATCAGTGCATAAATTCAGTTTGAATTATTTTAAACTCAAAATTTCTTTAAATGAACTGTTGCTTAACTTTTTAGACTTTTTAATTAAAAAGAATCCTAAGATATAGATTGGGATTAGGCCTAGGAAGAACATGCCGTTAAAAAGAAATAGATACAAAAATATATGTATGTACACACACACATATATATGTATATATATCCTTTTGCTGTGAATTTCTATTTTCATTTCATGGTGGCAAGAAATGTGAGAAATATGATCAATATAGACATGAATTTTGGAAATATTTTGGGATATTCTCCATGACCTCATATGGATAAAAGATATGTTTAACCATGTATACTTAACATTTGCAAATATCCTATGAATCTATAAAAATATTCTCAGTACTGCAGTCACTATGCAGTGTATCTAATAATAAACCAAATTTACCAATCTTTGTGAATTATATCCCACTTCCATTTGTTGTTGTTGATGTATTAGTTTCAACAGAAATATGGTATCACTGTAGATTTGACAAAATGCCATTGTATTTATATACATTTTAAAAAGTAATTTGTTTGTTTTTGAGTCTATTAAAAGAGTTCAGCACTAACTTCCAGCAGACTGCACCTCTTAACAATTGTTTGTTTGTTTATTGCATTAGTCTCTAGATTACATAGTACCTGATTTAAAAAATCATCCTGTTCCTTTAGGCTGGTATGTCTCTGCCTACCCATTTACTTCATCTCCCTAGCTTACCTCTCATTGTCATTTTAAAAATCATAGAGCTGGGTTTGAAAGAGCCCCTTTCAAGCAGAATGTTTACCTCAAATTTATGAATGTGAAGTCCTGATGTTTCAGTAGGCTTTCTTTTGCTCATCTCTCAGTCCACACTAATATAATCTTACCCCCAACCCCACACCAGCAAATTCTCCCCTATGCTGAAAAGTTATTCTCCAAGGTTTCTCCAGGTTACAATCGCTGATGCCAGCAGAAGGGCAGAGGGGTTCAAGTGGACAAACTCTTAACCAGACTGTCTTCTAGTATCTCTATATGTCTTTTTCTCTAAGGAGAATAATTTTTTTGTGAGTTCATAATGGGCAATGTCTCCTTACATGAACCAAATTTCAGTTTCAATTAAAATTTTTTTTTAAATTATTTATTTGTTTTATTTTTAGAGAGAGGGGAAAGGAGAAGGAGAGGGAGAGAAACATCACTGTGTGGTTGCCTCTCACTCACGCCCCCAACTGGGGACCTGACGTGCAACCTAGTAATGTGCCCTGACTGGGAATCGAACCAGTGACACTTGGCTCGCAGGCTGACGCTCAATCCACTGAGCCACAGCAGCCAGGGCTTAGTTTCAATTTTTGTATCTCAGATTTATCTGCTCTGATATCTCCCTTACAGCATTTTATTGGTTTAACATATTCTGGAAACTCAGCCAAATGTCTTTTCTACTGATTGTGTCCTTTCCTGCTTCCCAGGATTCTTATGGACTCATTTCTTTGTACATACACTATTTTCCCCTGTCATTTCAATGAAATTTGGGCAAGGAAGGAAGATAATTTGTATGTTTCACTTGTCATTTTAAACCTCAAGTCAATATGCAAAGTTCTATTTTCAGCTATGATTGTCCACATTCAAGCCTACCTACATCCACAAGCAGAAAATTTTAATGAAGAAATGACCATACCTCAATATTATTAAAACAATCCAATTCTGATCATTTTTAATACAAATGTTTCCTTGTCTCCCATTTCAGGAAACCATTCCCTGCCCCAAAAGACTAAGGGTTAAAGAGAAGAAAAACTTTCATCGAAATATAACACTAGAAAAACATACAGCAAAGCTAAACAAAATTTTTTTCTCTGTAAGATCATTTAAATTAAATGTATCAGGGACATGTGGCACAAAAGAGCTTTGTAATACGAGTATATTCCATAGATAATCAAACAGTACATGATACTGGCCTGAAATCCTACTAAAAGAGTTCATATCTCAGATGCAACACTAGGTAGCTGTGTGGCTTTGCAGTGGTTACTTAACCTCTCTGAAAATCAGGTTCATCATTTGTAAAATGTGATGACAGTCTTCCTTATAAGGTAATGAATGGTTTAAATAATATATGAAAATACTTAAAATAAGAACTAATACATAGTAACTACTCAAAAAGATTTACTAAGACTATTAACAGCTGTTTCTCAGAAAGTATGGCTGTCATACTGCCCAGAGACCCAGACTAAATATCCTTTCAACATTAGTATCAGTTACAATATTCCCTAGAAAGCTACATTATAGTGAGTAAAATAGAAGGCTATTTACTACTTAGTACAAACGCTCAAGAAAAATGACTAAAGTGCTTTGTCTTGATCTTTTCTGCAATTTGTATTATTTTCTGTCTGGCACAATGCAGAATCAGAACTTATCAATCCTGCCAATACAAAACTTGTGGTTTCAATTTCATACCATGTGCCACGGTAAAATGATTTTATATGGATTTTATTTGAGAAACATGTCATTTTTTGATTATATAAAACTTTCACCAAAAAAATAAAAAATAAAAAAAACATAGGAAAGAGATTTTTAAAAGTCAATGCTACAGCTGACTCTTTAAAAGCAAAAACTCACCATCTGTAGCAGGAGGACTTTATAAAACCCAGGGGTGTCTTCTTACCCAACTGTCAACACCAGGAAATGTGCCAAGGCGACAGATGCTAAAATTGGAAAGTCTCATCTAGGGTCTGACATAAGAGTTTTATAATTTCTCTCAAAAAAAGCATCAGTCACCACAATGGCAACAAAGTATTAAGGAAAAAACAAAAGTGCCCTCCTTGATGAAAAATGGCTTTCATTAGATAATTATGCTACTAAAATCCTATTAACAAAAATTAACATAATGGTTTGTAGGATAGGAGGTAAAATCTGTGTTGAACTAGTTTCCAAGAGACCAGGAAGTATTTTTTTCAATTATTGGCAACAACAAGGAACATGTGGTCAATCAGTAAAGTAATAACAGAAGCCATTACTAAAAATAATTTCCAATGACAGTGCAGAACTGAAGGAAAACAATAAGAAAATCTCTCCCCTGTTTTAACAGTACACTGACAAAGATCTGATTATGAAAACTAATAACTCAAAAATAACATTCAGCATTACAAATGAAAAAACCTCTATAATCAATACCATTCCATGGGGAGTCTATTGTCCAGAAACAGAGATATCCTTCAGTAGTGTATTTCATGCTCATTCAGAACTGTTGAATTTGGATTTTTACTCCCATTTGATTTTCACATGTATCAGAGAAAAAACTTGGCTTTCAAGATTTCAGTGTTCAGCTGTTTCTCAGCCAGGCTGACTCTGAAAATGTGCTTGCGGACTACAGCTTTAGATCCTAAAGGAGAGGTTGCAAACTCAGCGAGTGTGACAAACAGGTAACATGAATGAGTGTCAGTGGCCGTGTGAGGACCTGGTAACCTGGAGAGAGAACGCCCCCGCCACAGGGCACAGATGCTATTCAGCTGCAAAGCAAGACAGGTATTGTCAAATCTCATTTTTCAAGAGAAATTTAAAAAACCCGTACTTTTATTCGAAATATCCAAGTTATAAGCGTTAGTTAAAAAAAAAAAAATCAAGCATTATGTATAAACTATAGGTACAACAGACATCAACAAACTAAATCCAACATGCAGGCTACCAAAATAGCAGTCTCTGAAGGGTCTCAATTACAATTAAACTTCATAATAGTAAGAATGGTTGTTTTGACACGCCCCCAACAGCATATAACATTTTATTTGAAGATGAAATCGATGAATTGAAAATTCTGTTCAGTTTTTATATACAAGAAATCTAAAGTGGCTAAGAAAAACTGGACTATAAAGCTTTATCCAGCACCCCACCTCCAATACCAAAATAACAGACCTCTCAAGAAACGAAAACTAAAATGAGACTAAAACTAGCAGTGATTTGCTTTATTTCTAAAAGGTAAGAGAGACAATATAAATTTTCATTTGTATTTTAGGGGACTTATTCAGTGTTTCAGAGGAAAATAAAATCAGTAATAAGGACTGTGTTTTGATGAGATATGAGCCACTAATGACAACTCTAATGAAAGAGACTGAGATAAATATATCTTCCTTTCTCTTACTCTATGAGTAAAAACAATAAAAATCCAAATAGAAAAATTAATAAAAAGAGTGCAATAGGTGAATATTTTATCACCACCAACTTCTATATCATTCCAGTAAACTCTTATTATCCCCCCTTTTCTTAAATTTCATCTAAGGCAAATTGACAAGATTTTTTTTCTCATTAGAGAGTCTTCTATTTTCACACCTCACTGCTTCTCATTTCTATTTACAGAGAAGAAAACTCATCCACATCTGTTTATAACAATGCCACATTAGTCTGTTGCTGAACGCTAATGAAAATACCAAATTATTTTTCAACTAGCAAAATAAAGGTAGAAAGATCATATTTGTCAAAACATATATGGCAGATTATATCTTGAAGTGTTAGCTTGACCATTTTTCTGTATAACTTTTTGTGTATTCCTTCCAATACTAAATCTTCTTTATTTTTAGAGGGAAGAGAGGGAGAAACAGAAGGAGAGAAATACTGATGTGAGAGAGAAACAGCAGTCAGTTGCCTCTCGCACATCCCTCAACCAGAACCGAATCCACAACTTAGGTATGTGCCCTGTCCTGGAATCAAACCAGGGACGTTTCGCTTTGGGTGACGACGATGTCCAACCAACTGAGCCACACGGGTCAAGACACCAATATTGAATCTTCCAAGTCAGTGATTTTCAACCGGTGTGCCACAAGAATTTTTAAAGCATATAGTATCTGACTATATATTCAGGAGCACTGACCTCTTTTCCTTAGATTGTCAAGTAAAAAAAAAGACAACAGCCAACACAATAGGAGCCTCATAAGAATGAATCAAAATTATACTGATGTTTTTTAGGCTAAATTGGTGTGCTGCAGAATTTTAATAATTAATTTATGTATTCCAGGAGATGAATAAGGTTGAAAATCACTGTTCTAAGCAATGACTCATGAATCATGTGGTCTTCCAGTCTGGCAGGTGAGAAGAACTTTTGCTGAGTGATTTCCAGCTATTTTTCCCTCTAATCCTTTTGGAAGATTCTTTCTCCAGCCTTGCGCATGAACTGAGGACTGCAGACCTCTGCAGGTTCCCAAGGTTTGTTCTCAGTGCAGCTCTGTCCTCTTGTGTATTCTTCCCTGCGAACTCTAGGCATTTGGACCTCTCTTGGCTTCCAGGTGGGCTCCTCAATTTTGGGAAAGCTCCATTTTCCACTGGGGGTCCCCCACTCAGCACCACAATCTGGAAACTGTGCAGACAGTAAGCAGGGGCAGTCACAGGGCTCACCTCATTTGTTTCAAGTCCCTCAGGGATCATTTCCTTCCCTTGTCTCATATCTAATGTCCTGAAAATTATTGTTTCATAGAGTTTGTTGTATTTCTGAATCTTTTTTATATTTCAAGTGGGAGAGTATGCCTTGTTCCCATTACTCCAACTTTGCAGGCCTGGAATTTTCTTTTTCTTTTTTCTTTCACATAACATATATAAGTTCAAGAGTAGGAATCTGTTCCTTTCACCCACATACATTACTCTTTATTATGCCTATTGCTTCATTAAACATACACATTGTTAACTCTCAGGGTTGTAAATGACATTAGAGTAAGTTAGCCCAGGGTGGCCACAAGTAGAGTTCAATGTTAGACCTTTTTGTTTTGTTTTGTTGATTTTTTACTTGGGACTAATGACTCCCTATCACTTTCTTCCTCTCTAAAAGGGCAGGGTAAGATGGCAACAATCTTTGAGTGTCTATTAGTTTTGAAATAGGCTCAGTTTCTGGCCATTAAAATGAACTGCAAGAACTGCAATAATTAAGTTTATAATTTATTATACCAACCAATATGTGGTCCACTAAGGAGGACTATATAAAATTTACAGCAACAAGAGAGAAAGGGGAAGGAGCACAGGAAACAGAAACTCCAAGAATGATTCAAAAGGCACTGTAAGTTTCCGAAAATAATGAATGGCACAATGAATTATACACTCTGCCCTAGGATATTAATAGAAAAAAAAACGGTGGCCTTTTACTAACAGTCAAGAATTACAACTTAAACTTCAAAGCCGAATTTACTACATATTTTATTGTATCAAATTAGAGGAATAAAACTTAAATTGCTTAGCCAAGCCATAATAGTTTTTTATAAAAAAGTCCAAAATTAAAATTTCTCAGTTCTCTTTTGTTGCTTCTAAAAGATAGTATGGGAGAGCAGGGAATTAAAAAATATGCAAATCATGACTTCAGAATTTTTTACTATTCTGGAGGAAATAAATATTAAAATGGTAAATAAAATCCTCTGTGATAACAGGAAGGAAAAATTAAATTTTCAGAATGATTGGCAATGTCTTTATATACTTCTAGTTTCATTTTTTAAACTTATTAATATTCAAAAACACTTTGTATTAACATCAACAACTCAAGCAAATTTAATTAACTACATCCCAGATGAAAACAAATACAGAATCTTACTAACTGCATATCCAGTTTTTCCTTCATGTTTGGATAAAAGCTACCACATAATTAAACCTATTCCTGCCATATAAGGCTTATTGTCTTACAATCAGGTGGTCTGTGTCAACAGGAACACAGATTAAGATATTCATTCCAGTGACCTGGAGACACACTCACAATGGGAGTGCAAAGTCCAACAAGCTAAAACCCTCACTATTACTTGACTGAATATAAATGGAACTTGTTTATTGAGCAGCCTGGACTTGATGTGGACAGAAAAACTGGCTTCATTTTCTTTTGTTTTTGCCTTTTATTTCTCTTTGTTGGATCTTTATTCTTCAATGAATGATGACATCTCAACTCACGGATAAACTTTCTGGTATAGAATAATTCCTTAACTGGTAATTACAATTTACTTTTACAGCTAAATGGTTCAATCTTGTGTAAAATCAAACTTCAATCTCAAGTTTAAATTTTTTCACTCCGTATCAATGGTCTAATCTACCACTCTCCTCATCTCCCTCACCCTTCTTCCCACTGCTATTCTGAAAAATTGAAAAGGGCAGTAGAAGTAGGGGGTAGGGGTACAGGGGTGAAATACTGGTACCTCTCTAGTTCTATCTTGTTTGACGCAAGAGAGTTGCCTTGTTCTCCATTCTAGCAATAATTAGTTGTCAGTTATTTTATAGGACATATGCATATATGTATGTATTTTGAGGAAGTTCACAATTTTTTATCCTTACTGCTTCACTAATTCATTTTTTAGGGTGTGGGGAGCTCTAATGACGTCTTTCTCAGATCCTGAACGTAGAGAATCATCCTAGATTTTGTTAATGTAAAGTGTCCTCCACTCCAGTAGGCAGCACTCTTGGGCAGGATTCCTCTCAGGATGGATGAAGCCCAGCTACTTGCTCTGGCATGCCACTTGCTTATGGCAACTAAAGCATCCTTGCCATGCTAAATGCTGGCTGCATTAGCTGCTTTCAGTCCTGTAGAATTCTGCCATCTCAAGTATCTCTAGTAAATTTTCATGAATTCATCAAGAAGGGAACAAATTTGAGTTAATATTAGAGATTGGTTAATTGTAAAGATAAGTTTCAGCTCAGGATGAACTCCTTTTAAACAGTCCCCTTAGTAATGTATTTATACAATCAAATAGTTCATAAAATTTTCAAAAGTAATATAAAGTTAAATGTAATCAAACCCCATATTATATAAGTTTAAACCCCATAAAATGTGGATCCTCTTTATATGCACTGATATTCAACAGACTTCAAGAGGAAAAAACATGTCAGCTTCTCATAGGGACTCTCATGAGGATTTCTCCTCTTCATCCTTCTGTAAGATAGGGTGGAGGAATACCCCAGGACAACAAACTCTCCAATATGCTGACACATTCTACATTCATGAACCTCAACAATACCCTTCCAAATGGAAGTTGGCACTGGAAGTTAGTCACTGAACTGGTTTTGCTATCTTTTTGAAAGTCATATATAAACATAGGTAGCATTTCTTTATAAAGTGAGGTCCTTATCAGTTGGTAATTTTGGCTTTGGTATTTCAAACTTACAATTCAAGATAAAAATGAATTTATTTACATGTAACTTCCTACGATAAAATAAAAGCCTTTAGCTGAGACAACACAGGTGGATATCACTGACCCAGACTTACTCCTTCGTCAAAAAGCCTCAAAAAAAAAATGATGAAAATATTCTGGAGGATACATTTATTTAATATCTTATTTTTCTAGGAGAAAACATTGTTTCTCTTCAAGGCAACATGAAAATAAAGTTGATCTTTCACTAAAATGTTTATTGAATCTCAATGAAACACAAAATTCTAAACATTAAATTTGCAGAAGGTAAAAAACTGTCTTTTAAATTTAAATTTATAATTTATATACAGTAAGAATAAGAACCTTTTATAAATTAGGTTTAAGGGTAAATAGCCAATTCAAACATAGCAATTAAAAGAGTAGCAATTTAATTTTGTAATTAAAAAAAGTTAAAATGGAATCTGCTAGATATAGAATCTCTTCCAATATTCTAAGTAAATTTTTACCTTTGGTAAACTGGCTGGTTTAATCTCTGAGTCTGTATAAAGCAAGGTGGATTTTGAAAAACAAAATGTATACATAACAAGAGGTTAAATCAGAAATCAATACTCAAGTATTTATTTCTTTGCATTTTCTTATGTTGTGCTGGGCAGACTTAGTTTCTGTTTCCTAGAAGCCAATAAATATGTAATTTATATATTTTCCATTTTTAAAATAACTCACTGATAAAAGCTAAGTGTTTTGTACTTTCCCACCTTAATTAATCCCTAGTGCTTTCAAGTGATCTGTAAATCATGCATGCTTTTGAATGATACCTTGCCAGATTGTTTTCAGCAGGCCCAGAGCTACACATGGAATTTTGATGGGCAGTGATATATGGAAATACACCAGAAATGAACAGCTAATGAGCTACTCGGGATGCCAGGCTGACATTTTGTCCAGGAAAAACTTTAAACCAAGTAGTGATACAAAGGAAGAAAAATGATTAAAGTCAAAATTTTTTGAATCCTGTTCCAAAATATAACTCTGTAAAATGTTTATACGTTTTTAAAGAGTCTATTGAAGTCTGCAATTGTCTTTTATTTATCTAAACACCAGTGGGTAAGAGGAGGATGGACTGCCATGAAGAAAAGGAAGTGAGGGTTGTAAAATACAGAAATCCATAAATGTTATGCTAATTAAATTAGTAAACAGACACAACTTCCACAGCACCAAAATAGTCCTGGCGTCCCAGGACTATTAGAAAGGACACTTAGAAACTTAAAATATAAAGATATGTAGAATCAGACAGGGCACAAAACTCACTTTTAACAGTTTCATAATGGCAGGAAAAGTGAACAACTTGTGCTACTAGATCTTTTTTTTTACCTATTGGATAGGTATCTTGGCTTATCTCACAAGATTTAAGTGGAGAATTTGACATGTAAAAGACAAGTTACTCTCATATTGTTTACTAATCTACAAATATGAGAAAATAATGCCTAACTTGCAGGAAGATTGTGACTAACAAAAGGTGTATTTTAACCTGTTTAGCCTCTATTCCAGCACATTATAATCAATGTATATTAACTATACTAGAATTATATGTCATTAGAGCATTATAATTTTTTGCTACACAAACACCCACTGAAATGAATTAGTATTTTGTTCTTGAAAAATTCACTTAGTTAAAAGTCTGGGATGACCCAGGAATTCCCTCTATTAAAAAAATGTAAATTGAATTGCTTTATTTGAAAAAAGTACTGACAGACAAAACTTTTGTTTTTCCAAAGCAAAATTTGTTTTCCTATCAGCTATTTTAAAAAGTAATTTCAATGACAACTCTTATATGACAGTAATATATATAAAGAAAATAATTAATTGTATAAACAAAAATCACCATTTACCTGTATTAAAAAGATACCCAAAGATATTATCTGGCTTATTCAGAACAACTCAAGTATGTATATAACAATGTATTTTAGAGGATAATTTCTATTTAATTAACTAGGTAAAAACTAGTATACTAGCATAGTCACTTTGGCAAAAAGTAAAAAAAAGAAAAAATAGGAGGCAACTTTAACATAAAAATATTTACCTTATAATTTTGAATTTTTAAAACTGTTGAGAATTCTATTAACCCCTAACAAGGTATCTGAACATTTTCATGATCTGGCAACCCCATCTCTTATTTTGTGTCCCATGTATCATAGAAGGGTACATACATAACTTGGCCCAGATCACACTGTACTACATCCATCACTCCTAAAAGCCTTTGCTCCTGGTGCTGGGGAAAACCCTATTTTTTTAGAATGCTGGTAAAGGAACACTTCATATGAACAGGCTGCCTTGACCTCAAACTCAAGAAGAGCATTTAATCATACGTTCCTCTAAAGAGTACTTCTTTATAACACATCCTTCTATTATTATATAAATCATAACATCAAGTTGAAATAAACTACATGCATTTTTCTTTTTAGAAAAAAAAATTGTTATATTACTTTTTAAATGCAATTTCAAGTTTTGGTAAGTTCATTGTACCATAGCTTAAGTAGGGAATAACTGTCGCTTACTGGAGGGTGTGATTTACAATATATTTTGGGTAAAAAACCGTCTATTGGAAGAACACTTTAAATCTGTGACAAGATTCAAACAGAATATGTTTAAGAGAAAAGAGCACTTTGTATGAATGCAAAATTAAGGAAACAATAAAATTGGGTATTTCTGTGATTTTTTTTATGAGCTTTAACATTTATAGGTACAAAATCAATAAGGCAGTGAAAAAAGCTTATGCTATTTTTCTTTCTTTATACCTCAACCTTATTTCATAGCAAAAAGTAATGTAGGTTTGTTTATTTGGGTAAAAACCAAATAGCCAGATTGAATAATTTTAATACTCCTCTAACACTAATTTTTCCTACTTTATATTAAATTCTATGGGAAAAAATATGAAACTCTTGCATTTCATTATTTGCATTTTAAATTTAAATGGGTGAAATTTCATTTAAACACAATACTTTCATTATATTGCTTTATTAAAATAACTTAAAACTTGACTAAGCAAATATTTCCTTTTTTTTCTGATATTATCTATTCCTCCATCCCATTATTCTTACAAAAAATCTTTATTTAATCCAAGAAATTATGCACAGATAAAAATATTCAACTCCTATAACTCTTCTAGTTGGGGTAGGGGGATAGGGAGGAGGTTCTGACCAATACAGTAGATAATTTCCTAGGAAATGTCCTTTCCTGAATGCAACGCAAAAGCCTGTCTAGGAGAAAGCCCCATTGGGCTTCTTTTCCTTACTTTCTGCTTGAAACTCTGAAATGATGTTTAAAGGTGCAGCAGCAGCATGACAACCAACTGGGAATACAAATGTTAAAGACAGCAAAGCAGGAAGTCGGGAGGAGTCTGGTCTTTGATCACCTCCTTAAGCAGCTGGACCTGCTTGACAGTCTGTTTATGAACATCTTGTTACAGATGAAAAATAAGTCTGTAGATATGAAAGCCGCTAGTTGGATTTTCTGCTGTTGGCAACCAAATGCATGCCTAATTCATACAATACCATTTAGTAGGAAACATACTGCAAATTCAAATCAAGCTTTCTGATTTAAAAGTATTTCATTACAGTTTGTTTTATAAAAATATATTAATCATCCTTATCCATTTTGTTTTTAAAAACTTATTAATATAGTATATGTAATGTATTAGTCTCCAGTCCTCGTTTCTCATTGATGATGAGAAGTCACAATAATTAACTTTTTTTGTCAGATATTGTAAGCCAATATAATGCTTTAATGGTGATGGTTTATGACATGATTAAGCTGTTGAAAAAAATAAAGGTTTAAAAATATAACACAACAAAATGAAAAGAGAAAGGCCTAACTCAATTAGAAGCTAAACATACAGCTATTGATAAAATAAGAACTAAGAGGAATATTCTAAAGAACAGTGAATATTACATTTGGGTAATGGACAGTTCAAAAGGAACTCAATGAAATTACCATGGCTTACTCAGTTACAGAAAAGCCCCTTACTCTTGTTAGTACTTTATGACATTTTATAGCTTTACAGAAGAAAGAATAGATGAATTATCTTGCCTGGCAAAGATAGTTGTAAAAACTTAAATTTTTAATGCAATCCCTCCAAATTGACATAAGTATAAATTTTAATTCATTCTAATTATTCTTATCAAGAAAAACCTGCTGACACAGAGGAAGACTTATTTATCTTATATTAATGAGAACTTTCTGGTTTTCATTAATAAAATTGCACTATGATTTCACATCAGGGTCTATCCTTAATCAATAGTTTTAAAGAATTAGTCTAAGGAATATAGTGTATATTACATATGTTAATACATTATTAGTCTTCAAAAATGAGTTAAACTAAAAGTTCTGGAATATTGATGATTTTGATTATAACAGTAACAGTTAGTAATATTTACTTGCTGGCACTTAAACACTACATAATATACTCACTCCACTATCTTATTTTGATGTTGTTCATTTAATTTCCCTTCCTCCAAAAAAAGACAGGTAAAATTTTCACCTCCAATTTCCATATGAGGCTACCAAGGCAAAGAGAAATTAATCAACTTGCCCAGTACTGTATAAATAATACATGGTCTATAGACTGTAAAACCAGGCAATCTGATCTTGAAGTCTGTAATCACTATGTGTGATGATTTTCTTAAATTCAACAGCCCAATTTTCTGTGACAGCCAACATGTTTTTAAATTGCCAGGTTGAAATGTCATGCAACACATTTTTCTACAGGTAAGACAACTTCACAAAAACTGACTTTACTGAGGGTGATAGATTTTCTCCAGTGGTTTCAGGAACCAATGAGGTAAATTTCTAGAAAATGAAGTTAAATCTGCAATACATTAATAAAGAAAGGTTTATTATAAAATCACTGAAGTTTTGGAAACACGTATTTTAGATATCATCCTTACAAAATGACATCAATGAAAAGTAGTCCAAACATTTATATAACTACCCCAGCATTAGAGCAGAGTATTATGAAGTACAAAGATTGGAGCATAACATGGCAGATAAAAGTAAGCTATTTCTATGAAAATAAAAAATGTCAAGTGGTTTTACTGCTTATAAATACACTATCATAAAAAATTGAGGACACAATGAATAACCAAGGATATATCTTTACTAAAAATATTTTCAAAATGATACAAAATACCGTTAGAATTTTGACACAACTATAAGAGTTAAAGGAACATAATTGAGAAATAATGACTTAAATAAAATACTAATAAGATGAGAAAATAATACTTAAGCCATTCTGATTCATTAAAATCATTGTATTTGCATATTTTGGCACTTCATAATTTCATAAAGACAATTTTTTTTTGCTTTAGAAAAAACTAGGACAAGGAATACTACCATATATTGTAAATAAGAAAATTTTACTCAAGCATATAATTTGACTTGGCAAAGATAACATGTCCAGTTAAGAGCAGAACTGGATTGTAACTCAGTGTTCTTTCTACCACAGTCGCTAGCCGTGTAGACTATTGTAAATGCCATTAAAAAAGTTAATACCAAATAAAATTAAATAAATAAATAAATAAATAAATAAAAAGAAAAAAGAAAATTTAAAAAAAACCAGAATATCTAAACATAAATATTAACACTGGAAATAAGCCTCAAAATACACCAAATATATTTGCTCTTTTTATTGCTTTATATTTTGTGGGTTAATCTTGTGACAGTCATAAAATTATGGGTGTATTATATCTCCACTGCCATAGATTTGCAGAGTGATTTTGTTGTAATAAACTATAAATATTAGAGCACTGAGTTATTACAAAAAAGGAGAAAGTACTCCCACATTACTTTTAGAGTCAATGTCTAAAATAAATTTTATTACTACAACTTAAAAAAAAATAAAGTTAATACCATGTATAACCTTTGAGCTCTAGAAGTCTTCGATATAATCAAACTGTTAATGTGGCAAAACATATAAACCATGTAAACACTGAAAAATACAGCTTTTAAATAAATTTAGTTTATACTCTTTCCATAAATTATTTTTCAGGTTATTGGTAGATCTGTGTAGGTTACACCAAATAGTTAATAAAAAATGTCAAGAGTTTGTCAAGAACTAGTGAAACAAAATTTGGCAAAAAAAAAAATTAATCAAATATTTTTAAGAAAAAAATAGTGCAAGTAGAACTTTGAAAGTTTACGTTTTTTAATAGGGAATGTGGGAGTGGGCAGTAGGGGTGAGGGGGTGAAAAATGAGAAACAATGAGGCTGAAAACATTCTCCTATATGGGACTTCTATTCTGCAAAATATATTTGAATTCCCAGGATAGCTTTGAGAGGTAAGTGGAGGACATATATTACCATTTTCCAAAACAGGAAACCTTCAAAGAAAACTATATTGCCAAAACACCTAGGTAGTTGATGGGGGATACAAAATGTAAAAAGTAGAAAGTAACAGAAGACAAATCTCCAAAAGAGGGTTTTAAGGAGAGGAAAAAAAATACCAGAAAATAAACATATATTGCCTGACTAGTAAATAACAGAAAATGTGATCAAAACCAGTAACAATTTGAAGAATTTGGTTTTCAGAAAACCAAAAAGCTGTAATTGATATTATTACCAATGAACTTATATTTTTTGAAAGATTTTTGAATGTCTAAGAAAAATTATTTTTTAATGGACCATTAAGCAACAGAATAATATCCCAAAGAAAATATTAAGTGTTCACCTGAGTCCTTAAAAACTCTTCAGTCGAATAACACTTCATGTCTCAGTTCTGCATTAGTGTATGTGTAGCTTAAAAAATAAAATGTAATGTTAAAAATAAAATATAACATTTACAAGTAATGTAGAGTAAAACATTACATGTATAATGTAACAATAATACAGAACTTACTTTTCTCCACTACATTTGAGTTTATTCTTCAAGCCTCCTGAGATCCTGATTTTCCAATGTAAAACCACATCACATCGAGGCATGGCAAAGTTACTGCAGAAAGGCCACAAGCCCACCACTATTGCACATAACTGCTGTCACGATTCAGAAAAAGAAATGCATACAGGGAGATGGGGAGTGGACAGCTGGGGAGAGAGGAAGGGGCTGGGGCAGCCTCAGCGACAGGTCGGCCAGCGGAGCCCTAGCACGACTGTCTGCAGCCTTTGGCAGTGGCCCTGGGCCCCCGGGATGGGAAGCAGCCAGGGCTTGGAGGTGCCGAGACTGGCTTCGCACACATGCGCACTGCAAGGAAGGAGCAGTGAAACTGGAGAGCAGTCGGCTTAGCAGCCTCAGGCTCCAGAAGAACGGATAAGGATGGAGCCAAGGTTCTGGACACTGTTTCTGGGCCTGGGACAGCTGAGTTTTGTCTGTGTGAGATTGGCATGGAGCTGAGGAGTCCCCCACTCACTCAAATTGTACAACATTTTAATAAAGATATTTTTCCTTTCCCATCAACCTTTGTTTTATGCTTGTGTTTAGCGGCGGGAAGTCGAACCCCACTTTTGTTAGGCGACAAAATGTGTCAGGGAAGGCATTTTCAACAGCGTATCCTTTATTCTCACTTTTGCCTACAGAGTAAGAAGCACTGCATGAGCAGGAAACGTATAACAACTTAGGCCAAACTTGGTGACACACAGAAAGAAGACCCTTGAGCCATCAAAAAATAATAATAATAATAATAATTTATCTATATCTTTTTTTCTAAGTCAGTTAGAAATGCACTTTAACCAAAAATGGGGCAGAATTTATCAGCATTTACTGAAGTAAGTTATTCTCATAACAGCACAAATCAAAATAATAATAATAGTAGCACTTCATTAACCTTACATATGCTCAGTGGAAGACACACACACACATTGACATTTTGTAATTTCAATACTCTTAGCATCTTATTAAATGGATAGTGTCACTAGCAGCAGTATCTCCATGGTCATAAAATTTGTCATTTGATTTTAACATATCAAATATTTGAGATTTTTTTTCTTTGGTCATGATTTTATTCCTTAAAGAATTCTAAAAAGCATGATTCAAAAGTGCTCCCTACAAGTTAATTTTAAATTATGGAGTACATATGTGTAATTAAATGACTTTAAATACTTTCACAGATTTCTTCTATAAAAAGATTTAAAATTATAATTTTAGTTAGACACTTTATTTTCATATCACTGTTTCTTTAAAAGATTGTGTTTTGAAAACAGACATTCTAAATATTTAATACTTTTAAAATTAATTATAGCAAAAAATTCTGGTTTAAAATAATAATTTAGGGCCATTTATTTTTACTGAAGCACTGAGCATATCTCATCTGATTTATAAATGTACTTAGCACATTGATGTACAGCATGCTTCAATAGCTAAATGAATTTAAGCGGTATTCATTTAACCTATGTTTCCTCTCCTAGGTGAGACAAAATGAACACTGAGCACAATAAAATGAGAACACAATGTCATATGCACTATCATTATTTCACACATTATTGTCCAGAGACCTTAGTACAAATCAGATCATAAACTCTCCTCCTCAAGGACCTGTGATAGCTTCTGTTTGGACTAATAACTGAAGTTCTGGCACTCTAGGCTGTCCAGGTCCACATCTGAATTTAGAAACTCCTCTGCTATCTATTGCCTTCATTTTTGTACCCCTAAGCCTGCACTTTTACCATCTTAAATGCCTTTCCTTCATCTTCAGGCTTCAAACTTCATTAATGGCAAAATCAAATTTTATTTAAAGCAAGATTTAAATATGTCTTCTCCAATAGCCTAGCCAAAAGTGGATGCTGCTTTCTCAGACTTCCACTTGCAGCCTCTCATCTAAATTCCTGCCATAACACCTTATTTATTGACCCACTTTGAGTTTTGCCCCATTTAATACTTTCTCCAAGGGCAGCCAGAGTAATTTTTTTATTCTAAAATGTAACTGTGATCATGTCATTCTCATGCTTAAAATCTGTGACTGTCCATTATGTATAACAATTAAGTACAAACACAAATTACTGAAAGGTGCTACATTCTCGCATCTTTAATTTTCTTCCACTACCATCCGCTCCAATTCCTTCTTTTCCCCATTATGTCACATATGCTCTACCTCTAACCTTATGACTGTCATTCAATACCTTAAAGGCAGCAAGTTTTCTCTTTCTCCTACACTTGAGGTCTTCTAACTTTGTTCTCTGTTCCAATAATACTCTTTCCATCTCTCTTTGCCTGGCTAATTCCCACGTACCTTCCTAAGCCTAGCGTGTGGCCTTCACACATCCCTCAGTCTCATGGTGTACATCCTAATTTACATCACTCATCACTGGTTGTGTAAGTGTTTTTATCTCTCACTGGAGTATGCATTTTACTGGCTGGGAATCACTGAGTTTCTAACTCACCATTGTGTATCCAGTGTCTGGCATATGCTTTATAGATGGAGATTGTTTAACTCATAGTTATTTAAAATATGGATATCTCAATAATCACCACTCTTATTACAGTTGCTCAAATAGGACTTTTTGATGTTGTTCAAGACCAGACCTATTTATAATGCATTAATCTATTGACTGGCCTTCTCCTCTGTTCAGTTAGGCAACTAGTTGATCTGATATTAAACTTAGACCCAAGTAATAGAGAGAAAAAAATCATTGCCATTTCTTAACAAAATAGGTTTCCATGACTATAAATTACATTAGTGTAGGTAAGCAATAAATGAATTTAAATAAGTGAAAAATTGGTAATAAGCATAATGCCAGAATAGCATTCAAAGCACCAAAACATATTCCAGGCTATTTTGCCAAATAGTTTTGAAAAAATGGGCAATTTGTTTTATCACACAGATTATAATTTATATTTCCAGCAAATAGAGGTTTTGGTTAGATTATCATTAAAGTGAATTTTATCTTTATATTTCTACCATTCCAATTCTATTATTGTATCAGGTAACAACTAAGATTCAGAACTTTAAACATACTTTTTTCCTTCCTCTCAACTCTTTCGGGTTCTGATAATACTATGGCTTCTACTGCAAAGAAAATAAAGAAACATGCTCTTTCAAAGGGATAGTAGAATATAAAATTTCAACAAGCATATCCAAGAGAGGGAAGACATCATATCATAAGTAAGTGATAGGTTCAAATAAGATATAATACTTTAACTGGTATCTGTGCCACTGGTCTAATAGAACCGGAAACATAGGAGGGCACTCTGTAAAGGTTAGGTTCCTTCCTTCATTAACAATTCAGACACATTTTAAAGATAAACTAAATTCAGCTTGCTAGACTGCATTTAAACAATATTCAAAAAATACATTAAAGACATTGGAGAGACATATAAAGTTCAAAATCAAAATCTGTCCTCAATTTTAGCAAATTAGCGTTAAAAACTTAAGAACTCTGAACATCTTCATAAAGAATGATTGAGAGGCACAGCATTCTACAATTTACAGGTTATACAATGTTAAAACCCTAACTAAATGAAGAGACTAAGCCATATAATTTTAATAAGCTTTCTCATTTTGCATTTAATGTATAAAAATTAAAATGGACAGTAATGAAACTCATTTGAAAAAAGAAAAAAAAGCCACTGGGAGAAATGGTAGAGCAAAGCAAAATCAGAAAGAAACAGATAACACATGTTGAAACATTTTTGGAACTGATAATGCTTATCTGAATAAATACACACATATATAAAGAGACTGCATCATTTTCTCTCTACATTCTCTAAGGAGAGCTGCCAAGTACGGAAGGATTGGAGCCATTTCTGGGAAACTGCTGAATCAGGAGCATGAGTCAGAAAGTAAACCCTTAGCACAGAAAATGTACTAAAAAAAGTGCTGATAGCTCATACACGAACAGACATACATTCAGTTCGTAATATGCAAGCCTTCTGTGGTCGACAAGGGGCCATGCACTCTTCCCTTCCCAAATGCACCTCCTCATATTATGTGCATTTAGAAGAAGGTTTCTCTTCCAAGGGGCCAAATTTCCCTGTATCTCACTTGGTAAAGCACTCACTTGGTACTACCTGGGACTAAAGATATTTCTAATACTAACAACACAACATTTTCTAACTTAAATAACAAAAAAAAAAAATCTAAAATAAAGGGCTTAAATTATATTAAATATTAACTTAGAGACAGATGAAAAAACCACTTAACAGTCAAAAATTACTCAACTTAAGGGAGACTAAGAAACCCTTTCTCCAAAAGCCTTTAATATCTAATCACCCTTCTGACATCACCTACGTATTGTTCTTTTCTGAAGTTAGAAGCAGGACTGGATCATACCTACAGCTACCGTCAGGCTTATGAGGACATGTTTGGCACAGGAGATGCAGCAAATGCACCCCATATACAATGAACACAAGGTGATGCTCAAGATTAAGTCACCCTTGGACAACAGGGAATTGATTGTTCTCCTTTCTCCTGTGCCCCAAGAAAAGATCTTCTTAATGTTGTGACACTCTATCACCATCATTAATAAATACTAAAATGCCACAATTTATAAAATAAGTTAATATTTATATCATTCAACGTTTATTTTAAAAAACGATAACAACAGCAGCAATAATTTCCCACTTGAATTTCAGTTCTTAGCACTCCTGTACAAGCTAAATGGGTTAATGACCCTAGCTCTTTTTCAGACAGAGCCTAAGGCATAGGAATAACAAAATAAAAATTAATCAAAGCAAAGCACTGTTAAATTAGGCCTAGTATTTTAATTTGTTAAGTTAAACTCACTCTATCTGGATCTCAAGTCATCTCCTATTAAAAGCATATTTCTATGTAATGTCTGTAAATCTCCACAGACTTTAACACAGCAGAAAAAAAGCCCTAAAATAGTTTACCTGTATTGACTAATAGCATTAGTGTAAAATTATGAAAATTGTCTTTTTGAACTTTTAAGTATGCATAATGGTATCCCCTCTTAAGAAACAGTAAATAACCACACACAGTGTTCTGGTCTAATGCGTGAGCGATTTCAATGAACAGAATGCTCTGCATCAATGAATGGTACTAACATCCTGGTTTGGCATTTATATTACATCTTCACACAATGTTCCACAATAGCTGTCACATCTTGTTCTTGGTTATGATGATGAATAGCAATGTATTTTAATTCATACTCCTGATTTGCACTCTTTTCTACCCATGTTAATTTGTATTTGGCTACATTGATCAGCACAGTCTGAATTAAAATAAAGCTTCATCTCTGAAGACTTCAGAAATTTAAAGAATTATGTTTTCTTTCATTTTTTTCACATGTCAGCATGGTAGATTAAGCCAAAATATTACATTTGAGTAATTAATTAAATAAATATTGGTGGCTTTCCTACTTGCTGAATTGAGGAGTTCTCAGACTTTAATGTTCTTAATAAGAATCACCTGAGTACTTTTGAAAATGAAAATTTCCTGGGTCATAATCACTACACATTTAACACTGTAAGTCTAAGCAAGGACCCACAAGTCAGAATTTTAATAAGCATCCCAGGGGGTCCTAGTACAGGTAGTCCCAGGGTTTCGCATTGAAAATCTCTGTAAATGAGTTAGTTAATGTCTGTACTGTGAAGTTCCTTGTCATTGAACTATGCCACATCTTAACCAAAACTTCTTTTTCCAATTATAATTCCCCTACACCTGCATTGAACAATTAACTAGATTATTCATAAGGTTTGTTGACATCTTTTAATCCCATTAGCCAGAGGCAAGATTTTGACAAATACAGTGTCATGTTTTCCAACTTACCTAGTTCCCTGTTGTTTACCCATACCAACCTCCTACACAAAGAAATGAGAAACTTCCATCCTAAGATGCTAAGGATATATTAATTAAATATTCTATAAAAACAGCAATGAAAATAATAGAGAAAATAATGTAAGTGAAAATATTCTTTTATGAATTTTTGAGACAATGATGACAGAGTAAGGAAATTGGTGGAGTAACACCCATCATGAGTTTGAAAAGACCTATTCCACTATTAACAATGCAAACTTACCAATTAACCTGGAACACGCACGTAGCAAGGTTTCAGTGACAGTCTTGGAGTGCTAAGTGGGATGACCAGCTGTTTCAGTTTTCCCAGGACTCTTGATTTTAGCACCAAAAGCCCTAGGCCCCAGAAAAGCTTTCAGTCACAGAGCTACCAAGCTGACTGGCCACCCTATTTTATGCTTCAATATTTTAAACATTATTTTTTAAAATCAATTGATAATTTCCACCTATCAAAAGAAAATATAGGATTTTACTTAGAAATTGGTCTCATAAAAAGTTGTCTTAGATTTTCAAAAATCAATGACTCTCCAAAAAATTGTTTTGTTTTGACTCAAAAATAAAAACGGAAAACGAATCTCTAAAAGAGAAAAAAAATCACAATTAAGAAGCAGTAAATATTTAACAAATATATAACAATAAAAATTACTGAGAGAAGGGTACTTAAAAAATTTTAATATATCTATGTCCATGTGTCATGAACTTTTTTATCTGATAAGGTGGAAAGTCTTCTGAAGCAGCAACAATTACTTTAAAAGGTAACATCAATGTGGGCAAAAACAGGGCACCAGAGATATAAACAAGATGCCCCTGATTTAAGCCCTGGCTATAAATAGGAGGAGCTCGCAGCTAATGACTCAGAACAGTAATGAGGAAGGATCAATAATATTTCTAATGTGCAGGAGAGTGCTCCTTCATTTACAGTAACACTGAGGGGGTTGCTGATCATTACCTTCTGACAGATCACTAACGGATTAATTACAGTTAATAAAGCTAAATATTGTAGAATCATTTATAGAGGAAAATGATAAGCACATCTCAATTATTCACAAGTTGAGCTTCTGCTCTGTTTTACTTGTTAGAAAATTCCAGTGCTTGTCACTAGTAAGAAGAGTCAACGGCTTATTCATGCTGTTTTATTTATTTTTCTTAATTTATCTTTTGATTCTTTGGGTGTCTTGGCTTCTTTTAAATAGCCTGTGGAACTTCAGAGGGAAGACTCCTGAGGCCCTTTTTTCCTATTCCTATTTAATCATAACTTAACAGCTTCAAACCAGAGGCCTTATTCATTATTTTCAACAATCACATAGTTGCCCGAGCCAGACAGTTCCATGCAGGACACAATTACCTCTGATCTGGCCTATTGTAACAGCCTAATAACTGGTCTGTCTCCGGCCTCAGCCCCACGCAATCCATCCTCCACCTGCAGCCAGAGGGATCTTTCTATCAAGCAAATATGATCGTGGCCTTCTCCTACTTTAAATCATTCAAGTGCTTTATTGCTTGAAGAATTAGTACAAACTATAACTCAGGGATAGGCTGATCTCCAGTCAGTTCCCCTCCATCTCTTCTATGCTAGGACCACACCAAATTATGTGACTCCTCTAACAAAATAAATTCCCACTTGGAAGTCTCTCTGACCAGAATACCCAGCTCCTCTGACCC
The DNA here is from genome assembly GCF_987537825.1 of Furipterus horrens. Classification (NCBI taxonomy): domain Eukaryota; kingdom Metazoa; phylum Chordata; class Mammalia; order Chiroptera; family Furipteridae; genus Furipterus; species Furipterus horrens. The sequence continues at coordinate 151,273,626 of NW_028327171.1, read as the reverse complement.
TGCTGATGAGCTGCTTCTTCACCTTCTTGTCTCAGCTCCTGCCATGCCCTTAGGGGGGCCCTTCTCAGCCTCTTTAAGAACAAATCCATTGGGCACCACTAGTTTAGGGTCCTACACTAGACTGACATATGCCTTTTTGAGTACATATTGCTAATATTCATTTTTGGTCAACTTTTTTCTTCCTCTGGACTGTAGACTGCCTCCTTAATTATCTCTGTACTGTCTCACACCTAATATAACATAAATAACCAACAATCATTTATTGTTTTACTTCCTATAAGGTACAACTGGTGACTCTTAAAGCAAGCTAATATAATAGAGAACTGTATTAAAATCAATTAAAAGTAACAACCAACAGATCAGAAGTGGTTACCTGGATCTACCGCTTTCTGGGTTCTATGACATACAAAATGAACAGCCATAAAACAAAGTCCTGAATCAATCTTGAAAAATTTAAGTTTATCTGAAGCTGTCATATGGCACATACAAGATAAATGTGATAAAATTATACATGTATATCTACATAAAGAAAATATTTTGCTAGAGTGTACCAACTATTAGGGACATGGTTTATCATAACTGCACAAATAATTTATGGATAAAGAGAACTGCAAGCAACATAAGCAATATTAACTGAGAATTCATGAAATAAAATCCATAGACAATAGATATAATAATTTCAATCTCACTAATAATTGAAAGAAAAAATAATGTCAATTGGCCAAAATAAAATAATTATAATATCTATTGTTGGCAAGAATATAAGGAAATAGGCACCTTCATATATAAGTGTAAATTGGTACAACTTTCTAGACAGCAACTCTAAAATAAATATTAAAAACCAACAGATTCACATGTTTTTACCCAGGAATTCCATCTCTAGAAATTTATATAAAATATTAAAGTTGTAAAAGTGGTACATAAATTAAAACTATAAACTATAAGACTATTTACATTATTTTAAAAAGGAATGACTAAAAATTTCAGAGTAGGAGGTAATAAAAATTAAGATAGATTCATACATTAGCAAACAATAAAGCCATTAAAACTAATGATGTAGATTTATAATTTGACATGAAAGGTGTTAACAATATATTATGCAATAAAGCAAGTTATAAAACAGCACATGTAGCACAATAACAATATATCTCAATACAGATACCAAACATTTAATGACCAACATATTAACAGTATAGTAGTTGAAATTAAGAGTAAAGTTTTTATTTTGCATATTTCTATTTTTTCTATTATGAGCATGCATTTAATAGCCCTTTCATTGTAAAAACCAGCTTTTTAAAGTGTGTTTTTAAAGAAAAACACATGGAATAAAGTGCCCAGGAAAGACTGAATGCATATGGCAGCTAATGTGTCATATCAGACAAGACAAGACACTGCTATCCTAGACAATGAAAATGTATTTATTGCAGACACTGGAGTCAAGAGTGAGCATCACTGCTTGGGCATTACATGAGGAAGAGCAGCCTGATTTTCTCAGGAAGAAATACAAACACTTTTATTTGGCAGTTATTAGAGGTTCCTGAGCATAGGTATATCATGAAAGTAGTGTTGTAAGCAATTTACCAAGCGGTAGTGTGCAATCTTCATGTAAAAGACAGGCTCCACTACTGAGACAACTGCTGTGATTTAGAAGTACATTATGTGGGCTGAAAAGAGGAAGAGTTAAACTGAGAGACCTTGCAAACTAAGAGAGGGAACAGCCAGGCGCGCTGCTCCTTTGGAGTATTTACTGATACCTCTGCTTGGAATGCCCTTTTCCTAGGCATTTTCTTTGCTGTGTTTGGATTCAAATGTCACCTTCCCACTGCAACCCTCCCTAATCTCCCTACACTTCCAATCCCTCTTGACTTGCTCTATTTTTTTCCACAGCACTCATCACTTTTCTTACATTCTCAATGAAGCACTCTTCATTTTGATGTCAGTTTTCTACATAAGGAAGACATGTACCCAGAGGGGGAAGATGACAGAGAGTGAGTGAAGTGAGTAAAAAGTGAAGTAAACTAGACTTTGGGTGGAGGGCACAAAATAGAGGACATGGATGTGGAATAATCATATACACCTGAAAATTTCATTGTGTTATTAACCAATGTTACCCCATTAAATTTAATTTAAAGATTAAAAAGAATATAAGTACCCACAAGGGCGGCAATTTTGTATTCGTAATTAATGTGTCCCCTATAGTCTAGAATAGTATGTATCCTGTAATAGATGCTCTATAGGTATTTGTGGAAAGGAAAAATTGATAGGATACAAAGAGAAAGAAAGTGGTAGGGGAGGGGAAGTCTGGGATAAAACTGCAGTCTCTTACAGAGACCAACTTTACAAATGACGATGTAATTTTAAAGTTAGATAATAACGTGGTGTTTGGGTGAGTTGACTCTGAATTAAAATGTTCTGAAAATGAATAGCAACTATTAACATAAGACCATAGCTGGGAGGAGGGTCCATAGATGGAGATAAAAGGAAAAGGGGACTTGTGAGTACTTTGTGAATCCATTTTAAAAAAGACAAGAAGATGGATTCTGAGGAAAGAAAGGCAAGGGCAGAGAAGCAGGAAACACCAGAGAGAGAAGGAGTAGGAAGAAGCAGCAATGCAGTATATAAGAAACAATTGGAAAATATAAAGAGGGAAGGACAATGTGGTGTCTCTTGAATCCCAGAACAACCTTGAGAATAAAGTGACCAATAATGAGGTTGTGTTTTTTTTTTTTTTTACATACAGAAAGGCCTATAAATATTTGAAAGCAAATAGAATCAATGGGAGTTTAAGTATTAGATATGGTAAGTATTTGAGCTTGAGTCACAACATAACTAGCTATAAAAGAGATGGTTTTGGAGAAGAATAAAGATACTCTCCCCCACAGACACCAGGAAAGAAAAAGAGAACTATGAGGAAAGGATTGAGAGTAAAAAATGTATAAGAATTGAAGTGTTACATTCTTTTTGATAGAATAGGTGGAGAGACGATATGACGAGTAAGGGACAGGACAGCTGGGACTGGAGACACGGAAAGAGAGAAAAGGTCTAAAATAGCTACCCTGGAGAAAGAGCCTGGGAGTACAGAAAAGACAATTAAAAAGACTGCCAAATAACAGCAGAGAGCAGATTGAAGTTTGAAAGCATCCAGTTCTAATGAGCCAAATCTGCAATGCTGTTTGCCTCTAGCAGTGCTCTCTCTCTCTCGGGAGAAGCAGCAAAGAGAGCAAGATTTAGAGGTAACCTGTGTTTCGTAATTGGCTGGATGAGCAAATAAGCAAAGGTTATTAATAAAAAGGCAGATCTTGTGTCCCTTGTTGGGAGTGAAAATCTGACTCATCTGTAGCAAGGAGGGTGACAATGGACAAGTGTGATCTCTGAGGAAAATTTCCATGGGAGGCAGGAAAGTAATTATTGTGACTCTTGAGCTGAGAACTGAAACTTCCAAGGAAATTAGAAAGCTTCTGACTTCTCAGCTCCCCTTCCTCCCATTCCAGCCATTCTTGCGGAGACTACAGGAATGAAAAGAACCAAAAACTAAATGAAATCAGAAGATTCTTGTCAGAGGGCTGCTGTGAAGTGAGCAACTGTGAGTGTGCGTGCGTGTGTGTGTGCATGTGTGTGTGTATGTGTGTTGGAGATAAGTAGGGATGATGTAGGTATTACCACCAATACACTAAAAAGCGGCACTGTCTAAAGTTTTATTCATTTCCAATACTTTAGGGCCACTCATTTTTAAATAAACAGCTTGCAAAAAATATAGTTCTGGTTTTGTTTTTGTTTTTGTTACACACAGTTTAAGATTACTAAATTATTACTTTCATATAAATACAGGCTTTGCTTTCTTATCACGTCTTCACACTTGCAATCATCATAGTGCTGAGGTGGCCCCTCCACCTCTCTGACTTCTCCTCACCTGACTCTGCAAATTTGTCATCTGCTCCTACCACCTCCGCCTTCTGTTAGTCCTTGGACTCAATCAAGCTAATTCTCAACTCAGGCCCCTGCACCAGCTCACCATGCCTGCCATGTTCTCCCTCCAGATGGATTCAGGAGTTCCTTCTTGACACTCAGGTCTCTGCTTACTTATCACCCCCTCAGAGATACTGTCTCTTACTGTCAACCTGAAGCAGCCTGGGATGTGCTATTTTTTCCTATCACCTTGTTTTGTTTTTGTTTTTTATCCTTAACACATTTTATCGGATAATATCTTGCTTATTTTTGTTCTTTTGTGTTCTTCTTCCTCCAAGTAGAATATAACCTCCATGAGGAAAGGGGGTCTGCCTGTCTTGGTCGCCACTGTACCGCCAGCATTTCAAATACTTCTGAGCACACAGTATACATCTAAGTACTACTTGTCTAATGAATGAGTAAATGATAAAAAAAGAAAAATTTAGTATTTTGATGCTAAATATGATGGAAAGTTACATCGAGTAAATGTTTATTACCGGGTTACAAAAAAGGGGTAAAAATGGTATTATTGATGTCTCAAAATATCCCAAAATATCTCATCTGTTTTGAAGCAAAAAATATTATGAGAAAGTAAAATTTATTGAGAGTGAAAATAAGGGAGGATGAAACATCCTTAAAAATAAATCTACATAAATTTCAGTAAGATGATAAATGATCAAATGGACATTAAAATGTTTATGGTACTATTACCAGGCTCAAGGAGGTCTGAAAATATAGACACATTTTATAGCAAGCATTTGAACACTGTGGGATTTAATTAGTCAAAGCAAATATAAAAACAAAATGTCAGATAAATTTTTCATGAAATAATTTTATAAATCGTGTGTAAAGTTTTTGCTGTTTGTCTTGCTATATTAAAGCTAGAAAACAAGCTTAATATAGAGGTTATGAGGAAGCAGATTTTAATCTCTTCTTCATAAAAAGGCAATCTCTGAATAAGAAATTCAGTCTCCATTCAAGTGTTCATATTTTCTGTGAAAAGTATTAGCTTCCAGTTAATTACATTGTTGTTGTTGTTCTGTTTTAAAAGGGAGGTGGAAGGAAATGTTAAAACGAAAGCTACAGTCCTAACAAATAATTTAATATTACAAAACTAATACTTTATGTAAACACATTATATACTAAGCATGATCCTTTGAAATATCAAGACATGTAAGTTACAGCAGGAATACATAGGTAAATGTAAAAAACAACCTGTTTCAATATTACGTTAAGATGCCCATGTAGAAGTCAAAAATCAAAAGAATTAATTAATAAGGTAACCTCAGACAAATCTAATTTGAGAAACATTATACAGAATACCTGGCTTATAGTATCCCAGTCTGGCTGGTTTGGCTCAGTGGATTGAGCGTCGGCCTGCGAGCTAAGTGTCGCTGGTTCGATCTTCCAGTCAGGGCACATCAGAGAAGGAAAACTCTGACTCCAAAAAACCTCCGCTGCCTTGCGGCATACCTCTTCAGGGGAAAGGCTAAGGGAGTAAACCCCGACAGAAAATCCGGAGCCGGAGTCCCTAAGGCGGTTTGACGTTGTAGTCAACACCGGCAACTCCTGCGGCGCACCTGAAGCCAAGCTGTATTGACTGCGTCTTTCCCTTGGATCCCTCAGCTGCGAAGAGAGGGGGGGTCTGCTGCATGGGCAACAGCAGACCCTCCATATCACCCTGCCCAGGCTCTGTAGCTTCAGTTTCACTGGAGAGGACACTCCAGCGTCATCGCAAGATGTCGATTCAACACGGGAGGAGACAGATACCGTGTCACTCCTGAGTCGGACTGCACAGCCATTCTCGGTGGTGCAGATAGACTCTTAAGAAGCTACACCATCGTCTCTCGAGACGGACGGCTGCCGACGACGAATGGGTATAATCCTTAAATTGATGTTAAACCAGAGGAGGAAAGAGCTATTACTCAAATTACTAGAACAACTAATGGCATTTGAACATAGACTGAGAGCTAAGTGGTACAAATTGTACCATTGTTAAATTTCCTGATTTTTAAAACTGCACTGTGATTTTATAAGGAAATGTTCTCATTCTTAAGAAAAAAAGACAAACTAAAGATAAATAGGAAAAATGAATAAATAGATGGAACTAATGGAAGACTTTTAAGGATGTCAAGTGAAACAGAACCTTCACTCATGTCAGTGACTACATTAATAAAAAGCAATTAGGGAGTCATAAGCAGCTGTGTCAAAGATAGAAGCATATACTGTAAGAAGTAAACCAATAAAAATTGCAACATCTGTTGTTTAAATTCTAACAATAAATTATTATGTCAATAAATAAGATGACTAAAATTATAATTAAAATTATAGTTTTTCCTTTTAACTAAAATCCTTTGTATATTGATCGTATTTCTATCACTCTACAACACTTTAGAAATTCAATATGGTATCATTTAAAATTTAAGTTAAAAACTAAATAGAGGGCTTAAAACATTAAAAAAGCTACAGAAATCAAATTTCAGATACAGACTGAAGAGTTAATATATACTCATTATTCTTTCAAATCTTAATTTTTATTTTTTAAAGATTTTACTTATTTGTTTATAGAGAGAGAGCAAGGGAAAAAGAGAGATGGAGAGAAACATCTATGTGTGAAAGAAACATTGATTGGCTGTCTTTTGCATGCACCACTCCAACTAGGGACCAAACCTGCAAGCCAGGCATGTGCCCTGACTCGGAATCAAACCAGCAATCTTTCATTTTATGGGATGACACTCAACCAACTGAGCCACACTGGTCAGGGTAAAATTCTTAATTTTTAAACTGAAGTAATTACTATTATAAAATGCTAGAAAATGACCAGCAGTTTCAAGGTGGTTACTATATGATTCTTACTTCAAAAAGAAAGAAAATAAGCTGATAGAGATTATGTTATCTGGCCCAAATTTCAAACAGGTGTTATGTGACAGGTTTGGGAAAATTACAATGCCTTCCTCCCTCTGCTGCTTGGACAAAGCTTTCTACCAAGGTGAGAGATATCAGATTATGTAAAGTTGTCCACGGTGGTGGGAAGTGTTTATGTGTCCATGTTACTGCCAGTGTTACTCTCAATAATACTATAGTTTATACGTAATAATTAGTATTTTAATATTGTCAAAATAATATTGCTTAAAAAGTTGCTAAAATATGTCCTGCTTTCTTATTACTTGTAGAAAGGGTAAAGTTCGATTGAGATACACAGATGTACATACATATATGTATGTAATTATGTTGATACTGTATTATTTGTCTCAGACACCTACCCGATTCCAAAACAACTGGGAAAATTCTTAAGACTCCACCCAATATACTCTGATTTATTGTTTCTTTCCTTTTGACAAGAGTAGCGAATTATATTTGGGGCATACCAATGTTGTATTACATCTTAGCGAATTTACATACAGCATGCAGCTTATCCCAAAGCAAGTAAAGAAGAAAAATAGCCTTTAAAATTTTTGGTCCAGAATCAGCTGAGGGAATTTACTGACCCACTTTGAAATTAAAATGCTGCTTTAGCACATGTGCCCACATGCACATGTGCGCGCGCGCGCACACACACACACAGAGGAAATTTTCCACTGAGTTTGCACAGAGGAGTGTATCAAAGCTGTATCAGTGACAGCCTAAATCACCATCCCCCAGGCAAAAATGTGCATGCTGAGTTCAGGATGCTCACTACTTATGCTGAATTTACTTTAACCTTAAATCTTTAAAGAAAAATTGCGTTATAGAAAATCTAAGATTGTAATAAAAACAAAACATCATAATCATTTTTAAGGAGACATCTCAGTTGTCTTTTTCTTTTGCAGTGAGTATTCCTGAGTTAATAGCACATTTGTAAACATCACCGCAGTAAGTCTTCGTATTAAAAGTAGTATCAATTTAATAATACAAAGAAATAAGAGGCAAGTCATTACTCTCATTATTGTGAACTGAGAAATTTAACCCAATCTATGGCAAGTATTGTGCATATTACATCACGTCACTATGAAACAAAGAAACGCAATGATGTATCTATAGTTTTACTCACCAGTTGTTTCCACAATGCCTTCTAGGATGACGACGATCTCGAACTGCTCACTTTGCATGCTTCGCTGAGATAGATCATAAAAGGGGCTTTTGGCATCGATCACGTGGCAAATCGTGAGGGGGGAAACAAGAAAAAGTTGATCTGCCCCTGTACTAAAACCTACATCCAGTTCAAGTTGATCAAGGGGAAGGAACTCACCCTCGGGTGTCTGCCGAGACTAGATAAGCACACAGAAAAAGAGAAGAAATCACTTACTTGTACTGAATTTTCAAGGCAGCCCAACAGTAGTTTACATATTGTCAACATTCTGTGCTTTCAATCATCTGAAACAAACTCCAAACAAATCACTATGCAGCTATGCTCTGGCAAATGGCCTGAAATCCCACAAAGCTCATGTGACACATAACTCATGTGACACATCCATGCATTATTTATAATATACAACTTACTATAATTACCATTCCCTAACTCATGAGCTTTTGAGAAATGCCTGGTTCAACAATGGGTGTTAGCACAAACTGAGCAATTGTATGTACGTGTGCTACTGCTTGACATGAATCACTGCATGATAACTCATTGCAAGCCAGATATTTTTCTCACAAAGTGAATAAGCAAGAAATTCTTATGGAGTTTGATAAAGCTGAAAAAGATTGTTCATAATTTAAAAAGAGATTTACTTCATTATTACAAAGCAAAGCTTAATAAATTATTTTCCAAGACTTTTGAAAATAGACATAAACTAGAATAAAAGAGTAAATATGTTATCATGCTAAATTATGTTATGAAAACAACAGTTCACAGTAAAAATAAAAGCTAGGTGCTGTTAGCTAATGGCTTTCAAACTCCTAAAAATAAGCTGCATTAAAGTTGTCTACTTCTCTATTTTACTAATTTTAAAATATAGTGCAAAATTAGGCTAAACTGAAGTTTTTAAAATCAAAATGCAACAATACTCTATATTGGATAGACATGATTTACTAAAACTTTCATTATGCAGAAGCATTAAACGTCAGTATAAATCACTGTAAATTTAATTGAATAAATTGCTTGCATGCTAAACTGAAAATTAAATATAACTTTAAAATTAACAAAGCGTGAAAGTAAACCTATATTTCTTTTCTATTCATTTTCATTTTGTTTTATATATATGTTACTTATAAGGACCACATATAAACAAACATTCAAGTTTAATTTATTTAATTATGCTGATAAAATAAAGGGTGTGATAAAAAGTTGCATACAAAAAATTTATTTGGAGGGTGGCTTTCTATTTGTCAAATAGGGCTTGGAAAGGTCCAATATATTTTAACAGGCTCTTTACAAAGTGAATCCAATAAACATCACAGAATCTGGAACAGGTCTGACCAATGAAGTGGTAGTTTGAAGACAAAATCTCTACTCTCAAAATTCTAAAAAATACATTGGCTTTTTAGGTGCAGTAAATGAATGTGAAAATGCCAAGAAACGTGGTTTAGTAAAATGTTCTCCATGGCTAAACAGGACCAAGATTTTCAAATTGGTGGAGGATTGTTAAGGTAGCAATTGCTACAAAGAGCATCAACAGCAGAATCTATCAATTACAGAGACTAGTTTGTAATTAATGATACTCAGGAATTTTACTTAGTAGGAAAAAGATCCAATGAAAACATGGAGACTATTTTTTTCTTTACCTTGTGAATAGTTTATTAAAAAAAAAAGACAAAAGATTACTAATAAGAGAAAAATCCATGGAAAATCTTGAAAGTGCAAAAATAAAAAGAGCACCTCTACCAACTAACTTTAGATAAAACTAGGTATTTCTAAGCCAGTAGAAGTCTCCTGTGTTTCTAAACCTATCCTCAAATCATTAAAATATAGGTGAGACCAGCATCTTTCCAACTACAAAGTTGTATAACAAGTATTGATTCATAGAACACAGTAAAAGCTAAAATTGAAACATATAAAAACAAAAGCCTGTGTCATCGTTTTTTTACCTAGTAAGAAACAGGTGCTATATAAACACAAGGTGGTATTCTGATGTTTATAATTAATGAACAAACATTGGGTTATTTACTAACTATTCTAAGCTTTGTTTTATCAGCACTAAAATGAAGGCGGTTCACAAAAATAATTCTTTAAAAACTCAATTTCCCATTTATATAAAAATCATTTTCCCCAAAAGAGATATTTTTTCTAGTGGTTATATATGTACCTCAAAATTAAAGTTCATCTTTCTTTTACATATATATATATATATATATATATATATATATATATTATTTATGCCTGTGCCTCATTCTAAAAGCTTTCAAGTAAGCAATTAACTTTTACATTCTCTGATCATTCAACAACCTATGTAAAGAAGTGACCTAGAAACAGGCAGCCTATCAGAAGACTACCAAAGCAGTTAATTTATAGATAAGTAATTTAGATTTAAATATGCATGAACATACTCCATTTAAACTTCATATACCTTCTGATATAAAATTAATCTGTCCATATTCTCAAAATTATACCTATTCCCCTTCAAAGCTTCATGTGCTATCCCAGTCTTGATATGAAAAAGTTGACAACTATACCTATCATGTGACACTTTGGCTAAAGTATAACACTACGTTTCTTTGAAAGATGTTTTCCATGTTAATACATTTTTCAGGCAAGTGAAATTCTCTGCATATTCATTGAAATTATTTCCCAGTGGACACTATCTAATTTATTATCCTTCCTTTAAATGAGTCTGAGACACTACAGATATCCACAATTTTCTCTCTCAGGTCTTTATTTAGGCCATCAAATATTCCAACTGTAATGTGCTTACCTCCCTAATTTTTGTTTGCTTCTTTCAATCTGTAATAGACTGAGACCTTATAAATCACTGTAAATTAAGTGGGATGCTTTCCTATTTACAAGGGTGAAGGACGTGGTTTTAGTGTGGAAGATGCTTGAAGTCATGAGATTTTTTCAAGTCTGAGCTCCGTGTTAGAGCAAAGTAGTGTCATCAGTGCTCAACCAAATTTTTATGATGTTCCGGAAACCTACATATGCCTACACAATATCAATACATTTTCAACATCAATACACTTCTATTCTAGGCTTACGAGAAATTCTATTCTATGTTTTTCTAGTTCTGATGAAGTTCCACAGTTTTCTAGGGCAAAGGGAAAAAATGCTAGGTTAGTTTTCAGTCTCTTGACTTGTATAAGATGAAAAAGAGAACTTTGTTCAAGGAATTATAATATACACACGTATAAGAAAAGAAAAAATAAAAGAGGAGTCATGTATGTGCTTTTATAAAATTAAACCATGATCTTTACCTTAGGTATGTAATAAATCAGTCGCATTGATATTCCACCAGTTTCCGATTCTCTTATTTAACTATCAATTATCATACTTTCCCAGAAATTTTGATGAGAGTAGAAATTTTAGATAAAAACTAATTTAAACTTTATTATGTTATCTTAAGAATTCTGATGTAAGAAGAAATCTTCTATTTATAGAACAATTTGTTGATGGTCCAAGTTATTTCCTTTAGCTCTATAACCTCCCAGTTTCAAAGAGAACACAGAACCATGCTTATTTTCTAGATAGAAATGTGTAAAGAGATATGATGGAGATCAACAATAATTCAGAACATTTTTAAAGATGGAGATTGATGCAACAAAATTTTGAAATTTCTAAAGGGTGGATAACTAAAGTTGACTTCCATTGATGAAATAATACCTTAGAATCATAAAATTATTGAATGAATAAGAAAATGTAAAGAGGTGAAAGGAAAGTCATGTGAAATTGGTAATTCTTAAAAATTTAGAACATAATTTGAAAACACTAGGACTGGAGTTGGATTTTATTTAACTTTTATTTTCAACTGTATGGAATTTGGGGAAGGAAATAATGACTTTTCCACCTTGAAAGACTTTCTGGTTGACTGAATTATAACAGATGCCGGGTGCTAAGAGAAAAATCAAAGAAATCTAACGTTTGTTTACCCTTACTGTACAAAAAAATATAATTAGAAGATAATGGATTTTTGAAATGATTTTGTATTTTGTACAATTTAGGTTCTGAAAATTATTTCTAAGTTATATTTTCTAAGGAAAATATTGCTATTTAAGAGTGGAATTTCTATTAAACAATTTTAAATTATATGCAAATAAATCTATGCTTAGAATTTAAGACTTGTTCATCATTTTATAGTCACGTACTAATTTCAAAGAAACAGCTAATGTCAAATGACTTTGAACTGAAAGTCCTAAAAAGGCCTACAAGATGATTAATTACAATTTTGACTACAAGTGGAAAGGATTCACATCACAGATGCCTAGAAGAGACTATCATGACAGTTCCCTATCATGTACTTTACAGATAAATAGTTTCATATTACAAATGAAAAACTATTGAGTACTTGTTCAAAAATGCATGCACACACACACAAACAAGGATACACATTTATCATTGCCCTGGCATAAGCAGATCCACATTTAGCCATTCTCCTTCTGCAAGGTTTATGACCAGTTGTCCATGCTCATTTAGCAAGAACACACTTCAATACAATCAATTTCTTTGCTGCCTTTCTCCCATTTCTCTAACCTACACTCTGTCCTAATTGTAACCACTGTGTTTTTTCCTAGCTCCAAGGGAGGCTCAGGGAATTTTGAATAAAGCATTTAATCACTAACACCTGACTCATGAGATTTACCTCTTTTATATTCTAAAGTTTGATCCACACCCCACCACCTCCCACAAGCCTCTATTGCAAAAAAGACACTGAGAGCCAGTGGTCAGGAAAGGGAAAGAAATAAAAGGAAAAGCACAGTTGGAGAGGGCAAACCACTTTTGCCTATCGTCTCCAATTTCACTTCTCTTCTTTAAATGCATGTGTGTATGTGTGTGTTTTGAATATATGCTGAAGTCAGGAAGAAAACCCATGGAATGAGGTCAGAGCACTCTCTGGAAGTTCAAATTAGGAAATGAGCCAAAAGGCCAGGACAAGGATAAGGAACAAAAATGCCTTGTGACTTAAAGTGGTTCCAGCAATGGTTTTGGGACTCAGACCAAAATTAAAGTCTGGCAAAGAAGTGTGTGGATGTACAATTTTATTTGGACTGTCTACAGTTAAATTGTACATTTCTTTGACTCCTTAAGTTTACAGTTCCAACAATACTCAGGTGGAAAACAATGATCAACATCCAGTCTAAAATAAAGATTTTTAATGCTAAGCTATTTAGGCCATCAAAATATCTTCACTTTATAAAAAGAAAGTACCTTATGGAATGGAATGCAGTTTGCATTGCAATAAATTATGTGAGGCTTTTATACCATTCAATGAAAGAACAACTTTATAATTCCGTGGGAGTCTTTTATGGAATTTATAATAACTGTGGACAGAATTTGTATCTTACATGCACATTTCCCTCCTACTCACAAACACTCTCAAGTGCATCAAATGCTTTTTCCTGCTTCTTTGTATCATTTTTCCTTACCAACTGCTATTTATTTTTGGTCTTTATGTCCCTTATTTCTATGCACACTGTATTCTCCTGATTACAAGCCACTCTGTATTTTTTAGTACTATATTAAAAATAAAGAACAAAAACAAGGAAACATTGCTACTATTTTTAAAAATAATAACAATTATAGATTTTAAGAAGAACACAACTTCTATATGTAACAGAATTATTGTACTTGTGTCAGAGAAAGCAAAGTTAGACTAAATAGAAATTATCCCTTTTTTTTACAAAGTCATAATTAATTTATGTTAAAAATTCACCCATATTATAGGATAAAGCCCCAAGAATTTGGAGGTACTTAGCTCTAGACTCCTTGAGTATTTTTATTAACAGTTCATATGATGTTCATAAAAATTGCTTTTGTGATAAATATTTGTTTTGGGGCTTAATTTTTTTTTAAGATGGTAACTAATTATCTCAAGATTAAAACTAAAGTGCAAATTCCTTCAGCTCAATCAGAGAAAAGAGTCAATCATACAAAATAAGGTCATAAAGTCAGAAGAATAATTGCATTTAAGTGCAAGGTATGGAATGAAGACCAACTAATTTATATATGAAATAAAATCGAGGATTCATGTGTTCAGAAATCATTGTGGTTTGAGGTTTAAAAAAATATTAGGGCATATGAAGAAAATGAAGAGATTATTGGCTTTTCAGGCAATAATTTTGTTTTTTATTGCATCTTCACTTGAGCACATTTATATGAGAAAACCAGATAGCTCCCAATTTTGAGTATTCGTATAAATTAAGAATTTTAAAAATGAATACAAAAATAATGTATGTGATACACTAGAAGATTATTGTACCCCATTACTTTTCAATAAGTGAAAGTTAAGGGTTACACAACTGATCTCCTAGGAAAGAAAGACAAAGACTATCTGCAATAAATAAAAATATAAAGAAATAAAATTATACTTTCGTGAGAAAGATCTATCCTTATATCTTTATTTCAAAATAAAGATCCAATAATAATTGATTTTATGTTTACTTTATGTAAATAAGGATTAACTGAGTGTCTGCTTATATGTCATGTATGACGGATACTGAATAATAAAGTTGTAAATTCTTTAATAAGATATCAGAGAATATTATTTAAATTTTATTTTAACAATATTTAAATCAATCTTTAGCATTAAATTTGTAAAAAATAGGAAGTGGAATTTCCAAATCCTTTATACTCAACAGTAAATGACAGGGTCCATCATTTCAGCCATTTATTTCAACTTCCTAATTCAGGTATTTTTATTAAAACTTTCAACTAGATGATATAACTTAACATGACTATCATTCATTAGTCCCTATATTTTAGGTTAAAAAGAAAAAGACAAATAAAATAAATTGAAGATTCTAATTAAAAAATCAATATGGAGACAAAAACAAGAAAGGTAGAATATTCATCCCAAAAGAGCTGATATACTTATATGTTTTAACATAAGAATAACTTCATATTATATTCTTTATTTTTAATTATTTATTTTTCTTTTTTATTTTCTGAGGAATAATAGGACCAACTGCTCCAGGCATAAAATTAGAAAAAACCTATATTTGAATATAGAAATAAATTTCAATATTTGCAAGCGTAGAAGATAGTAATAGAGTTGAAGTAAAATTGGTTTTCAATTAAATGAATAACAAAAACTGTGCAGAGAAGTTATTTAAAAAAGCTTCCATCAAAATTTTGAAAATTCAAAAGAAATATGCATGGATAATGTTAGAGTAGCAAAGAATAGAAAGCCATATCCATGTTTTTAAATCACCCCAAGAATAGAAAGTGCCTTACAGTCATTAAATATTTTATATTAATACTGAAAAATAAAATTTTATTCAGCAAATAAAAAACCAACAATAGAAAAATACAGTTGTTTGTATGGAAAATAATACAATAGTCAATTAATAATACAAGAATAAACTCTGTTTCAGGTCCTCACAACTGCAAACCTACTTTTGCCCAACCCTGTGTAAATTAAATTAGGTAAGAGGAATAACGTACATAAACTACAATTAATACCATTAAATACAATGGGTTTGGGTTGCTTAAAATTCTGCATATTTCTCTGTGTTAAAGATACATAAATCTTACATTTAAATGTCAAAGAGGGGCTTTAGGGGGATATTTAATAAGAAGATTGTATACGACTGGTATCAAAATAGTATTACTATATGATTTTGGTATAGCTTCTCTTAAAAAATATAGTTGGTTGTTTTAGGTCACTTCATGTCAGTCCCTAAAAAATAAATAAATAAATGAGAGGAACTTATTAAAAGGAAATCTCCCACTTGATTTTGCTGAATGTTATCAGTTCCCCAATAAAACGTGACTCTTTTTTAATGAAGTCTAAGGAAATGATATAGGAACTATAAGAATTCCTGTTAATTACCAAGGCTATAAGAAAAATTAACTTCAAACAAACTATATTAACTGGCTGGATGAAAAGCTGCAACTAGTCAACTCCTTACTTCACAAAAAGCAAGAGAGTTTCAGCATAATTTTGTTTAAGATAAATTGATTCAATATGTCAATCAATGTCAATCATTTTAACTTCTAGCAATGATAGCTTCCTAACAAATCAAAAGCAAAGAATTTAATAGGAATATTTTACATATCATTTTAATTAGATGTTGTTTTTAACACCTTGTGTTGATATAGCACCTTGATCCAAATTTGCCAACATTATAAATCATTTACTTTTATTTTTTAATCAGAACATTCATTAAGGTATATGTGGTACATGTTCCTATGCATAGGTATCATTATCAATTGAACCACTGTAGAGACTAAATAATTCAGATTCATTGGACCTGTGGGGGGCGGGACACAGAGCAAAAAACCCTGCTATGTAGATTAATTCTGATTATTTTTGGCTTTGTTAAAATAAAATTTAATGAAGTCTAAAAACATCTAAACATCATGTAAAATGATCTTTAAAGTCTACTTTTAAATTTCCAATAGACCAACCAATATGGTTTCTACTTCAATAAAAATCTAAAAAGTGACACATAGACATGGATTCCTTGACAGAGACTTTTGCCCTGTGTTAACAAAGTGTTTCTATCTTCACAGTAGGCCTAATGGAAAGAGAGA
The DNA here is from genome assembly GCF_987537825.1 of Furipterus horrens. NCBI lineage: Eukaryota > Metazoa > Chordata > Mammalia > Chiroptera > Furipteridae > Furipterus > Furipterus horrens. Next base: position 151,257,083 of record NW_028327171.1, on the reverse strand, counting down.
GATTACACACCTTGTTCTATTCATAGAAAGAGGAACTTACAACAAATACCACTGAAATAAACATGTCTACAACACCAAGCTTTGCCGGATCCAAACAACTCCTTTAGTTCAGTGGTCAGTGACACAATATGACAAGTTAAATAAAAAAACTATGCAGCTCATTGAAGTTAATTATACAGAATATGATCTATTCAAATTACTTACTTATAGCTATCTTAATGAACATATTCATCAGAACAAGGCTGAACATTTTTCCACTCTGCTATACAAACTTGTGTTTAGACACTCCCTGTCTATAGCATAGTAAATATGCATATGATGTGGAATGGCAGGACAGCTGAACTGCTTTAATTCTAACAATTTACTGAGCAACATGGTCAAGAGTAATTGAGGTACGATCTTACACATAAATAATGGAAACGACACAAAAGCCAAACTTTTTTAAAAGCACATTGAGTCACTTTTAACTACAACATAAGTTGAGGCTGTGCAAAACAATATATACTTATAGAGTGGAAACTGAAATTTCAAAGGCGAAAATCTCAACTTATATATTTATCAGGTTTTCATTTTATTAATGCTCAATTCTGAAACTGGTTCTTTATGAATCTTCAGATAAATTTTCAAAATTTTCTTTCAGGTTAAATAACACATAGAGGACTGGTCTTATATCTTGTTTCCAGACTCTAATTGCGTGAGTGATTAGGGTGGGCTTCTCTTCTTGTTTGTAGTAGTGCCCTCTAACGACTAGATGAACCTTGCTTTAATAACCACTCTATGTGCAATTTGTTTTAGCATTCACACTGCTGATAGTAGGAAAGCAATCTCCTTTAATGGATGCTGAAAAGCTTGAAGTGAAATCTGTAATTGACAAAGGCTTCATAGAAATAGGCAATTGAGAATAAAATTAACAAGAGGCTCTACAGGAAAAGCACTCAAGCTTTCACAGAATACTTCTATAGAAAAATATTTAGTAAAAATTAAAAAAAATTTAAAGAACCAGTTGTTCTTTCTTCCACTTTATTAACTGTTTCTCGGGTCTGCGTGCTCATTGAAAAGATGACCATAAATAGACTTAATGATATTGGGTGGAGCGGAATAATCCATCTACTGATATTATTGTGGATGGGAGGAGAAATAAAGGAAGAAAAGCCCTACGTAAAAGTTGGGATAGGTTCAGCACCTATTTCTTCAAAATCAAAGCTGCTCAGTTTTAGTTCTCCAAATTTAATGAAGTATTGACAACAAATCAAACGAGTTCTAAAAGGCAAAGCAGCAAGGGTGAGGCAGGAAACAGGGCAGGCTCATTCACCTCTGGGCTCCAGGAAACACCACACCTCAAGTGTCACTGCTCCATAAAGTGATACAAGCACAACGGAATGGTGGATAGAAATAAAAGCGCCAGAGTGAGTGGGAAAAGAACAATACAGTCAATTGTGCTTTCTTTGCCCAAGCGTCCAGTTTTGCCCTCCCCAAGGGAAGTTTACCGGTGGCGAAAGGTAAGACTAAGGGGATGGGGTGGTCCTCAGGGTGGAGGGTTGGCGGTTGCCAGGTGGGGGAGGGGGCAGGTCGCACTTACTTTGAGCAGCTTGCAGCGGATTTGCGCGGAGACCATGTGGCTGTTGCGCAGGTTGCCCACCCGGAACATCAGCGTGAGTTTTCCGTCCCTCATGGAAATCACCGCGTGCTCACTAAACATAAGGGTCTCCGCGCGCTTCTTGGGCTGGGACATCTTAATGAACATGCAGCCAATGAGGAAGGCGTCCACGATGGAGCCGAGGATGGACTGGAAGAGGAAGAGGATAATGCCCTCGGGGCACTTGTCGGTGATGTAGCGGTAGCCGTAGCCGATGGTGGCCTCTGTCTCGATGAAGAAAAGGAAGGCAGAGGGGAAGTTATAGACGTTGGCCACGCAGGGTGTGTAGTTGCCGACATGGGCTTTGTTTAGGTCGCCCCGAGTGTAGGCGATCACCCACCACATGGACGCCATGAAGAGCCAGGCCACGGTGTAGGTGAGGATGAAGATGAAGAGGTTCCAGCGCCACTTGAGGTCCACCAGGGTGGTGAAGAGGTCCGAGAGGTAGCGACTCGTCTCGCTGCCCAGGTTGCCGTGCTGGACATTGCACCGGCCGTTCTTGTCCACGAACCGCTGCCGCTTCTTCTTGGGCACAAGCTGCTGCGGGCCCTGGCCCGGCCCCTGGGGCTGCAAGCCCGAGCTGCTGGACGAGGTGGTTACTACCTGGTAATCGTCCCCAAATTTCCTTCGGAGTGCAGACATAATACGGAGGGGCGAGCCAGATTCAAACGCGAAGTGAAGGCGCAGGAGCCGAGCGCTGCAAACCAGCACCAATAAGAAGGTGGGGGCGGGGGAAAGGGGGGGACAAAAGCTAGCGCTCCTGGGTTGCGGGGTGGGGGGAGGCGCACCCTGCAAGTAGCGGCGGTCTCTGCGGACGCCTCTCCTCCCCAGGGACGGAGGCTTTCCTCCCAGGCTGAGTCTTAAAAAAGTGTTCTCCCGCGCTCAAGGCTGGAGGGATGCAAACACCACAAGCGCAATCTTGCCTCCAAGCTTCTTGAGACTTCTCTTTTCTCCCCCCACCACCAGTACCCCCGGCCGCCTCTTGCCTTCCCGCAGCCTTACCGACTGTCCTGCAGCACTCCCAAACTGACTCTTTTTAAATTAATAGTTAACAAGCGAGTTCCACAGCACCCGCCAACTCCTCAGGCTGTCGGAGCTTCGCTACCTGCTTGGACCAGACCCTCCCCCCTCCCCGCCGCCCCGGGATCGCTCGCCCGCCCCCCACCCCACCCCGGGACCGCTCCTGGCTGCCCCCGGCGCTCCCGCCTCCTATCTTTTGGCCAAAATCCCACCCAAAGGCATGTCTGCCGAGCACTGGTGCAACACCCGCTACCCACGCCCGCTCCGGGCTCCAGAGACCTGTCCCTCTGGCGTCCACCAGCCGACGAATTTCCGTGGGCGCCACCAGGTCCCTCCAGCGGACTCTCAATGGCCCCAGGCCGCCCCCGCGCGCAGCGGAGACGCTGCGGTGCAAGAAACCAGAGCACTCACCCCGCGGGAGACGGCGCAGCGGGCTGCAGCGATAGCCCGGCCTCGCACCCAACGCTCAGGGCTGTTTTCCTCGCCCCCACTTTTCCTGCTGTACCACGATGGGCTCCAATGCAGGTCCCCCAAGGTCCGAAACTTCCAGAGGACACGACGCTGCCCTCACCAAAAGGATCCTGGAGCCCCGGACACAGATGGATTCTGGCGTGGGACTTGGGGGTGCCTGGGTGCCTTGCTTTCCTAGCAGGCGACACTGGCCCTGCTATAAGGGGTTCGAGCCTCAGCTCCCGATCACTTTCAGGGTAAATAGTAGTGCCACTCCAGCTTTTCCTTTGCTTCACGGTACTGCCCCTTGCTTCTTTCTTCCTCGGTCTTCCTACGCCCTGTCCGCGCCTCGCGGGCCCCGGTGGAAGAAGCCAGGCGGCCGCGGGAGCGGCGGGAGAGCGGCGTCTGGGCTGGTGCGTGTGATCAGCTGCAGAGCCGCGCGGGCCCCGCCCGTCCCTGCCCGCTCGCGCTGCTCCACCGCCTGAATTGCACCTCCGCGCCTCACTTGAGCCTGCAGTGTCTGGCAGCTCAAGAAAACGCGAGCCCCTCCAATCACAAGCGAATTTCAATGGGCTCCCAAATGCCAGGCGACACTTACTCGCCCTTCTCTGCATTTATTAGGCAGAAAGCCCCCAGCAAGCAGCAAAGGCTACTCTCTGAAAGCAAAGGAGTACAACATGTCTGTACAACTAAGGCTCTCATTTAAATGGATGCCTGAATTTGGGGTACATCACATAGACCTTAACTAGCTCTGAGATAAGCATGTTCAGAACTCAAAGCTGCAAGTAGCAAAGGGACCATTAGGATGGCAACAGAAAGGAGAAGAGACACACTTAGAGGAAAGCTCATAATCTTCCTTGAAAATGGCTCTATTAAAAAGGTTCAGGATGTCCAGAGTTAATGTGTGGCTGTAACTGAGGGAAGAAGTCTGGATTTTAATGACCCAGGCTTGGCAGTTAATGGAGGGGCAAAGTGCAGAAATAGCTAATATGGTGCCCATGTGTAAATACCAGGTTATTTACCACATATCATGTTTGTTTTAAAAATGCCATGGTTTCTGGTGGCATATTCATTACATTCAGTCCATTCAGTACAGTTGTATAAAATTTATTTTGTTGAAAAATCCTCAAATCTTGAGATTATTAAACCAAGGTCTGATATAAGACTCCTAAGCAAAGGAAAATAAGGACATTATCACGCCACTAATTCTCTGTTTACAGGCACTCCTTTCTATGTCTCTACCCCTAAAACTCAGTGCAGGCAAGCATATGTCACCTTCTGAGACATAAGCCGTGGACTCCTTTACTGTCCTTCAGTTAAAACAGCTACTCAGAGATACAGGCTCTTCTCCTGTGGTCCTGTGGGCTGCGATGAGAGGTCAGCAGCTCTCTGTGATTCCTTAGGATTACATAAGCAGGGAAAATGACACTGTGGGAAGTGGAAACTGCTCTGGGCCTGAATCATGAGACCTGATTTGTGTTCTGGGCCCTGCCATTTATAAACTGTGTGACCTTGAGCAAGTAGCTAAGAACTCTGGGCTCCAGATCTCTTCTCTGAAACATATTCCCAAAGTTGGTATGGCAAAAGGGAATGAATGGGGTTTTATTAACTGCTTTTGCTGTGAGGGATGCTGTCTACTGAACTGTAAAAATGCAATAAAGCCAAGAAGATATTAGAAATTAGTTTTTGGAGTTGGTCCCATCTGGTGAACCAATACATTGTACGAATATTGTCCTCTCATCTCTGACTGCTCTCTCCCTAACTCAGTATGCGCTTACCAGGATGGCTTCTTTCAATTCTGAAACCCATGGAAGTATAACCCCATTCTTGTACCTTTGTACTATATATGTTCTCTTTCTGGAATGTTCTTGCCCTGCTAATCCATGTTGCTGGTTCCTTCTTTCATTCAACCTGAATGCATCCTCCTAGGGAGATCTTCTCTAGCCCAAGTATTTATCAGTTCAGCTTGGTTCATATTCTTCACAGCACTTTTTTTCTACATCACAGTCCTGGAATGCAATCTCTACAAGAGCAAGAACCTTGTTTCATGTTCACTACTCTGTCCCCAACACCTAGAATATAGTCATATACTAGGTTCACAAGAAATATTTGTTGGATCCATAACATGTACCATTCCACACCACTAGAAACTCTGTTGAAATGCTCTCTGAGTAATACAAAATTAAAAGTTATCACCAAGTCAGGTCACTTATATGATTTAATATAAAAGAACATGTAACTAAAAAGCAATACTTTCTGTGCTTCTTGGGTATAAAATTGATATTTAATCAAGTGCCAAACTCTTTTGATTGTACCATTGCAGTATCTCTCACATGAGTTCCCCTCTCTCTTTAAAAAATGCTACTTACACTCTTCAAATCCCCATTTCATTTTAGGCTTAATGTGAAATAAGTTTCTTGCCTTCAGTGTTTCACTCTTTCAAGTTGTCCTAGATGGTATTACTAGATCTATTTCTTTAAAATTATAAAGGTTTAGCCAAAAAATGGAAACCAAAGGATTCTCTGATTATTTCATTTGATAATTTTATTTACAAGCGTTTAAACATTCTCACTTAAAAAACACTTCTCTATGAAAAACCCTTGCCATTTTTCAACAACCAAATTTATAAGCAAATAATTTTATACTTTAATAGGCAGAGAGCCGAATATAATCCTCTCATATAACAAAGAAGCAAATTGAGGTTAGAAAGAGAAAATAAGTTGTTCAGTGTTAGAGTGGATAAATGGAAACTTTGATATTTGAACCCAGAACAATGTACCTGTCTCCAGAACCCAGGTGTTCTGTCATCCCTTTGCAGATGCCTAGAACAGAATCTAGAACTTCTCATTCATAACCAGAGTCTTCCTTCACTACATTATGCTTCTCGTGTAGGTTGAGATCTCAGGTCCTCCAAAATATGCCTAACCTATATTTTCCAAATTACCTGCTACCTCTCTTTAACGTAAGTAATACTACAGCCAACTTTGACTATTACCAATTTCCCAAACATGCCCTACATTAAATTTATTTGCTCAACTTCTTTCCTATTTCTTAAGTACCCTTTTTTCTAAGCCTGCAAAGTCCAAATCACCATCACTAGTGAAGGAAATAATTTCTTCAGCTTTTTTCTCAAGTCCCACCTCCCTCATGAAGCTTTACTTTATCCTTCCACTTATAGAAATTTCCTTCTTCTTAAGTTCTCATTTGCTTAGATTTGTAATGTGGCTTTTTTTTCTTTCTTTCTAGCCTGTATTTGAGCTTACAATTAACTAAGATATTCTCTAAAAGCATCCTGAGCATCCATCTCTTAATATGTTGACACCATTTAGTGCTCCAGTTATCCAAGCTTGCCCTGCACATGGTAAATATTTAATAAAATTTTAAAGAGAACTAAAATTTATTGAACCTACTTTAATGTGCCACACAATGTGCTTGGAGCTTAGAACTTTACAGTTAGTGTTTCCATTGCATAACTAGAAAGATGATAGAACAGGTGTTCCAAAACATATCTGCCCATTTTCAAGGTCCTTATTTTTTTAAAGAAACAGCACTGCCTGATATGTTAAATATGTTTTCAGCGTGCCATCATGTCACACTTTAAATGTGACTGAGCCTTGACCTATCTGTGACATTAAGTCTAACTCCTTGAAAACATTTAGAGATGAACCAAATTCATCTTCCCCTGTCAGGACAGCTGCTTTCGTGATGAGGTTCTGGAGGGCAGCCAGCCCCACAGTGCCAAAGCCAGGCGGGACGTGTGGGGAATGGATGACAGAAGGCCACCTAATCAGGTGCTGTCTGATAAACTGAAGTGAAATACTGTAAACAGCATGGGTCAAAGGAAGGAGACGCACACGGTTTCAGCCAAAACCACAGGGCCAGAAAAATCTGGAAAATATAACTACAGACTTTGCAATCGTTCAAAGTCTAACATATGAGGATAGGGCAGTGGGTTATAAACAAACTATTATACAAATCTTAGAGCAAAGGGGAGAGGAAATCAAAGCTATATTTACCAATAAACTCAGTTAAGCTAGGTTTTAATTCTGTGTCCAAAATTAGTAATATCATGAAAAACTAACTTTGTCAATAAAGAAAATAATTCTGTGTTTTAATACTAACAAGGCATGATTTTGTACATGCACTCACCCTATGACGTAACTGAACAGAGTGAGGAAAAGAGTATGTTTAATGTAAAAGAAGAAAAATCTCTGCCATTGAGAAGCCCAAATTTTAAAAATTACTTAATCGGCCAACTATGAGAAAAGCAAAGCTTTGAACATATCAGTATACCCGGAGTCCATCTTCTCATCATTCACTTATTGTCACTGTGATTCCTGGCATGTGATAGTCTACATGACCAGAAGCATTAATTACTTTCAGGTGAAAATGCTGTTACATATAATACTCCTTTACTCCTAATCCTCCCATTCTCCAAAGTACAATAAAGAGATGGGAAGGCCTGGGTGTCTGAAGCTCTCTGCTTCAAAAGCTAATGCATTCCCAGTGCCACCATAAGTTCTGCTATAACTGGGAAGAGGTCACTCTTTGAAATTCTATATGCAATTTTGGGCAATAGAATGGTGTGTCTTTTTTTTAACCCTCCTAAAAAAGAAATACTGAATTTATTTTCTCTCTTGCTAAAAAATAAAATAAAATAAAAAGAAGAAGAGAAATGAAAAGGAGAAATCAGCTTGAGATTTGATCGTGCAGACTTGAGAACAGAGCCGTTGCCACACCATGGTGGATGACTCATCCAGACCTTAATCTTGGCTCCAAATTCCAGCCTCTGCCTGGGGATTCAAAGAAAAGCAAAATGCCATTGTCACTTGGAGGTCATTTATTTAGCAAGGTTTTCCTGACTTAAACCTTCTCTTTACTCCAATGCTGTGCATGAAAGTACTCTGGTTAATGAAAGATGGGGCTTTTAAAAAACCTTCCAGAGCTCAACATCTGTTAACAAAGAAATAATTGTTTTTCTCAGACCCACGGGTTTATTGGCTAAGCATCAAGGAAAAATAACAATTTCCTGCCCTTTTCCATGTCAGCTGAAGTTATACTTCTGAGGATTTCTCCCCTGGGAACACCAATGAAATACCAGATGTCAAAATATGGACAAGAATGTTGTTTAGTTCAATTAAACTGACACCTGGTGTGCACAAACCATGTGCTTTACATTAGGTCACGGACTGTACAGGTCAGAAATGATGATAACATCATGTCACCAAAATATATTTACAACAAGAATAATAATTAATACAATGTGGTGAGCACCTAAAGGAAGAGATTGCTTTATTAACATTTAGAAGAACAAGTCTATTTAAGAAATACTCCTTGGCTAATGTAAGTTTTTCATAATACTTATCAAACTAGAATCCCTTGCGTATTGTTAAGCATTGCTGCCTCTGTCTAAATGACTTTATTTTGGAAATCTGAAGATAGAGTTTTAATGACAAGATTTCTAAGACGTAAGATTTCTACATAACTGGAAAGAGAAAAGATATAATTTGTACTCATCTTATAGAACATTACAGACATGTATTAAAATACTAGAAGAAAAATACAAACTAGCATCTTTGAAAATGGTAAACTTGTCACTCTAATTTTCTGTTGTAGTGTATATAAAAATATTGTAATAATTTTTCCACTGTTGAAATATAATAATGTGACTTTTAAAAAATGTTTTAAAAGATTGATAGGCTGTGTCAGTACAGTTTATCTGGGAGGCTGATACTGAGACAAAACCAGGGAGTCAAAAGGCTTGTTAGGGGGCAATATGCATTAAAGATAATAAGGGGAGGAACAGCATGGAGCAGACGGAACTTTAGTCTGTGATGCTGATCTGACACCAACTGAAGGAAAGGAAAGTTAGAAGGAAGCAGAAGTCAGCAGCGAGACACTCACACTATGATCCAAATTTGATAGTCTTGGCCAACTCAATGAGAAGCTCCAGAGCAAAAGCTGCCCATTAGAATATTAGCACACAGAGCTGAGATGGCTCTGTCCTACGGTGCCTGCTGAGTTGTCATTGACAGTGGGTAGTTCTTAGAAGAAATTGACTTTAGCTGAATGCTGCATCCCATTGGGAAAGATGCTGTCGCTAGACACCATCAGCTAAATGCACTCTTTGCAGCCAAAAGGCAAGTTCTTCTTGAAGGGAGAGCAAGTGGTACACCTCTGTGGCTGCCAGACAGAGCATATTCTGGTAGAAGTGGCCTATCAGAGTCTCAGCAGAAATTTTGTTGCAAATATATGGAAATACTAGTATATGCTAACCAACTGATTATAAATGTGTGTTTAGTAACTTCAGTTTTGTTCTGGTATCATCAGATAAATCTCTGTTTTTTGTTTGTTTTTTTGTTGTTGCTGTTGTTTTTTTTAGGAAATGGGTAACAGCTCATGGCCATCTTGATCTTGCCTTTGATTATAGTCTGCTAGAATATGAATATATTTATATTTTTAATTGCTTTTAGCATCTTGCAGTACTGCAGCTGCATTAAGACTGACAGAGGAGCGGGAGAGATGGGAGAAATGGAGTAATTGGGATACAGGATTGGGGAGGGAATAATGGAGAAGCTGTAAAGCACAAAATACCCTGGATAACAAAGGGATGGGGAGCAGAACTCAAATGACATTTCATGGCATGAAATCCAAATGAGAAAGGAAAGGAGAACAATGAATAGTTTTCTGAAATCTTATTGCCCTTTTTATAGTTCCTAGTTGTGCATTAGAATCACCCCAGAAACCTGCTCCAAATACTGAAATAATTATGGATTCTGACAGCACAGCTAGGATTGAGAAACACAGATCTGTGGGAATTTCAGGCCTATCAGTAAAGGAGCTTCTCCTGGGAAAGTCACACCAAAGTACCATTTATCTTCCCTCCCCATTCCAGAGAGAGACCCTGGCTGGTTTGGCTCAGTGGATTGAGCGTCGGCCTGCGAGCTAAGTGTCGCTGGTTCGATCTTCCAGTCAGGGCACATCAGAGAAGGAAAACTCTGACTCCAAAAAACCTCCGCTGCCTTGCGGCATACCTCTTCAGGGGAAAGGCTAAGGGAGTAAACCCCGACAGAAAATCCGGAGCCGGAGTCCCTAAGGCGGTTTGACATTGTAGTCAACACCGGCAACTCCTGCGGCGCACCTGAAGCCAAGCTGTATTGACTTCGTCTTTCCCTTGGATCCTTCAGCTGCGAAGAGAGGGGGGGTCTGCTGCATGGGCAACAGCAGACCCTCCATATCACCCTGCCCAGGCTCTGTAGCTTCAGCTTCACTGGAGAGGACACTCCAGCGTCATCGCAAGATGTCGATTCAACACGGGAGGAGACAGATACCGTGTCACTCCCGAGTTGGACTGCACAGCCATTCTTGGCGGTGCAGATAGACTCTTAAGAAGCTACACCATCGTCTCTCGAGACGGACGGCTGCCGCCGCCGCTGCCATTCCAGAGAGGCCTCATCCATTGGCCTCAAAGAAAGATAGTTGGGCTTAGTAAAACCTGGTGCCCTCTAACTCTCACAGATTACCAGAGTCCAACATATGTGTATACAAACTAAGGTGATAGGAAGATTTTTCACTCATTGGGAAAGCACCTGGGCAAACAGGACACATTGTGGGTTGACTGTAGTTTAATTCAGTCCTACTGCCCACAGTCATAAATAATGAATGTGAATGGTGGAATCTGGAGCCACTGAATTGTAAAGCTCGTAAATGTTTTAAGAGTTTTTTTTTAATTAATAATGTTTCTTTTCTGCTGAAACCAAATGTAAAAAATTTGTCTTTATAATCTCTCTTCACTATTGTATAGCATACTTTCTTGAATTAAAAAAGAACAAAAAGAAAAAAAGAAAGAAGGAAGGGAACAAGAAAGAAAAGAAAAAAGAATAAGCACTAAAAATAAAATTACCACAAAGACTCCCAATAAATGAGTGGAAGAGCACATCCCTGGTGAGACTGTGTGGCCACATTGGCAGAGAGCCAAACTGGGATTCACCATTTACTTTATAATTCATGGTTGTTTGGAGAGGGGAGGTAAAGAAGAATTACAGAAATAAAGACAATAGCCATTAGAAACTAAGAGGCATTTTTATACACTTATTTATAGCATTCCTCTCAGTTTTTATATTATACCCAGAATGTCCTCAATAGTTTTCACTTCGATTTTTTTCACTCTAAAGAAGATGATAATTGCTTCGAGTTCACCCACTTTACTGATTACCCAGTAGTTCGCAGCTCATCTTTATATCCCCAGTGAGATCAAGGAAGAGGCCCTAGAGATTAGTTCAGGGTGGAGTGGGAATGCACTAAAACTCTCCCTTTTTAGTTATGTGGTTCCAATTTGCATAATGAGTGCTTAGGCAATTCAATTGAGTCAGTAGCAATTATTGTTCAAAACTGATTTGAGAATAAAACTTCATTTGTGGAAAGCTTGTACCTATTTATTATGACCTCATGGATAATATTGTGGCTCTAGAAACATCTTGGTATAAATTTAATAATTAAATGTAATGCTTCTCTGAAGTAATCTTTCCCCCTCTCTCATCTCTGTCTACTAATTGGAAAGTCTATTCTCCAAACAGAGCTTAGATGATAGACAGATTTTTAAAAAAGAGAATTTCTCTATTACAGAGAATGGACGGATGTTAGCACTCTATTAGGCATATAACATAAAGAAGTTGTCTGCTGCTGAACATTTACATTTATGTATTGTTTTTGTCTTGCATCAAGCTGAAAGATTAAAAAAATAAAAACATACTGTGATATGACCAAATAATGAATTACTTTCCTATATATATGTAGAAAGTTCTTTCAGTGAGTTTTTTTAGCAAGTCAAGAATAGGGGTGTAATCATTATAGAAAGAAGGAGGAGAAAGTTGAAAGAAGGAGGTCAAAGCTCAGTTTTAGCTCTCAGTCCACTGCAAATTTTTTTTTTGCATTCTGTGAGGCTGGAGTTGCTGCTGATGAAATGTCCTCACATTGTCTGTCAATGTCAGAATGCAAACATCACTAAATAAACCTTGTGTCAAAATGTCACCTAGTAATTATTTATACTTCTTGACAACACCAATGAATGACGAGACTGCCTCTAGAGCTGGAAAAGGTTGCATACCAATTGTTCGAGATAATGTAGATGAAGGACAATGTAATCATCAGAATTCATTGCAATGATGCCATTAAATTAGATATGTTACTAGTGAGCAACCCAGCAAATACTACTGTAATTTTCCTGAAAAAAAGTACATATTAAGTAAACAATTGAATGCAAAACATTTAATAATCAACGTGCATTCCTGAGTCTCTTCTATCAAGGAGATAGTCAGACTGAAAGAGAAGAATCATTTAATTTTCTCCTTTATTTGTCCATTGTTTCACAATATCTTTTTCTCTGGAATTGAATTTAGAGTCCACATTTTTAGAGGCAACTACCATTATTAATGAAGTTTGGATAACACAAACAACTCTAGCGACATAGCAATAAAGTCTTTCCAATACATATACAAAGTGACTAAGATATTCATTCCTTTAGTTGTTCTTGAATTCTATATTGTCTCCTGGTCCAAATCTACTCAGTGAGGAACAAAGATCATAGCATTGACCAATGGAATAAAAACACAAATTGTGAAAATATTTATCAAATCAATTAGTAAAACATGTAAGAGAATTATAAATCTATTATTGAAAATTTTAAATATTAAACAATAACTAAAATGTATTGTTCTATTAGGAATAACATTTCACACTGTAAATCATACTGACACATACTAACACATTTGGTGCTCAAAACACAATTCAAAGTTACCTAAATCGTTATGACTTTTAGGATCTTGACTAAGACTGCTGATGCTACCTAGGATTGTTGAAGCAAGGATCCTTGCTTTGAACATTCTGTCTATATGATGTTAGGCACCTTAGTAACTAACCTCTCTGCATTAGAATTTTCTCATTATTAAAATGAGGTAGAAATAACATCTAATTCTGTGAGGTAGTTTAATGTGAGCAGTAAATGAGGCTATCTACATAAAATATAGAGCCTAATATCTGGCACAAAACATTTTCAAAGTCGGTGAAAAACAAATACAATAAAAATTTAGTTATTTGTTTGTTTGTTTATGTACTCATTTTTAAAGGTATATTTTATTGATTATATTGTCACAGTAGTTCCATTTTTTCCCCTTTGCTCCAACCCATCCAGCACTCCCCTCCCCCAGCAATCCCACCCTTCCCCAGTCCATGCCCATTGGTCATGCAAGCAATCTCTCCAGTTTCTCCCTTTCCTGTATTATTATTATTTTAGAATTAAGTCATTAATTGATTACTTTTTATAACAATAAAAAAGTAACATCCCTCCCCTCAGACTTTAGACCCCTTATAATCTTATAGAAGACAGTGAGCAGCAGTCTCCTGCTCTTCTAGCTGCTTCAAGCTGGGCGTGGTCGTTGTCCTACCTACCCTTGGGTTCAGAATTCCCTAAAAAGATTGGAGGAGTATTCATTTTAATCTTCACCCAAGGATGTCTATTGATTTTAGAGAGAGAAGAAGGGAGAAGAGAAGAGAGAAAGAAAGAGGAAGAAACATCTGTGTGAGGGAGAAATATGGATTGGCTGCTTCCCACATGTGCTCCAACCAGGGGTAGAACCTGTAAACTAAGTATGTGCCCTGACTGGGGATCAAACTCTTGACCTTTGAGTGTACGGGCTGATGCTCCAGATAACTGAGCCACCCATCGTGGCAAAAATTATTTTAAAATTAAAATAAAGTCCTCATGGAGAACTGCTATGTTGCTATTAACATATAGATGATTTTATATCCATAGAGGTATACTAAATTAATGCAATAACTAAATTCAAAAGACTTCTAATATTTCCACCTTTTTTAAATAGCATCGCAGGTTCATAACCTACAAACTCTATTTTCTCAACTCAGCAGAAGTAAGAATGTGCTTGCTTTTATTCCCTTGACTCTCCCATGTTCCTGCTCTTTTCCTGATGTTGGCTACATCTGAACTTACCCCGTACAAGCTCTGCTATTTGTGGCCTAATAGGTGTTTTTATTCAGTCTTATTTATGACACATTTGCCCATGAATGAGAGGAGAAATCCACTTACCATCCCATTTCACCCTCCACCAACCCCCAGTCCATATACACACCCTGGAAGAGCTTATCTTTTATATAAAAAAGAATTGGCTTCTTAGCTGTCTAACAAAAATATACCCCTATCCACTCTCAACAACAAAACTACTACTAGAAGTAAAACAAAGCCTTTCTTATGTTTTTTTTTTTTCCTGTAACGAAATGGTGAATGCTATATTCACTAAAATACTTACTGAAGTACCAGTGTTTGGACTGACTCTGGGACATTTGGAAATGGATGGAACTATTTCAAGGTGAGATATTAAGAATTGCTTATTAGTCATGTGAAGGAGGAAGAAGGACAAAAAGAAGAGGAAAAAAATGTTGAGAGTGGCATCAGCACTGGGATGTGAGACCTGTCACTCTGGCAGTGACTCTTCCGTCTTCAAAATCACAAAATTCATCAGTCTGATTATTGTTTTGAGGCCAATGAAGTACCTGAGATTCACACTCACCTTAATACAATGTAAAGCTAACACAGTACTTGAAGGTGCTAAAGTGTAGAGATGTAGAAAGAAATAATTCCTCAAAACAGAGAAGTCAGTTCTGGACTGGATAAAGTCATAAGGTTCAAATCAAATTTTAATAGTTATGTGAGGGGTGGTTAAGTTACAAGATGATTCTTAGTTCATAAATGCCAATTTTTCTTTTGAGGTTCATTCAAAAACATTTTCCTCATTGTCAACAAAAGAAATGTCCAACCTAAATAAAAGTCTTAAAGAGTTTATTTAAGCCAAAATAATGACAATTGTCAGAAACAAAATCTCAATGAACTGAGAAAACACTCCAGAGAAAGGCAGTTTTGCAGCTTAGGCAGTTTATTTTATACATTAGATCCAAAGGAAGAGAAGCAAATGGGGTTACATGAAATCCACTGGTGGAGATTAAGGGAGCTGGAGAAAGCAAAGCGGGGAAATCTCTGGGATTGGATAAAGAGCAAAACTGAGAGACATATATTTCTTTTACATTACGGCACACAAGATAGTTAAGTTTAGTATGTGGCCCCTTATTTTGTCCATAGTTTTCCCTTTTGGTCATAAATTAATCCTAAGGATGCATTCAAGACCCGCCTTCTGATCAGGTAATGTGGTCTCACAGTGCTAGGAAGGCTAATTCTTAGGAATTCTTAATGTCATCATGGTCGTCCTGAATTGTGGACAATTGGGGATAGGGCAAGACTGGAAACTTGAATGGAAGTCAAAGGCTGAATTTTTCTCAAAAGGTAAAGGTGGGCAAATGAGAGACAATTAGGTTTTATTGGCCTTCATTAAGAAAGAAAAAAAAAATCTTTTGGATCATTTTTAACCTGCAATGTACCGTGATCCAAGTTTTGCTGTCTTTATTTTGCAACTAACATGATGTTTACTTATAGTTTGAGGGCACAGCATACAGCTGTTTGGTTTTCACAATCTGATCATGAGATGGGCTTCCATTTATTATTATTATTATCATTATTGTTGTTGTTGTAATATGGTCCATCTATTTCTAATTGGAAGCACTCAATCGTCATTCATTATTAATCTGAATCCTGCTAATTGTGGAATTGGGACCTTAACTTTAAGGTTTAATCAGAGCCTAGGCTATAAGAATTTAATCATGTAAATTACAATTATCATCTAAAAATTCTCATAGGCCAGGAGGACACTGAGTGTTTAATGAGTAAACTTTACTGTCCCTCAACATTCCTTATAAGGGGAAGGGGCAGTTTTTAGACACTGCAGCTTCCATCTGAATTAATATAGTTAGTAGTTCTTGTTAGGTTAGGGGGTAAGCATGTTCCCATTATTGGGTTTTAGTACTTAAACATAAATTTCTTTCTTGATATTCCTTTTCCACTAAGCTTCTACAACTTCCCTTCTCCTTATTAGTTTGTCTTTTTTTACTTATTAGAAATAACTAATTTATTAGGACAAATTACTTTCTTTTTAATGTTTCTCAAAACACATATTCTTTTTCTTTCTTCTGTAATAACATTTCTTCTAAATTTCAAAAAAGAAATAATAAAAACGCATTATTGATAATATAAAATTATCTTCTATACCTTCAGCAATTATAAATAATTGAGCTATATAAGAAAAAGTTTTGAAAAACACCCAAAGAACAGGAATAACTATTGTGATTAGTATTATTAGAGACAAGTAAAGACAATCAAAGAAATATTTTTAAATTCAACACCAATTTGTAGGTACACAAGTTTTCTTGATGTCTTAGGATTACTGTCTGCATCTGATGTTAGTGGCTTCTCATCCTCGAGGAGTCTTTGATGTTCACTCTAGTCAGAAGTAAGCATAGAGACAGGGGCACATGTCCATTCACAGTTAAGTACCTTCTTTTTTTATGAGAAATGTGAATCCTTGAGTTAACAACTTTAAGTTTAGCTGCACATAGATTAGTAATACCTGATGAGGTCCTCTCCAACAGGATTGAAGAAAGTCTTTAATTGATCACTTTTCCAATGAAAAAAATCTCCTATTTGTAAATTATGGTCTTTGAAGTTTTCATCTCTGGGGAGCACACTGTAAACTCAAGCAGTGTTTAGTATATCACTTGATCTAAGCTGGTAAGTAAGTCCTTGATAATAGCGTAAAATGTCCCCTTCAAGCAGATGCATAGGGTGACCAGTGACAATTTAATGAGGAGAAAAATCATGTTTACCAAACAAAGTAGTCTCAGGTTGAAGCTTCTGAAAATTATGTAGTTGAGTTTTAATTGTGCCATTTGTATGTTCTACCAAGCCAGAGGACTGTGGTAATAACTATAATACAAATGCTGTAGAATAGGCCAATTGTTACAGATAGATTGCATTATTTGCTCAGTGAAATGAGTCCCACAGTCACTCTGACTCAGAGGGAATTTCCCAAGGGAATTTTTTTTTTTCTGAGTAATAATTTACCTACCATTAAAGTTGTTGCTGTACTGCAAGGGAATAGCTCAACTTAATGAGAAAACATACAAATCATAACTAAAATATATTTGTATCCTTGAGATGGTAACATTTGGATAAAATCTAACTACTTGAAGTGGATCTAAAGGAAGTAAGAAATGTCCTTGGGACCTGTGCAGTGGTTTTTCCAGGGTTATATTTTGGACAGATAGAACACCTGCTATGCACTTTATGAGCTACAGTAGGAGAAGGTTTCCAGTAATATTGTTTATACCATAAAATCATCTTTTTAGGACTCCAATGCATTAGAGCACGTGCATGTTGAAGTACAGGTAATAAGTACCATAATAGGTTTCTTATTGGGCCCAAACTGCATCTGTTTGTATGCGTCAAAGATTCCCCATTTTTGTTTTCTTCTTTAACTCTCTGTTGGAACTGCAAAAGATATTCTTTTATTGATTTAATAGGAAGCAAGGAGCAGTCTGGGGTCTAGATAATTTGGCTGTTTAATGCTGCCCGTCTAGCTGCAGAATCAGCTAAATTATTTCCTTTAACTTCGATAGTGACAGCATTAGAATGCCATGGAATTTTGATAATAACCACTTTTTTTTGGTTGCCTTATGGCACCTAATAATTCTGCAACCTGTTTTTTCATCTTTTTCTGGGATTCCTGGGGAAGTTAAGAAGAATTGCTGCTTCTACAAAATTTCGAAGTCCTTCAGGATTAATTAATAGTCCATCTTTAGATATTAGATAATCAAGGTATTTTACTTGGGATAAACTGAAACAGAGCTTTCCTTTGAGACCCTGTTTCTCTTTATGGCTACCTGTTTTAATAGGTACATCTGTGTCCTCTTGGGAGTCTAATATGTCATACAGCATAAAAGTAAACCATCCACATATTGGGTGAGAGTAGAATTTCTGGAAAATTTAACATCATATATTCCTGGGGCATTATTGTCCAAGTAGACTCCCAAACTTTTCAGGTGAAAACAAGGAGGTATTTGCTTTGTTTGTTTGTTTTTGTTTGTTTTTTGTTTTTGTTTTTTTGTTAGTTTTTCCAGAAATGTTGAAAAGAACTCTATATAAATCTATCACTGAAAAATATTAGCAGTACACAGAAATAGTTGATAGTAGGGTGTGTGGATTTGGGGATTCGGACAAGATGTCTGGAATAACTATTTTACTCTTAGCTATGAGATTCTGTAAATATATCCATCTTTTCTCATTGGAGTTCTGGTTTCTTTACTGGAAGAATGAAAGAATTACAGGGGCTTGTGAATGGAATTATAAGCTTTCTTTTACACTAATTTTCTGTAATGGGCTTAATTCCAGCTAGTGCATCCAGTTTTAAAGGATATTGAAGAATATCATGTATAGGCAAAGAGTGTCAATAGTTATTTTAATAAGAGTGGCTGACAGAGAGTCCTGCAAAGTCTGTGCTGGAAAATACCCAATGTTGTGTTGGAACATCATATAACAAACATTTAATCAATCTCAAGATTAGTTTCCTCTTGTGAAGTTTACTTTAAAATTATTATTTTCTCAATTGGTTCAATATCTGATTCACTTAGTTGTAAATACATTTCACTCTTCTGGGAAAAGGATGCAGACATCATTGGTTTTAAGAAAGTCTCACCCTATCATGTGAACTGGAGCAGATTTGACTAGTAAGAACAGTTGCCTCATAACATTCCCTGGTTAGAAAGGAAAAAGTTCTGATTTAAAAACAGATTGGTGGATTAGATATAACTACCATTTATACAGAAACTTTATTTTGAGGAAGAGAGTGACTTAGTTGGGTTGGGTTAAGAACTGGTAAAGTAGCCCCAGTATCTACAAGGGCCTTAATTATTTTCCTCTTTATGATCATCTTAACTTCTCCTAAAGTATTAGTAAGGGGAAAGGGACATGCCTCTCACAGTCATAGAAGTTCTGTAGTTGCTTCTGTTTCTTTCTTTTTTCTAAATCTCATTTTAGTTTTCTACAATGCTGCTTACAGTGACCTGACTTTTTATATTTAGAACAGGCTCTTCTCTCCCCTTGTCTAAGAGACCTTTAGAGAGGTCTGACCTGATTGCTGAATTGCTGAAACTGTAAGTTCACAAATTGTGGCAGCTTTGTCTTTTTGTCTCTCAGCTGAATAGTTGTAGATAGTTGATCAGCCAGAATCACTAGTTCATTAGTATAGGTGGTTGGTCAGTTTAATGTTATTTTGTTTAATCAGAGTTATAAGCTATTATCTAATCTTTCCCAAAATGTCAAATTTAGTAAGGAATCCTTTTGATAATCTTTAAAACTGTCTAGAGACAGATCTGAGTATCGTTTGAAAGTTTTTTTGAAATGTTCAAAGAAATGAAGCACTGGTTTATCAGACTCTCTTTTACATTGTCAGAGTTTGGCCCAGTCAGTTTTCTAGGGAAAAATTTCAGGTATTGCTTGGTGAAGTCTGTGGGCTAATACCCTGCATTTTTCTCAGTCAGTCTGTCTCTCTCTGTTCTTTTCTTTTTTTCCTTTTTATTTGGGGGGGGGGTGCATTTTTTATTTCTATTTTTAAATTACAGTTAACTTTCAATATTATTTTGCATTAGATTGAGTTGTACGGCTTAGTGGTTAGACAATCATATACTTTACACAGTGTTCCCCCTCAATATTTGCAGTATCCCAGCTGGTACATAAATAGTTATTACAATACTATTGACTGTATTCTCTATGCTGTGCTTTACATCCCCGTGACTATTTTGTAACTACCAACTTATAGTTACAAATCCCTTCACCTCTTTCACTTCTAAATCCCTTCACTTCTTTCACCCAGTTCCTCAACCCCTGCTCTGTGTCTATTAGTCTGTTTCAATTTTTTGTTGTTTATTTTCTGCTTTAGGTTAAACATATAAGTGAAATCATATGCTGTTTGTCTTTTTCTGACTGAAAATTCACTGAGCATAATACACCTTATAGGTTTATCCATGTTGTCACAAATGGTAAGATTTAATTTTTTTATGGCTGAGTAGTAGTATTCCATTGCATATATGTATCACAACATTTTTATGTCTCTCTCTATTTTAAAACATCCTCCATTGGAGTTTCACAGTGAACCTTATTTATTCATTCTGTTGTTTTCCTCTCAGAAACCAGTAGGTATTAATTAGAATAGATCAGAATAGCCATGATCAGATGTTCTAACAGTTAAATCAAATTCCTTTGTGAACCCATCAGGGTCTTGGAAAGGGTTGAGGAAAACTTTTGGTAGGTTCTTAATTCTGTTCTAATTCAAGGAACATATACATTGGCTGTTTTTTCTCTGCCTGAGGTCAGCTTTTCTTCAAAGCAAGCTGCCAGAATTTCTGGTTTTGTTTTTTTTTCCCTAGTTTATTCTGGTCTAGTTTTCTATTCTGAGTGTCCCCTAGGTCAGAAGGGAGCTGAGGTGGAGGAAGTGTAGAAGAGAGAGAGAAGGGGAGAGGAGGAAGGGAGAATAAGTCCAGAAAACAAAGTAAAGGGTAAAGCAGAGCAGTTGGAGAAGAGGGGAAAATGGGGTGTTGGCATCAAGTAGCTTTGGAAACCTACTTCAGTCCAGACACAGTCTCTAAAAATTTTTATTAACTTCATGGGGAGAAGGAAGTCTCTCTGTTCTGCATTTCAGAGGCTTTTATTTACCAATTGAGGTAAGCCTCTCATTTAGTTGGATTTTAGAACCAGCTTTTCTTTTCCTTTTCATGTAATGCACGTAAAAAAATATAAAATAAAATAAATTTAAGTTTCAATAGAACTCATTTTCATTTTGGCCATCTTAAGTTGATATCACTTATAGTTAAATGTTCCCATTTCCGTAAGTAGTTGCAAGTAAAGGTTTTCTATGCATTGTACATCTGCAGGAGTATTAAAGGGAGCTAGAGCTGGGGGGCTTGTTGTTTTTGGAGGCATGATTTCCTATGTTAATTTTAGTTTTGAGATCTGCAGAGTCTCAACAAATTTCTAGGAATATTGCATAGTGGGTTGAAGTGTGCTGCTTATGGGTTGAGATCCAAGAGGCTCTCACCTCCTGAGTCCCTTCAACCTTCTTGCATGTCTCGTATTCTTGACCCAGCTATTTAACACAACTATGGGACTCAGAGTGTTCGGTAACAAATTTTTATGTGCACGTCCCCAAATAAGGTACTTACTTACTTATTGTGTTGGAATTCCCTATAAGGACCTGCTTGGTTTGGAGAATACTCTCAAATATAAATCCTAGTCATCTATGAACACTCAAAATGCAAGCTGGCAGGAGTAAATGCCCTTATCTCCAGAGCTGAATGAGTTCAGAACCTCATTTGTCTGATGCAAAAGGTTTTGTTCAGACTTGCAGTAAATAGCTCCAATTGAAAAGCCAAAATTAAAAACAAGTCACCAATTTTATTCTTCTGTCCCTAAGTTATCTCTACCTGTATCTTTAGTCTGAGTAATCTCAACCCTTAACTTTTAGTGACATCTTGAAGTTGTTCTTTTCTTTCTTTCTTCCTTTCTTTTTTTTTTCTTTCCTTTAAAAAAATTTTTTTAGAACAGTTCATATAAATTCAGGGTCTCCTTTCTTAAAACAGAAAGATCTGGAATTCCAAGAAAAATTAATCAAGTTTACCCAATACAAAGCCAGGAGCTGATGGGGCACAATAGACCAATGTTGGTACCTAGCACTGGGTCCGGGTGGGCTTCCTTGGAATCCTGACTACTGCACCAAGTATATGCCAATGAAATAATATCTTGCCTAAAGAAAATTCTTACAAGAGCTTATTTGAGCCAAAATGATGCCACTCGTCAGAAGCAAAAGCTCAATGACTTGAGAAAATGCTCAAAAGAATGGCAGTTTTGCAGCTTATTTTACACGTTATAATCAATGGTAGACACATAAGGAGGGTAACAGAAAAT
The DNA here is from genome assembly GCF_987537825.1 of Furipterus horrens. Lineage (NCBI taxonomy): Eukaryota > Metazoa > Chordata > Mammalia > Chiroptera > Furipteridae > Furipterus > Furipterus horrens. The sequence continues at coordinate 151,235,064 of NW_028327171.1, read as the reverse complement.
ACATCAGTGGCAGATTAAAGGGGAAGGAGAGTGTAAAGTGGGGAAATCTCTGGGACTGGGTAAAGAGCAAAACTGAGAGACATACTTCTTTACCCTGGTGAGTACAGGATAGTTAACAGTTAACATTAACCGCACACAGCGATGGGATTCAGGGAACAAAATAACAATGAGGGGTTTTGTGTTCTACTTTGGTGCGAGATTGTGCCCAATGCAAAAAGATACTGGACAGTCTCACTTAAGGTAAAGAAAGATTGAAATTACAGGCCTACGGTGCGACTACCCACCAAGACACGCTTTTAGTCAGAAATTTTTATGTTCAGACCATCCTTTGTGGTTACTTGTGGTCCTTTCATGCAGGCCTCCCCTCACTTTGTCATGTTTAGAATGGAGTCCCCTTTTTTGTCCACATGACTAAGTCAAAGACCCCAGAGGCTGCACCATTAACCTTTCATCGCACTTTGTGTGGGTTACAAAATGACACACTGTAAAAAAAGCATTTTGAAACTCAGTGATAGGGTGGGCCACGCTATTAAAATAATGTGCAAATAATCTAGAAACACTAGCAGATATTTTAAATAATGACTTTAATAGCTAAACTTATCTAACATAATAATGCACATTTAAATTAGTGCTATTTAAAGGCAAATAGCTGTACTATAAAAACTGTGACTGATAATTCAATTCTACTTGCCTTTCAAACAGCATGAAAGGCTGTAACTTCGAGGTATGATTCAAATAAAAGCGAAAAACTGAAACTATATACATATCCTGAGGAATATCATTTGTCTAAAGCAAAGACACTTACAAGTAATAAATTAGTTTCATGCAATTGTTTTGATGACAGGGCAAAGAGAAGAAAAACATTGTATTAAAGGGATGTTTTCCAGAATTACATATTTTCAACATCTATTTGCAAAAGGTTAGGATTGACTACATCTATACCAGAGTTCTATTCAGTTACCAATGCTAATACTCATAACCTTAAGCATCTTTTAGAACTGTAATTGGAGGTAAGGAAGAATGTAATTCTTAAACTCATTCTTAAAAAGAAAGCAGTGAGAGAGGAAAAATAAAATAGATAAAGCAGAGCTATCCCTGACAAAGCTGGGTTGGGGCAGAGAGACCCACCAACTGAGACCTTACCTTTTCTCTAACGGTGTAGCCAGAAGAGCTGAGGAAACTAACGGGCTCTGAGATACTCAAGCTATCCTTCATGACTTTCCGGAATTTAAAAGATAGAATGGAAGATATGTGGGGTGATGGAGAGATGCCCACTTTATCTCAGACTGTTTACACGTCCGGGATTCTCACACATTTGGATGAATGAGGAAGCTGACCTGATAAAAATGAATTCCTTGATAGACATGGAAGCCTCATGAAAGACAATTAATTCCTTAGCAGGGAAGAGAGCATGTGGCCCAGAGACTAGTAACAAAGCCTTAATTAAGAAGGATGAGCAATTCTGCAATAGGTTACCTGTCATACAAATGTCTCTCATCCAGGCACTAATCGTCTAATATAATGCTTGAATCTTACCAATGTACAGGTGTGACAAAGGATTTATGAAATTCTAAAGTTAAAAAGAATAGACTACTTAATAATTCTGTGAAAAAATGTTGGGTATAAGCAGCCTTGTAGAAAAGTATTAATACTGCAGGGGAGAGTTATCTTGAAAAAGCTTAGTTTATGAACACTGGGACATGCAAAGAACACCTAGCCTAGTTGCTATGAGATGAAGTAGACTTGAGCTCAGTCTCAGAATAGAGTGGAAGGAAATGTCACAGCCGGAGAGTGAAATGCCCAAAATTGACAGCATCCAGAAGATTCTTCTCTTTGTAGCACCTTCCATGCCCTGAGAGGAGGCAGAGCAGGAAGAAGAAAAGAACAAATCTATGTTACTTGACCAAACCTAGACTGATACATCAAAATAATAAGTGACCACTAGAAGGTCTCCCCAAAATAAATAGAATAATAGAAGTTGCATTAATTAGAAGAGAAAATGCTGGGGACAAGTGGCAATGAAAAAGAGGTTAACCTCATAGAACAAGATTGTACATCTTCACTCTTTCAAGTTCTAAGAAAATAAATGATCAAATTCCTTCTCTACTCATCTCCACACTCAGTACTTGCCATTCCCTGAAATATTCAAGTCATTCTGCCTTGTACTAAGTAGAGATCGATGGCCCTTTGGGGCTCACATGTACACTTCCAGTCTGGCTGCCTTAAAAGAGACTGGATGTGTGGGTTGCCCACTTTTCTTCTTTTGTGTTAAAAGTTGGTGCTTCATTACAAGACAAATAAAGATAGGCAGTTACAATGGAATCACTGGGAAAAGCATTGCTTAGAATGCTAATCCATCTTGGAATCACTGGAAGTTACTTTCCTCAGGCACAGCCAGAAGCCACAGCCTGGGCATGGTAAAGGGTGTAGCTCTATGTGGATGAGAAATAAGGCAATGGAAGCTATGCGTCTGTATTCATGAGGTGTCAGAGAGCTGGCTTCTGCCCTGACCCAGTGTTCATGGTACTAGATTTATCTTCCTGAGGTGGCAGCCAAATGATAAGAAGACCTTAGGCATCATAACTTGAACTCAGGGCAGAAAACGCAGTCTCTCTCCCAGGTGTACTCCAGATGGAAACAACAGGTGCTGATTCAGGTAGAGCCTCGCCTTGAACCACCTTGTTCTCCCTCAGCAACTCCAGTGTGCCCTGCTGCTGGCAATCACCAAAGCCCGATTCTCACTGTCTCATATTCATGAAGTGCAAAGAATTGAAAAATTTGAATCTCAAAGGTATTAGACTCTTAATTGAAGATTTTCCCTTTGAAGATGTTTTGAGCATTCTTTTTGATAAGCCACAGAGTTCCCTTGCCGATGTCCTCCAAATGCTCAGCAGATCATGCTGGTTGCTTGTAACAAAAACCTCCTGCCTTTGCACATATATCTCCTGCCTCTTCTGCTTTCCTGGCAGGAGCACCCCAAGGTCTTTTCTAAAGTGATCCACAGCTAGCTCCACTCCCCACTGACACTTTGCCCTATCAAGTGCAGCTTGCTCCAATGAAAGCCCTCTTATCTAGCTGCCTTGACTGTTCTATCCACATACAGCTCTTCTTTACACTTTCCAGGTGTGATTCAGATTTTGTTCCAGTGTTCCTCAAGCTTCAGGGAATTCATGGCAAGTTTTCCAAAATGTTCCCTTGAAATCCCTTCCATTTGGCTTTTTCTTTGTTATTTCCTAATGGGCAGATGTAAGAAAAACACAGTAATCTGTTCACTTCTTATAAAGCAATTCTCACTACAGTCTTTTAAACCTCAAATAAAATTTTGTTTTCTTATATCTAGCTGAAAATGGCTACTGGAACAATGTTGGCTGAACCAATTTCATAGTCACTAAGCATGTCTCAAAGAAGTCTGTAACTTCATTTTAGAAATGTAGGAACTTGGTTGTCTTGTCCAACTTTTAAGATCTGTGACAAATGAAATATAGCTATAAATTTAATAACAGTACACATGAATCAAATTACATAGTAATCACATTATACATTGATAACATTGTTAAAATAATGTGTAAGGAACTCAATAAAATGTTTTATATAATTGTAATAAGTGTTATATCTCTAAAGAGAAATCAACAGGACATATTATATACCCAGGAACCCACCCAATAACTTATCATAAAAGAACTCCACACCAATGGGGCAAGAATGGGTTCTTAATAGATGCCATTGTCATTGATATGGAGTAATGTCTTAGCTTTGAATTTATGGAAAGCAGATCCTGAGGCAATGGTTTATGGAATACTCCTTAATGAGGGAGTATAATCCCAACAGCAGTAGTGAAGGGAAGTAAAATGAGGCAAGGAAGGAGGAAACAAATGGTGGTTGCAGGGATTGAGTTGTCTGTTCCACCTCAGAGGACCATTTCTAAGAGGCAGTATTTGCTTTTCAAGGCCACTATCTGGAGCCAAAGGCAGAAAGATGGACCTTTAACCTGCCTCCCCCCACCCACTTGTTATTAGATGGTGAAAAACATGCCCTAAGCAAGTTAATTACTCCAGTTTCCCCAACACACACACACACACACACACACACACGTACACACACACGCACACGCGCACACGCACACACACACATGCACACACACACACGCACACGCACACACACACACACACGCACACACACACGCACGCACACACACACACATTGCCATCAAACAGGAACTGTGGCCTTAAGACAGAAGACATAAGGCTTGTGTAGTGAAGCTGGTCACAGTATACTCTCTGTTAGTCTTGGAAAGGAAACTTGAGTTGGAGCAAGTGAAACAGGTCAGAGAGAAGAGTTGGGGAAAATCCTTTTTGAAGTGGTACATATCTGAGACAGAAAAAACTTAACTTAAATAACTTAAATGGGAGAAGGACATCAACTTGAACTTATATATTACATTGTATCCTGCATTTATTTTAAGGTAAAAACAATAAAGAATTAATTATAGAAAATAAAACTATCAAAGAAGGTGATGTTGATGCATATTTAACATTTCTAAAGAAGAGCTTCTAAGCACACCAGCAATGAAGGAGACTGCAGAGGAAAACAAACTGACAACAGAAGTCCAAATTCTGCAGTAATGAATGAAACATTCATGCATTTATTGAAATACTGTCCTTTCTTATCATTTAGAACAAGACCTTCTCCTTGTTCCTTAAAGTTTTTGAGGTGATTCTCCTGGTCTTCTCTAAGTGGTCTCACTCATTAGTGAGTCTCAGTCAAATCTGTCTTGTTTCTGTTTCCTTCCTACTCCATGTGCTCTTTGAATATCCTTGCCTACATTATCTATAGGTGGTGACTTTTAAATCTATTTTTTGGCCCTGATTTCTTTTGATTTCCACACTGTGTTTCTGTCTCCCATTGGATATGTCCACGTTGTTCATATACAGGCATATTAAACTTTCAAATAGGTTCAAATCTGAAATGAATACCTGCTCTCCCAGGGGTTATTAGAATTACCATCCACACCATGTCCTAAGGTAGAAATCTGAGAGGAATACTTGACTTTCTTTCTTGCTACCCTCCCCATATTCAATATGTTAGCTTTTCTTGTCAGTTATTTCTTACAATGTTTCTCAAATCTGGCCTGTCTTCTCCAATTCCACTGTAACTACCTTAGTCCAGAAACTCAGGATTACTCATCAGAAATATTGCAATAGCTTCCCATCTGTTCTTTTTCTCACCAGGCTCTTCTCACCATAATCCTTCCACCATATTCCTGGCAAGTGATATTCCTGAAAGCACTTCAATTGATCATGTCTCTATCCTGCTTTAAAATCTCTCCTTGTTCCCACTTCTCACAGCAGGATTATGGTATTTATTAAGGATAATTGTTTTAACCTTTATTTTACCTTGAAGACAAATATATAAATCTCAATTCTTTGCACCATAATCTTTGGGTCTCTATTTATCATGTAGATCATAGTTTTGCAATTTATTTTGTTATATGTTTGGAAATTCCAAATTGTGCCTTCTTTCAGAATTATTTATATTTGTATGTCCCAGAACATATTTCTTAGAACAGAGAAGGATCTCAGAAATGGTTGTTATTGAATGAATAATTAAAGACAGCAACTGCTAAATTAACATCTTCCAAAATATGTTCCTAAATATGTTAAATAACATTATGTAAAACTGTGTTTTGTAGAAAAACTAATTTAAACCATTTTAGAAAAAGAAATTAAACAATTTCTTTAACTGGAGTACTTCTCAGAATCTTTAACACCCATTACTGCATATCATAAGTCTTAAGAAAAGCAATGTAGCATTAAACAGTCACTGAACTTTTTGACTATTCAACCAAATTTGAAATCAGTAGTGTCCTAAGGAAATGATTTTGAAAGTGCTTTTATATATATATTAACTAATTCACTGAAATAAGATAACAAAGACAGCTTTACCTCAGGTAAATTTTAATTCTTCAGAAGGACATATAATACGACTCGAAAGTACAATTTCCTTATCATTAAATTTAGAATATATTGTAAGGCAGGTAAAAGAAACTTAGAGCAGGTTGACTCTTTTCAATGCCACTCCAAGCAAATATAATGGAAGATGTCCAATTTCATGGAAAGTGTTCAATTCTACACAACAGCAGCAATAATAAATAAAAGCTCATTTTTTTAAGGTTTTTTTGTTTTCTGAATTATACTCATACCTTTCATGAAACTGTTGGCTCAAGCCCTTGAGAATTCAGGGCAATGCTGATAATGAAAAGTAGGCATATTGATCATTACTGTGTATTATAAAAATAATCCATGGAAATAATAGTAACTATCATATTAGATTATTTCAGAAAAACAATTTAATTATCCTCAAATATTACTATGTAAAAAAATGATTTGCTAATTTTATTAAGAGGCAAGATATGATTCCATTAATCTCTTTTGGGACCCAGGATGCTTTATCAAGTTTTCCCTGTATTTATTATGCAAATGATCCAGAAATTAACAGATAACACTTTATATACCTGCCTTCGGTTATAAGTTTATTAAAAGGCTACATGAAGGAAAGAGAACAAACAGGGTGCAATGGCCAATTTTATGTGTTGAAAGGGCCATGTTATTTGTTCAGACATTATTGTTCAGATATTTGTTCCAACATTATTCTGGATGCTCTTGTTTTGCAATGAGATTTTCATTTAATTGGTGGACTTTGAGAAAAACACATAGTCCATTATCCTCTGGGTGGGCTTTGTTAAATCAATTGAAGACTTGACTGCAAGAAAGACTGAATTCTGCCCTTCCACCTGAGCAAGCAGAAATTTCCAGCAGACTGCCTCCAACCTTCATATGGAAAAGTGGCTCTTTGCTTCTTGTCAGAAGACTACTTTTAGGATCCAACTGCAATTCTCATTAGTCTCTTACCTGCCAGCTTCCTCCATCAGATTTTGGGCTTGCCATGCCTCCATAAGAGTGAGAGCCAATACCTTAAAAAAAAAAAATGAATGAGTAAATGACTGACTGAATGAATAAATGAATGCATATCTTATTGGCTATTTTATCAGAAGATCCCTGATTAATATCCAGGGGAAAACCATGAAAGTAATTATACAGTTGCCCCACTCCCAACTTTTTCAAGTTTCTGGGCATTCATATTCCATTTATTCCTCTACCTATCACTCCACCCTCTATATCTGGTTAAACCAGCCAGACTGTGTTTCTGGAACATCAGAAATAAAATTGAGAAAGTGAAATCAGTACCCCTTAAGGAACTTAAATTTAAAAATTCCTGGTATTTGTTATAATTTGAAGACTAGGTTGAGAACCACCAATCCAGGACCTTATGTGTCATACCAAGAGCAGTGGTTGGTTTGTTTGTGTCCTTTTGTTTTTAATTCTAGATGTCACAGGAAGTCGCTAAAAGTGATTAAATAAAAGTGTTCTTATCAGATCTGAGTTTCTTACATGCTTATTTTTGCAGCTAGGAGAGAATGAAGTGGGTGAAGAGGGATAAATACAGCTACATACATACGATTAAGTGACTTGAGTGAGGGAAGCAGCAGTGAAGAATGAAATGCTGATCTATTCAACTTACTTTAAGAGGTGAAACTATAGGAAATTATCAGTTAGCTGTCTGGGTATGGGCATTAGAAAGAGTGAGGGGAACAGAGTTGACTCATAGATTTCTACAGGCAACCGTTGATGGCAATAAGATGCTTGCATTTACTAAATAGGAAACAATGCAAGGGGATCAAGTTTTGAATTTTATCTTGGGTATTTGAGTTTGAAATGCAAGAAGTTGAGTATATACGTATACAATACAAATACAAATTTGGGAGTGAGCATCACTCTTGACAACCTCTATATGCTCTACCTTCTGGTCTCAGGGACTATGAATTACTACAGAAATGAGAAAAGGGCTGAATTAGAAAAAGTGTGAAGTATTGCAGTAAAAATATTTCTTAAACTTATTTTATATTTGGTCAAGACATGCTTCTTTTAACTATGCTAAGATACTGTGTCGCTGGGTCTGAGAGGAGAAATGAGAGAGAAATAAAATTATTAAATGATCCTTCAAACAATCTTCTTTTAATTTTCTGTTTTGCTCAGAAGTTAAGGGAGGTCAGAATGAATAAGAAGCCTATAGTAGCACATAGTCAACATTAATCCAGCTCTTGTCATTTCAATAAAAGTTTCTTTGATTTTTATGTAATATACTAATAGATTTACATACATCAATATGATTTATTCTTGATGTTAGAAAAATATGTCTAAATACTGCCTGACATCTCAAGGAGACTGGTTTTTAGTTTGTTTGTTTTGACTCCAGATTTTATTTCCATGATGAACCTGGAATCAGTGACTATGACATCAGAAAACTATGGGTGAAAAGTGCACAGTAGTCACCAAAAGTTATCCAGAAGTTACCAGCAATGCCCCTGTGAGAAAAACTGAGTTTCCCCCCAAATATTCATTCTCTCAGGGCTTGGCATATCTCAGGTGTGGGCCCTGTAATCATTGATCTCTGAAGTTGAGAGCATCGTGAATGCAGAAAGACAATTGGTGAATGGCAGTCAAAGACATGATGGCTTGCTTTCAGCAAACACATTCTCACCAAAAGATTAAATGAAAGATACCCATAGATTATTGACATATGAGCAACAGATGCAAAACAAGGCAAAACAAAAAGATAATTATATCTGTAAGAGAAATAATTTATAATTAGGAGGTTTATTTATTTGTTCTGCTAGGTCAAAAAGTTTAGATATATTTAATTACTATCTATTTAAAAGAGAGCAACTGACACTTACTTATTATAAGAGAAAAGTTCAGACCAATAGTGAAAGATCAACAACGGTGAAAGAAACTAAAGACCTCATACTCAAAAGTATCAAGCCTTTTGACATCCATTTTTACCAGTCAAATTGCATTATAACTACTCAAGGGTTCCCTGTGGAAGGAACTAATCATGCTGTCATTTAATGGAGACTCATACGTTAGGAACATTAGCTGGCAACCCACCTCCTTGCCTTAGGGCACTGTGATTGCCAGAAGCCTATAACATAGCAGTTGTTAAATATTTTGAATATCTCTCCTGGGCCTCTCTAAGCCATTATTGGCTTCAACATGGAGGAACAGTTATACTTTATCAAAGAGATGTCGTCGGCAGCCGTCCGTCTCGAGAGACGATGGTGTAGCTTCTCAAGAGTCTATCTGCACCGCCGAGAATGGCTGTGCAGTCCGACTCGGGAGTGACACGGTATCTGTCTCCTCCCGTGTTGAATCGACATCTTGCGATGACGCTGGAGTGTCCTCTCCAGTGGAGCTGAAGCTACAGAGCCTGGGCAGGGTGATATGGAGGGTCTGCTGTTGCCCATGCAGCAGACCCCCCCTCTCTTCGCAGCTGAAGGGTCCAAGGGAAAGACGGAGTCAATACAGCTTGGCTTCAGGTGCGCCGCAGGAGTTGCCGGTGTTGACTACAATGTCAAACCGCCTTAGGGACTCCGGCTCCGGATTTTCTGTCGGGGTTTACTCCCTTAGCCTTTCCCCTGAAGAGGTATGCCGCAAGGCAGCGGAGGTTTTTTGGAGTCAGAGTTTTCCTTCTCTGATGTGCCCTGACTGGAAGATCGAACCAGCGACACTTAGCTCGCAGGCCGACGCTCAATCCACTGAGCCAAACCAGCCAGGGCTTCAAAGAGATGTAGTTAATCCAAAATGGTACATGGTATGAAAAGCATTCATATTTGGCTTGGAAATGTATTTTTGTACTAACATTTGAATGTGTGTCTGATGTTCTGAGAAATTACTTCAAAGAGATTAATGAAGCCATACTGTGAGGACCTGACTCAGGAGAGCTGGGAAATTGTCCAGCTTTCTCTTCATTTTGCTTCCCTGCTGAACTCTTTTTGACACCCACTCTCTCATACCACAAGGAATAGCTAAAATGTCTTTTAGAGTAATGCCATTCCTTATACAATGAGAGATGAGAGTTTGAGTACCACAGAAATATTTTTGCAACAGGCAATGCAGATTTTTTTAAACTATAATATATTCATTGATTTTATATTCAGTATGCATTTTTTCCCACCTATCCTTTTGCAATTGTCCCTGATCTTTACTTAGAGATCCTAGTGCTCCCAAGAAAACTGGCTCCTCTCCCAGCTTCAGCTATAGATAATGTGACCTGGGCATCCTCCAAGCTTCAGGTGGAGAATGTGACCTTGACTCAGTATAGTCCCATTCCTTTCATCACAGTCATGGGATTCAGACCTGAATACTCATTCTAAGCTGGCCCAATAACAGTCAGACTCAGGATCTTTGAAGTGTTGCAACCAGATTCCCTTCCCCTAGATCAGCAATTTTCAACCAGCGTGCTGCAAGAAATTTTAAAACGTAATAACTGACTATTTAGTCGGGGGCGCTAACCACTTTTCCCTTAGATTGTATAATTTAAAAAATGACATCAGTCTTCCTGGCCAGTGTGGCTCAGTTGCTTGATCATTGTCCTGAAGGTTGCAGGTTTGATTTCCATTCAGGGCACATGCCTGCATTTATGGGTTCTGTCCACAGTCATGGAGCATGCAGGAGGCAACCAATCAATGTGTCTCACATCAATGTTTCTTTCCCTCTCTTTCTCCCTCCCTTGCCCTATCTCTGGAATAAATTAAAGAAAACAATTTAAGTGACAACAGTCAACACAACGTGATCTGTCTGGTGTGAATGCCCTCTTCTGAACCGTAAATATATAGGTCATATTGTATAATAGAGTTGTGTCTCATTGGTCTCATCGCATTATAAGGTTGCATCTGATTGGTTAATTCTTGGTACCAGGAATCCTTATATACAAGCATAGGAACCTGATTTTTAAAAAAGTCACATTGGAGTCAAAAGGGTAGGTAATTACTATTATTATTATTGTTGTTGTTTGTTTTTTTTATAAATCAATAAAAATTGCACCTATTTTTTGTCAGGTGGGCAAACATATCATTTTTGGGGGTGATCCATGGGATTTTATTTTATTTTTTTAAGTTTTTTAAAAGTATATTTTATTGATTATATTGTTACAATAGTACCAATTTTTCCCCCTTTGCTCCCCTCCGCCCAGCACCCCCTCTCCCTCAGCAATCTACCACCTAAGTCCATGCCCATGGGTCATACATACAAACTCTCCCGCTTCACCCTTTCATATATTCTTCTTTTTTAAATTAATTAATTATTTTAACAATAAAAAATAACAATCCCTCCCTCTCAGACTTAAGACCATTTATAATCTTATAAAGGACAATGGGGGAAGGTCTCGAGCTCCTCTAGCTGCTTCAAGTTGGACATGGTCGTCGTCCTACCTAGCCTTGGGTCCAGAAATTCCTAATAAGAGTTGGGGTGTGGAGGAGAGGGTGACCTTCCCACATGGTGAAAGGTCGTGCAGATTCCAGGTCAGTTGGCTGTCCCCAGACAACGGCATGCTTGATTTAACAGGCTGGCATCCTTGTTGTATTCTGGGGGCAACAGATTCAGCGACAGGGTTAAAAGACATCATTCAATCCATAACCACTAGATGACAAAAGGCAGGGATTAATTTTTCAATGTCCCACATTAGGGAAAAAAAGGGCTTCTTTGGAAGAAGGTGTGCCAGGCACATCTCACCTGTCCAAACCCTTTTGCCCACTATACTTAGTTTGGGCTGAGGGAAATATTTTAGGTTTCCCCACTCACAGACCTCTGGGCCCTTTCTCTCCAAGCCATTAGGATAGAAAAGAGAAACCTATTTTAAAGTGAAGCCCACAGACCACCCCATACTTCACCAACAAAGCCACTTAGTTCAGCCAAACCATTGAGTCTCATGAGGCAGCAATGCAGACAGGATTAAGTGAGGCCTATACATACAGACAATCATTCAAGTAATGAGATCATAAGCTTATGCCCTTTGAAAACAGAAAACACATGTTAATTTATGTAACATAACCCACAAACAAGTCTCTAAATCTGTAAGACTGTCTTACTGGAAAGACATCCAGTTGCAAGGCATTTGACATTCTTCTTGCCTGTAAATTAAACATCTTGGATGATACCACAGACATAGTTTAACTTTCAAATGAAAACAAATTTTAAATGAAAAGAAACTTTAAAGACGGTTAGCTGCACTACTCTATAGTCTATCACTGAGCATTGTGATTTTCCTTGAATCATGATTTTTCTCCCAAAGATTACCCTCCTTGTCATTAAAGGGACTGCATTAAGTCCATTTTTAATTTATCCTGTTCATTTGCATAAATACAACAAGAGCAGCAAATGATCACTTATGATCTTTAGTTCTGCTTTGTTGGAACTTACGCAAGGAACATTTAGGGTGACCTTCAGTCTGCCCTTCAGGGCACAGAAGCTGAGCCACATACTTGGCATTCACCCTTGCCTGTAAACACCTGTCTTTTCCAAGTCTTTCTGGTTTTCAATTGTGCCTTAAGGTCCCTTCTAGCCATCTTTCAGGAAAACAACCTTCATTCCTTCCCTGGGAAGATTGCTGTGGACTGCACATCCAACCAAGGTACCAGGCTTTTTATCTCATGGGCTTTTATTACCTTTGAAAGTCAATCCCAGTTCCTTTGGGCTTTTTGGTAACAACCAGAGCCCAAGCATGTCTCCTTTAGGCATGACATTCCAGTCAAAATCTTGGTAAAAAAAAAAAAAAAACCTCTATTAACAACTGGTCTTATCAGTTTTATGCAAAGAAACTTATGTCATTACTTACTTGTTTAGAATGCCAAACTCTGGAGTGATCAGATAGGAAGAAAAATATAATGTGAAGGAAAATCCTTGTCCTTCTAATATTTACTGACCTTGCATTTCCATGTTTTACACTTTTATTTTTTCCACTACTAAAATTTTTTTTTGTTTTTCCATTACAGTTGTTCCACTTTTTCCCCCATCTTGCTTTCCCGCTTCCTGCCCCCCTTCTCCCACATTCAGTCCCCACCCAGTTGTCCATGTCTGTGGGTCATTTATACATATTCTTTGACTAGACCCTTCCCCTTCTTACCACTTCTCTCCCTCCTGCCTCCCCCCTTGTTACTGTTAGTTTATTCCTTGTTTACATACCTCTGGTTCAATTTTGCTCATTTGTTTGTGTTGTTCATTAGTTTCCTGTAATAGGTACTACCTTATGTCTTTTGATTGGAGCATTTAATCCATTTACATTTAAGATTATTACTGATAGGTACTAATCCTTTGTCATTTTCCCCCTTTGTACTTGTGTTCCTCTCTGTGTCTCTTTATTTCTTCATCTTCTTAAAGCAGACCCTTTAGCATCTCTTGTAATACTGGTTTGGTGGAGGTGTATTCTTTTAGCCTTCTTTTGTTTTGGAAACTCCTTATTTCACCTTCCATTTTGAATGAGAGCCTTGCTGGGTAGAGTATTCTTGGTTGTAGGCCTTTGTTTTTCATTGCTTGGAATATTTTTTGCCATTCCCTTCTGGCTTGTAGTGTTTCTGCTGAGAAATCTGATAATAGCCTTATTGGAGTTCCCTTGTATGTTATTAGTTGTTTCTCTCTTGCTGCTTTCAGGATTCTCTCTTTGTCTCTGAATGTTGCCATTTTCATTATGATGTGTTTTGAAGTGGGCCTATTGGGGTTCATCTTCATTGGGACCCTCTGTGCTTCCTGGACTTGCGTGACTCTTTCTCTCCTCATGTTAGGAAAGTTTTCTGTCATTCGTTTTACAGAGAGGTTTTCTATCTCTTGCTCTTCTTCTTCTCCTTCTGGAATTCCTATGATATGGATATTATTACGTTTCATGTTGTCCTGCAGCTGTCTTAGAGCCTCTTCATTCTTGTTCAGCCTTTTTTCATTTTGTTGCACTGTCTGGGAGTTTTTGTCTACATTGTCCTCCAGCTCGCTGATCCGATCTTCTGCTTCCTCTAGCCTGCTTTTAATTCCTTCTACTGTGTTCTTCAATTCAGAGATTGTATTTTTCATTTCCTCCTGGCTCTTATTGATAGCTTCTATGTCCTTTTTCATGCTGGTATAATTCTCAGTAAGTTCCTTGTAGTTTTTCTGGAGTTCCTTGTAGTTTCCCTGGAGTTCTTTGTAATTTCCGATGAGCTCATTGAGCTTCTCCATAATCCATGTTTTGAATTCCATATCTGATAGTTTGCTTCCCTCTATTTCATTTAGCACTCTTTCTGGGGATTCTACCTTTCCTTTTGATGGGGAGTTGTTTCATATCCCCATTTTTGCGACTCTTATTGTTTGTTGCTGCTTCTTAGATTGATCTGCACTTCCTGGATCTGCCCCTGGTGGTGTCAGATCATCCACAGGATTTTATTTTATTTTATTTTTTTAAATCCTGACATAAGGATATGTCTACTGACTTTTAGAGAGGAAGAGAGGGAAGGAGAGAGAGAAAAATATCTACATCAATCAATTGCCTCCCATAAACTCCCCAATCAGGGCTTGAACCCACAACCCAGATAAGTACCCTTTGGTATATGGGAGGACACTCTAATCTACTGAGACACCTGGCCAGGGCTTGCATCTGGCCAGGTCTGTGCCCCAGAATTTTAGTAATTAGTTTATGTGTGCCATGAGATGAAAATGGTTGAAAATCATTTCCTTACATGATTTCATATATAGTCATGTGTGTCCTACATCTGCTGCAATCATTTTAATAAAGTCATCATGAGGAAAAACTAATACATAAATATGAACAGAGCTGAAAGACACAGAGTTAGGTTCCTCATGATATTCTAAAGCCCTGAAAAAAATAATATCTGAGTCCCAAATTTCCTCCTCCACTAATACATACATTCAACCCAAAATTTTCTTTATTTTTTAAGATAATTAAATTGAGGCTTTATGTTATTTGCAATTTAAGTCCTCCTAATTAAAACAATAAATGAAAAGGCAGATAATTAAACAGATTAGTAAGTATTAATTATGTTAAAATATAAATGCTTCCAGTTCATATAGAACAATTTAATCACAGATAATCACAAATTGATACACACATTCACTTCTCTCTCTCTCTACACACACACAAACACACACCATCAATCTATGTTGCCTGTTATATCTCAATTCAGTTGATCTGTATATTTTCAAAGAATATACAAGGTATAAAAGTAATCTCTGTTCTATGAGTTAAGATTTAATTGATCCTGGGAGACCATCCTGTGAAAAAGCCAAGGTATGTAGCAAATATTGGGATGTTCAAGACTCAAAAGTTTTAATAGAATAAGCTTCTGTGCTTTAATCAGAAGTAAATTGATCCATTTTGCACAAAGAAGTATATAAATTTGGATTAGAAGAAGAATAATTAGAAATGACATTAATAATAAATGAAAATAAATTAAATGCTGTGAATTAGACTTACTTGTATACCAACATCTTCACATTGGCATGCCACCCTTGTCAATATTCTAAAATATTCAAAAGAAAGAGTCTTATGTCTTTTATAAGTATTTATTATATTTTGTTATATTATACAAGTAATGTCAATTTTTATGTATTTTAGAACCAAAGACAAAAATAAAAGAAGTCAATATTCAGGAAGCTTAATTAAGTAAAATAATGATTTGTGATTTTTTAGAATATGATAGTAAGTATACATATATAATGAGTCTTTCCTCACAGAATTTGCTACAATAATTTCTTTTACTTATGGTGTAGGAGTTGCACAAAAGCAAATTTGTCAGGTACAACTCTGTCAAAATTACTAGGTATCTGCATAGGAGTAATAAGAAAATTCATAAGAGAATGTCATGATCAAAGATAATACTGTTGTTGTTCAAGCCCCATAACTAGGTAATACTTTCTCTAAGAAAATTTCTTAGAAATGCTTCATTACCCTTGACCTGTAGTCAGAGAAACTTCAGTAAGGCTGTTTCCTAAATGCTCACTAACACAGGCTACCAGGGAAATGGTTTACACTGGCACTCTGCTTTCTGCAGCAGAGATGTGTGAGATCAATTGATGGGCTCATAATCAACAACAGATGGGAAATAGGCATTAAGACACAGTGGAAAGGTATATCCATTGCAGCCACAGCAACCAGAGAGAAGGAGAGAAAGGGAAAGTTCAGTGATGCAAGAGGTAGTTCTAGTCGCTACAGTTGCATATATTTAAGATTGAGTTAGCAACTAAATTCTGAAATTCAGTAGAATCTGAGAGATTTCAAGTTTGGAACATTCAGGACAAGTCATTCTAAAATATGTTTGTAGTATGTGCATTGTTTTGAGCTAAAGGCAACTAAAACCTTACAAACTCGAGATAAAATTCTGCCCCACCCCACCCCCCCTTACCTACCTAGAATAATTTGAATTAGGGGCCTTGCCCATAGGAGGTGATTATCAGAGGTAACACTCTTTACCGGTTTATATGGCAGGACAAACTACTAGTTACTGAGTATGCACTCTCCCTACAATAACATTCTGAAGCCCAAAGGTGCCTTACCTACTCCCTAGCTCAGAACAACATATATACCAAAATTTTCCTTTCTATCTTTGAAAGGGAAAATGCATGTGAGTTTCCCATACATACGTATGTAATTAAATTAGTTTTTATTTCTTTCTAATTTTTCTCATGTCTATTTGATTATTAGGCGAACTGAAGGAAACTTGAGGGTAGGGAAAAGCTTCTTTCTCCACCACACAAGGGAAGTAACTAACAAATCAAAAGTTGGTGTTTTATAAAAAAAAGAGTTCTCAAGAGAGCAGCTGTCCTTACTTTATAACTAAGCAAATGAATAATTGGTCATACCTGTAGAGTCCTGACTTCCTGTCATGCAAAAACTTTATTATACTGTGTTGTATTACATTATATCAACTGTATATTGATAATCAAAGAAATTGTATGATATTTATGAACTATTTTCTTGTTTTTAAGTACACGAGAACAATGTGAGGGATCTCCCTCTTCATCCAAGCAATGAAATTTGTACATAGAAAAAACAAGACTGTGATTATTGTCTTAAATTATAAATACAGTTTATAGAGAATTAAAGAAAAATACTTTTCAAAGAAGTTTTACATCATCATCATTTTAACCTCAACATCGTCATATTGTGATCACCTTCATCTTCATCATAAGACAAAACAGCTGTCAGACAGCTGAACTATATTTTCTAATTTATAAATATTAACATAGCTAATGTGAGACTGTTATCAAGAGTGGATTTTTCTGCTGTGAACATAAAGGAAAAATAAGTCCAAATGGGCAATTGTTGAAGTGCCAGCAACACTCGATAAATAGAATCACAGTTTCTACATAACAGAGTGTAGGGAAGGCTGTATTCTATTCATGGCTCAATAACCCTGGTCCTAGAGATAATGTTCTGTGGCAGTGAATATAATTATCATTTTCATTGATTATTAGTCATTTGACTTTCATATTTTTGTGCATCAGTTCCTTGATAGTATATTTAACAGGACACTGTCCCCCACAATTCTATGATCTCTAAATTTAATTTAATTTCTAATTCTGATAAAAGGAGAGATAGACCTTGAAACTTAAAAACAAAACATCTACTTAGCAAGACATTTTTCCCAAGTAGCATTCCATTCTCTTTCTCTTGCCTTTGCTTTTGTTTTTGTTTTTTTTACTTTCTTTACTCTTCTTTCTCATTTACAAAAAAAAAAAGAAAGAAAGGAAGAAAGATTTTTAATAATGGTTCTAATTGTCACTTTTTATAATTAACAGTAACTACCCTAAAAAAGGCTTTTATGTAAGAAAATTTTCTTTACTAGAAAGATGTGAGGAAACAGCAAAGGAAACTAGGAAGTGAAAATGCAGATGCTAATTCAAAGGAAAGTATGTATTTGACAAGTAAAAATCTCTTTAGTTATAAGAGCAACTTGAAATGTTAGGAAAGTTTACAAAATAATAAGAAGAGGGGTAAAGTATGAAAGAAATGAAAGCAATTATGAATTTTTCTCACACTTATCAAATTTAAAGATTTAAATTAATGTATTTAGTTCTCAGTGGGTATTTTCTGAAAGGAAACTTTCCTGGTACTTATCTATGAATGTTTCATTAGAAACAAACTTTTTAACCTATAGGAAATATTAGGGTTGCTCTTATATAAAGAAAGGGCACACACGTACACCAAAATAATAATGAAAATAAGTAATAAATTTGGATTTGGAAATAATTGCCATGTATGTATTTTCCAAAATTCCTATACTACAGCTCTCCTAGGTTTTTTGTTTTTCTTTCTTTTTTTGATAAGAAAGAAAAGGTAATAGAATATGAGCCAACGCCCTTCTTTTACTTCAGTTTAGGCATTTAGCTAAGCACTTAGTTGGTATTATTTTATTTAATACTTACATAACTTTTTTAAAGTTGTTAAAAATAGGTATTACTTTTGTTGCAATTTAAGAAAAACTTGGTCTGGATCACTAGGTATTTCAAAGCCTGTGATCAACACCATTTTTAGTTCAAAGACTTCTTTTTTCTTTCCTTATTTCTACAAGAAAACAATACTTTAAAAGAACTAAGTGTGTGGTGTCATGTGAATTACTATACCTACTCTCTTTTGTTCATATATTTTTGTGGGAATGTAAACAGCAGCAAAAACAAATTCTGTATATTTTAGTAAACTCAAAACTGAAGTATCTGTTACTTTAGATATACAAATATGATTACTTTTTAAGTATATTTTATTGATTATGTTGTTATAGTTTCACAATTATATTTCCTTTGCTCCTTTCTGCCCAGTACCCCCCTTCCTTTCAACAATCCCACCCCCTTTAGTTCATGTCCATGGGTTGTGGATATAAGTTCTTTGACTTCCCCATGTCTATTTTGTACCAACAAATTATGCTTCTTAACCCCTGTACCATTTGCCCATTTTTCCTCCTTTCCCCTCCCAGCTGATAACCATCCAAATGATCCCCATATGTATGATCCTGTTCCTACTATGGTTTGCTTAGTTGGATTTTGTTTTTATTTTTAATATTCAGTTGTTGATAGTTGTAAGTTTGTTGTAATTTTAATGTTCATAGTGTTAATTTTTGTTTTTCTTAAATAAGTCCCTTTAACATTTCATATAATAATGGCTTGGTGATGATGAACTCCTTTAGTTTTACCTTCTCTGGGAAGCACTTCATCTGCCCTTCCATTCTACAGGATAGCTTTGTTGGATAGAGTAATCTTGGTTGCAGGTCCTTGTTTTTCATCACCTTGAATACTTCTTGCCAGTCTCTTCTTGCCTGCAAAGTTCCTTTTGAGAAATCACCTGAGAGTCTTATAAGCACCCCTTTGTAGGCAACTCTCTGCTTTTTTCTTGCTGCTTTTAAGATTCTCTCTTTATCTTGAACCTTTGGCATTTTAATTATGATGTGTCTTGGTGTGGTCCTCTTTGGATCTAGCTTTTTTAGGACTCTTTATGCTTCCTGGACTTGTATGTCTATTTCCTCCATCAAATTTGGGAAATTTCCCTTCATTATTCTTTCATATAAGCTTCCCATTTCTTGCTCTTCCTCTTCTCCTTCTAGCATCCTATGATTCAGATTATGACATGTTTAAAATTGTCCCAGAGGTTCTTAAGCCTCTCCTCAGTTTTTTCAAATTTTATTTCCTTATTCTGTACTGGTTGACTGTTATTCCTTCCTTATGTTCCAAACCATTGATTTGAACACTGGTTACCTTATCTTCACAATTGGTTATGTGTGAATTTTCCTTCATTTCATTTAGCATAGCCTTCACTTCTCTTATGCGCTTGCCATACTCAAGCATATCTGTCAAGCCTGTAAGCATCTTTAACACCAGTGTTTTGAACTCTATGTCTGTTAGGTTGGCTATCTCCTCTTCACTTATTCCTCCCAATAAAACCTTGATCCATTCCCTCTTTTGGGTCATACTTCTCTGTCTTCTCATCTTTACAGGCTCCTGTGTTTGCCTCTGTGTCAGGTAGAGCTGTCACACCCGTTACATTGTAAGGAGTGAAGCCTCAGGTATTCATCAATACAGGGTGACCCTTTTCACCAATGCCGCTTGCTCAGCACTCACCCCTTTTCAAGACACTTCTCCCACTGATGCCTTTCTAATTGTTGCCATGGCTGTCATTCCCAGAGTGGGTGGGTATTCAGATGTTCTAGGACCATGGGGGCCCTTTAAACAAGCAGTCTCTGCTGAGAGATGGGCAGTTTCTTCCTCCACCCCAACCCCCACTGGTTTGCACAGTCAGAAACAATGAGGCTTTATTTTCCCCAGCACTGGAACTATGAGCTGTGCATTCTGGTCTGGTGCTGGGAGAGCTCCCCAGGTGTTCCTCTTGACTTTTTAAAATGTGTGACTGTGCTTTCCACTGGCCTGCTGCTGCTACTACTGCTGCTGCCACCATACCATGTCCTCTCTGCTGCAGCTGCACCCTACCTACCTCTCTGGATGAGTATTTCTTCTTTATATCTTTGTTGGACTTCCATGCCTGTTGATTTTCTGGAACTTCTGGTGGTCTGTATAGTTTTGAGATAGCTGTATTCCTTCTTAGTTGTGGAGTGAGATGCAGTGTGTCTATCTAGGCCCCCATCTTGTCCAGAAGACATTTTTTTTTCCTATTAACTTGTTGATTAATGCTTGTTTGTATAGATAGGTCTGGATATAAGAGAGGAACAGACCACATTTGGACAGAGCAAATTGATAGCTTACCTCTCTGTTCTTTCTCAGTCAGTGACTTACTAGATTCATTTTAAGCAATGTGGAAACAGTGCCCTGAATTAAAAAAATTAGTATGCTTTTTATTTTTCTGTCCCATTTTAGAGATGGTAAACATAATTATTACATTCAATTAATGACTGTCTATGTTACATTACATTAGATTCTAAATTCTAATCATGTAAAATCATCAAACATTAGAAAAAAATACCTGATAATAATACAAATAATATGTTTCATAAAATCCTCCATTTCAAATTCTCTCTCCCTCTACATTTCCTCTAGTCCATTCTTCTCACTCAAAAGAGTGAACTTTTGATAAAACATTTGATCATGTCACTTTTGGGAAAACACTTTTTAGTCGTTCCCCCATCAATTCAAGATAAATTTCAATCTCTTGAGCATGGCTCAAAGTTCTATGGTAACTTAATGTCTGACACTTTTCCAACTTCCCTCTCAGCACCACTCACTTGCCCCCCACTAAGGCTCCGAAGTCTAGCTCCCCAAATGGCGATGTTCCTGATTTACTCACCTGTTTCCATTTCACCTGTTAACCTCTTTCCATTTCACCTGTTAACCTCTTTATTTGGAGTTAATTAACCTTTCCGCACCACATCATGTTTGACAAATGAGTGTAGTGGCTCTTATTGGGGAATCTGGGGCTAGATTTTGTAGACTGAAATCCCAGTGCTGCCATTTATCACCTGTATGACCTCTCTCTGCTTCAATTTTCTCATCTGTATGTATCAAAACAATAAAATTCATACAAAGTTTTCCTAGGATGGCTATCCTTAATAAATAAGTAAATACATGTAAGGAGAACATTATTTGACCCATTATAAGCACTTAATTAATTGTTAGTTATTAAGATTCAGCATGAGTCTTCTCCTTTGAGGAATTATCCCAGACCCCCTCCCCAGCCTATTAGCCACCTTCCATGTGCTTCTATGTCCCAAGTCAATTTTAACTGTGTAGTACAATAGCATCTGTCGTGCAACTAGAAAAATATTAAAAATGAGGTATTCATTTTTAGCTCATTCCCAGAGCATATTATTGCACTGGGCATGTAGGAAGTGATCTATAAATATTTGTTGAAAGAGTGGTGCTTTATTCAAAGATTGAGTATGTTTAAAACAAATATCTGAGAGAGATGTTATATTTGTATGTAACAATTTATCTAGACTGGTGATTTTCAATTTTGCTACCAACAAGGGTTTTTAAATATTAACTATACAGGAAGCAATTTTCCATTATAAAAACAATGTAAGCTTACAAATAAAAATTTTGAAAATATAAAAAAGAAAAAAAATAAATGGTAAAAATACCCATAACTGTATTATTTAAAGAGAACTATTAATATTTAATATAATTGTATTAAACATGAGTTTATGTGATGTATATAACTTCAATTGCATCTATCAATTTTTGTCCCTTTATTCATTAAAAAACCTAATGTAAAATATTCTAATATCTTAGTAAACATTATTTATATAATTCAGCCAGTAGATTACCACTAAATATTTTCTTATTGTAAGTCACTAGGTTTGACAAATTATATTAGTTGACAATGCATTCCACTCAGGTCTGTTGTATAATTTTCCTGAAATTTTATATTGAATGGTTTATGTGCTGATGTCAAGTATCAACCTGTCTCTTACAATAAAAATATCCTTAAATTAGTAGGTTTCAAATCTTTCTGTTTGGTCGCTGAACACCTTATCAAAACAAGCACAAATGGCATTTGAAAAAAAATAAAACTAACAAAAACAGAGCTACTCTGGTTGTTTCAGACTCAGAAATCTAGGAGCCCAGAAAACTAAGATAAAATAACAAATTTGGAATACCACTATCTTAAGAATGTCATATTTCCCAGTGAATTAGTTTAGCAATCCATTTTCTGCAAATGTCACAAAAGTGGTGAATGTAACTAAATTAGAAAGACGACAGAAAATGAGGTGTCCTTGGAATTGAGGCTGTACTAAGTGGCCCTTTCTAAATCATTCCCCCCCACCCCCCAGAGATGCTTTTCCTTTCCTTGTGGCTCATCTATAGCTATAGAAAGTATATGAACAGAACTTACTGATTTTCCCACTAGTCTGGTTTTCCTAGAATCATTCAATCAGTATTCCTAATTGCTCATAAAACAATTTAGTTGTCTATCTCCAAGAAGTACATTTCCATACAGATACTTATTTAGAACTATATAATATTATAACTTGCATAAATAAATGTTTCAAATGGGGTCAGTACTTTTTAAATGCCTAGGTGGTACTGGAGGACTTACATTAATAAATTAACAGCCACCACTTCACTGATTTGGAAATTATCTACTCAATTAAAAGGCATGTTGCCATTTCCAGATGTTCATTAGTTATTGCTTATTCAGAGGACTGGCTATATTGGTCTCCATATATTTTTAGGTTTATTAGAGTGTGAACATATACTGTAATTATGAGATGCAGATGAGCAACCATCTGCAGATATTTCTCCCCCTCTCAAGGACTTTCAGATCAATCTGAGTCATATTTCACTGATGAGTTTCTCCTGGATTAAAGCTTTGCAGCACTCTAAATGACAATAATTATGGTACTGAAAATATAATGTTTCTCTGGACTGGAAACTTCCTTTTCTGTCCTCTCATGCTTTAAAATAACTTCAGAAATAAATATCTAGTGTGATATGTTAATAAGAAATTTAGGTCAACATTATTAGTTATGTTTTAAGTAAACAATTATTGATAAATGAGCAATTTACTTTTATGTCACAACTTTGGGATCAAAAAAGCAACTTGAATGTTTGATGGTAATTCTTAAAAACATATCTTCGTCCAATTAGTCACCTTTATGGCTTTCTCTTCTTAGTGCAAAGATTTACCTTACATCAGTATATCACTATTTATTGGAAACATCTATAGTAGAGAGGTCCCCAGGTATTCCTGCCATAACCTAACATCACAAATGGAACATTTAAATTCTACCAGTAAATTTTGCTCCTAAAAAATTCACAGAGATTATTTGAAACAGGTGTTTTTTAAAATTGTGTTTTCTTTTGCCTTGTGTATTACACTCAGAAATATATTATTTTACTATTATGAAGCAAAAGAGTATGACTTAGTATGATCTCTTGGAGAGCACTAGCTTTGTTTTTGAATTATAACTAATCAATGGGCTTTCGGAAGTTAATTCAGAGACCTACAAAACTAGTGTATCCAGTTTGAATTTTTTTTCCCCAATCTCAATGTCACATTATTCAATACATATTTATTGTGAGCTAAACTGAGCAGAGATCTATTGTATAGTTGGTGAATCTGGGGGAAAATAATACAACATAGTTTTTGGTGCCCTGTTTACTAACTAGCGGGAACATGTAGACTTAAAACTTTTCAATTCTAGTAAGAAAAAACCAAGTTGGTGTCAGAAGAAGATGAAAAGAAATAATTAATTCCGTTGGAATTTCTCAGCCCCTTGTCTGACAAACATTCTCCTTCAATCTTAGGTGTGGAGAGTTGAAGACTACAGTATAGACTCAGTCCAGAAACCAGAAGGCCAACAAACAAATGACAAGTTACTCAGCTTGCCCATGAAAATGCAAATTTAAACAAAAATAATATACAAAAAAGTGTCACAAACATATGTTTGTGATATAGTCTTTCATATAAGTCAGCTGGGCAACTGTTCAGCTAGCTGCCTGCTGAGCAGCATGGCACCAAGGAATAGTCAAGAGTCACACACAGTAACTATGCTATTTACTCAGCTTTTATTGAATGCAGGTTCACTCAAAGTAGAATATCAACATAGATTAACATCCTACTCACATTCTAACAATCTAAGAGAATTATAACACACACATACAGCAATCAATGTGGACTAACAAACCTGAGTCCCAGAGTCTCAGTCTGCTTGTCCAGGAGATGGCATATCTTGCAAGGAAGGATCTTTGGAGCCAGCTGGGGAGCAGGGCAGACAAAATCCTCAATCTAGCAGGACAGAGCTGCTGGCAGCTGATGCCAAGGGAGATCAGAGTGTCATGGAGCAGAATTCTAGTGTGTGGAACTTGGCTGTCTCAGCAATGATCTGAAACCTGTTTCAGTTATACCTTGGAAGTAGTAAACTCCACCATTCTGGCTCTCTTGATAAGCATCTTGGCACCCATGATGGCCAGTGGAGAACTTGACCAGGAACCTGTCTACGGGTGGTCTCGCTCTACAGACATGGCTGTTCTGATCATGTATGCAGATATATTAGGTGTGTCCCCTTGCCAGACATGTCCAGCATGACTTAGGTAGTTTCCCTCCTGAACCAGTGTCATGGCTAGCTGGCAGCCATCTTGGTTGACATGAGTGACTCCACTTTGTTTTATACAGTTTATGCTTTCTTGACTGGACCAATGCCATTTTATTGGTCCTGCTCTCCACACAAATAAAAAGAAAAGGCTTGATCAGTTTTGATTGTGTGGAAAAACTGGTACTCTCAAACACTGCCAATCTGAGTGTAATTGGGGGTGATCATTAAAAATAATCATGTAGAAATTCAGTTTCTATGTTTAACTCAAAAAAGTTGTCACACTTGACCACAAAAAGAATGTGAAAAGGTAATCAGTGCAGATTTTTTGAAAGAGTACATATTAGAATCAAATTTACTTATTGAATATTCATCAGAATATGAAAGACTAAAATATCCAAAAATTAGATAGATCTCTATATATTAAAACAGATTTCTAAGATATAAAATTTACTATATTTGATATCATTTAATATGTATTATAGTATGTTTTCTAGGAGCACATACATATGTATGTAAATACAAAGAAATTGTTCTAGCCCTGGCTACTGTGGCTCAGTGGATTTAGCGTCGGCCTGCGAACCAAGTGTTGCTGGTTCAATTTCCAGTCAGGGCACATGACTAGGTTGCAGGCCAGGTCCCCAGTTGGGGGCATGTGAGAGGCAACCACACATTAATGTTTCTCCCCCTCTCTTTCTCCTTCCCCCTCTCTCTAAAAACAGATAAATAGAATAAAATAAAAATAAAGTAATCTTGTTAAAAAATAAATTAATTAATAAAAAAAAGGAAATTGTTCTGCTAAAATAGTTTGCCCAGAGAAAGGAAGAGAAGATATTATTACTAGAAATAGTGATAAAATGGGATTTTAGTTTTATTTCTGATATTTAATATATTAGTGAAATATAATACACACAAGTAAAAGGACATGCCATAAATGCACAGCTTGATAAATTTTCATACATTCAACACAATTATGTAATTAAAACCACACAAGTCCTTACATCCCACTCCAGTCACAAAATGTCTCTCAACAGTAACTGTGACATCATCATCTAAAAACAAAAATGCCATATAAATTTACTTACATGGGGAATCTACAAACAAAACAAAACAGAAACAGACTCATAGATAAAGAGAATAAGCTGATGATTGGCAAAGGGGAGAAAGAAAGTGGCAGTGAGGTGACTCAAATAAAAAAATTAATAAATTGCTTAAATTTTAAATATTTAAAAATAAAATAAGATAAAAATAAAATCCTTTTGGACTATGTGATTTTAAAAATTTTGTATACATTTACCTTTGTAACATAAACAAATAAATTAATTAATTTTAAAAAGGTTAAATCCTGATTTCATGAAAAATATAAACAAATCTAAATAAGTATATATACATATATGTGGTTTTAGGAAATGAAAAATGCTATGAAAAAACATTTTTATTTAAATTTATTGAGCAAAATTTATTAGTTCATAAAATTATGTATTTTATTTTGCCTACCACATAAAGTCTAATTTCCTTCATGACAATATATTTGATCCCCTTTACCCTCTTTATCCTCCCCTTACTCTCCTTTTCCTCTGGAAACTACCATATTGTTATCTTTGTCTATGAGCTTGTTTCATTAGTTCATTTGTTTCTTTATGGTTCATATCTACCATAAGAACGAAATCATATGTTTTTTGTTCTTTTCCATCTGACTTATTTCCCTTACCATGATACTCTCAAAATCCATCAATGTTGTAGCAAATGGCACTATCTCATCTTTCTTCTATGGCTGACTAGAATACAAAAGGTGAAGGGGGGTGGGGAGACTATGAAGAGGGTAAAGGGGGTCAAATATGTGGTGACAGAAAGATACTAAACTTTGTGTGATGAGCACACAATGCAATATACACATGATGTAATATAAAATGTATACCTGAAACATAATGTAATTGACCAATGTCACCGCAAAAATTAATTTTTTTAAATGTATTCAAACACTCTTTAAAAAACTAAACCAAAAATGTATTGTAGGATAGAAAGAGCCTAAGGTCTTCTCATTGACCCTGATGTTTTGCTTCAAAGTTCCTATAAGGAATAATTGTTTTGTTTGAATGTCTCTAGTTACAGGGAACTCACCATCCACTAGGACATTTCAAACATCTCACCTGCTAATTTCTCTAATGGCTAGAAGCTCTTCCTGATCTGAAAGCTTAAATTTGGGGCCATATAACTTCTACCATTAGTCCTAGTTTTGTCCTTTGAAATTACATGCAACAACAAAAACAAAACAATTCCCTTTTTCCCAAGACAGTCCTCTCATGAGTCTCCTTTCCATGCTGACATTTCCATGCCTTCACCAGTCTGCCTACTGCTTTCTGGATATAATCCAGTTTGTTAATAGCATCTTCAAAATGGGGTTCCAGTACTTAAAGACAAAAATATTCTCTGTTAAATCTATTAGCAATGTAAAAACACACATGCATGTACATGCACATGCACATAAACCCTTGCACATAGACATAATGTTCCTCTAATTCTATTTTTATCCATTCCACATTTCATCTCATACTGTCAAAGGCCTTGCTAAAATCCAAGTATATAATATCCATAGCATGTTTTTGATCTATCACTTTATTGACTGTATAAAGAAAAAACAAACTACGAAAGAGGGATATGTGCCCTGAAATGGACAGACAACACAGAGATGGACAGAACCCCTTCTTGCTTGGATCATGAATCTCCCATTTATTCCACCACAGATCACATTAACCTTTATGGAAGTCAAGCTTATTACTGACTCAAATTGAGCTTCCAGCTAGGTCATGGGCTCATACTTTTGTTTGCTTGTTTTAATACAGAAATAACAGAAGAGTTGGTAAGATAACATATAATGTACTTTGCCACTACATGTTAGAGTAAGCAGTATTGAGCTTATAAAGGCTCCCTGGTTAGAATTTGTGTGTAGGTCATGCAAGGGGTAGGGAAGGAGGGTAATGCTTTGACAAGGGGATCTTGACAAGGTAGATCATTGAGAGAATGGGTGCTTCTTGATGACTGGGCAGAAATAGGCATGAGGTGGCAAGGACAAGTGCCCTGCAGTCTCATGTGCTCATCAGCAAAGTAGGGGGGGGTGCTATCAGGGGCATTTTTCACCCTTCTAGAGCAGAATGTCCAAGAAATAAAGAATGAACCTCAGCATGAAGTAACAGAGAAATAACCTTAGAAGCAAGAGCTTCTTCCCTGGGGAGGAGTCCTCGGTGATCCTAGAAGGATGGGAATGGGACGAAGAGGTTACCAAAGTTGATTTATTCTGACTCACATAATTAAAGGCATGTGATATTAAAAAATGAAATGATATAAAATAAAAATGAAAATAAACTACAATTGTAATAAACTTCCTATGCATCAAATGTGAAATAAGGCTGAATATGAAAATCTGCCAAGTGTGTACTTTGCAAAAGCAGTTTGAGATTATACATAAATGATTATTTTCTACCAAAAAAAAGAGAAATAAAATAGGTAACTAAAATAAAATTCCAAAAATTGTTGCAGTGTTCAAATTGTTTAGATTATTCTCTTGAATTCTGCAGTCTCATTATTATTCTAATTCCTAATCAATTCAAACATCATCTAATGTAATGGCCTGGCCTCCTGTGTGAATGTAGTCCCTGCTAAATGTTTGTGAAATATGTGTAAACATATACATTTGGAAATATTTACCTCACTCTGCAGAACTTTTGAGAAGATGTGCCAAATGCAGAGGGGTATCTGGTTAGCAAGCCCAAAATTCAGACCCCACTCCTACAATTTATATTCTCTTGTCTGTTTTAAAGACATTTGCCATTGGCTTTTTCCCAATTATCTTGTTAGACCCTTGACTTTAAATGCTCCAATAAAACTTCTGATGTATCACTGCACTACAAAAGTATTGAGACCATTTCCATGATCTCTTCTTCCATTGGTTGGTGAACTTGAAATCTTGAAGTCTTACACACAAATTCAAGTGTGATGTGATCCTTGATGTGATTCACTTTATTAGTAAATCTAAAAAAGTTTTAAGCTAGTCACCTTTCATTTTTCCTCTTAATGCCCAATCAGGGCAATTTTTAAACAATATTCATATTAATATTCATAAAAAGATACATAAAATTTGATATTCAGATTTACTATATGTGTTGCATTATAGCAGAGCTAGTAAAAGTTTATGTGAAAATGAAGATCTTTACATGACTAAAATAAAGACATTGGATTTTCCAGGATTCATTTTTATATTTATTATAATTTTTAATTTTGCCAAAGACATTCAAAAGATTACTTACTTTCAAAAATCATGACATTAATATTTGCTAAGTACTTCTCTTAAACCTTTAGTGATATGATATTTGCATTCTCATTATGATGAATGCAATGTATTAGAAGCCCATCAAATATTTGTCTAATGAGTGACAAATAAATTTGTATTCAAAATTAATCTTCCCAAAACAAGAACACAAACCTACCAACATTCTAAAATATTAACTGGTTAACTCACTTAGGATGACTAATAGCAATGAAAATAATTGCATCTGAGTTCATGTATTTTATCCTCCCTGACAAACTTTTTAGTTACATTTTTATCCAAGACCATGGTCTTAGTCCATTTTGACTGCTATAACAATATACCATAAACTGTGTAGCTTATAAATGAGAGGACTTTATTTCTTATAGTCCTTGAGGCTGAGAAGTTCAATATCAAGTCAACTGGTGATTGGGGGTCTGGTGGATCCTGTTTCTTAGAAGTCCTGTCACTATGTCCTCATATGGCAGAGGGGTGTAGGAGCTCTCTTTGACCTCTTGTAAAACAATACTCCCAATCATGAGCACCCCACCCTCATGACCCATCACATCCAAAATCACCTCCTAATATTATCATCTTGAGGGGCAGGATTTCAACATAAGAACTGAGAGGTGGGGGGCTCAAATAGTAAATCTACATGTATAACAATCACATTGTTATGCATATCTTAAATTTAATGTGCAGCATATATAATGAAAAATATTATACATTTCTATATATAATTTTTTTGTGTGGAAAACTAGTGGTCTGATAGAACCTTAATTTTGTGGAAGCCTGAAGGCAAAGCCTTAGTAAGACTCTCAAAATCTCTTACTGAAATACAAAAGTATCAAAAGTAATGGTCTTCTAGAAATGTCCCAGAAATAAGGTAGACTGTTGAACAGATGCAATCATTAATTCTTTCTACTCTTTTCTTTATCCTGGACTGGAACAACCATGTTAACCAGAGTGGTGGGAAGATAAAACATTATTTATCCAAGTTTATATTTTAATGATTAAGTGTATGTGGCAGAGAGAAATTTGGAGTCCTAGATCTGCCACTTACTAGAATATAACTTGTCTTCATGCACACTGCTATAACAGAATACCACAAACTGGTTGGCTTAATCAATAGAGGTACATTTCTCACAGTTCTGGAGACTAAAAATCTAAGATCAAGGTATCAAGAGATGTGAGAGCTATTTACCCAGATTGCAGATAGCTGCCTTCTCTCTCTGTCATCACATCGCCTTTCTTCAATGTCTGTTCCTGGAAAAAGCACTTTCCTGTCTCTTCCTCTTCTTATAATATCATTTAATATCATCCTGAGCACCCCACCCTCATGACCTTATCTAAACCTAACTACCTCCAAAAGGCACCACCTGCAAATGCCATCACATTAAGGATTAGGGCATTAACATATGAATTTTGAGGAGACATGATCATTTAGTTTATAACAAAATACATTTCAGTTATTTTATGTAAAATTCAGGACAATAATAGAACCTATCATATGAGTTTTACATTAAATAAGATACGACAGCTAAAGCACCCATTATTTCCATATATTTTTGTATGTTTTATTGATTATGCTGTTACAGTTGTCCCAATTTCTTTTTTCCTTGCTCTCTTCCACCCAGCAACCGCCCTCCCTCCAGCAGTCCCCCCCCTCCCTTGCCATTAGTCCATGTCCATGGATCATGCACAAAGCTCTTCTCAACATCCTCCTGTCCATTCTGCACCCTTCTACTGTGCTTCTTAACTCCTGTACCATTTCCCTCCCGCTCCCTCCTTCCCCCTCCCCACTTACGTCCCCCCACATGCTCCCCACACCTACTATTCTGTTCCTACTCTGGTTGTCTGCTTAGTTTGCCTTTGTTTCCATTACCTAGCTTCTGTTGTTGATAGTTGTAATTTTGTTGTCATTTTAATATTCATAGTTTTGATCTTTTTCTTAAATAAGTCCATTCAACATTTCATATAATAATGGCTTGGTGATAATGAACTCCTTCAGCTTTACCTTGTCTGGGAAGCACTTTCTCTGCCCTTCCAATATGCATGATAGCTTTGCTGGGTAGGGTAATCTTGGTTGTAGATCCTTGCTTTTCATCACCTTGAATACTTCTTGCTAGTCCCTTCTTGCCTGCAAAGTTTATTTTGAGAAATCAGCTGACAGTCTTATAGGTACCTCTTTGTAGGTAATTCCTTTTTTTCTCTATTGCTGCTTTTAACATTCTCTCTTTATCCTTAACATTTTGCTATTTAATTATGACATGTTTTGGTGTGGTCCTCCCTGGGTCTAATCTGTTTGGGACTCTTTATGCTTTCTGGACCCATATGTCCATTTCCTTCCCCAAATGAGGGAAGTTTCCCTTCATTATTTTTCACATAATATTTCAATTTATTGTTCTCTCTTAACCTTCTGGCAATCTTATGATTCATATGTTGGCACGTTTAAAGCTATCTTAAAGGTTTCTAAGCCTCTCCTCACTTTTTTTCAATTATTGTTTCCACCTTCTTTACTGGTTGACTGTTTGTTTTTTCCTTGTGTTCCAATTTTTTGATTTAGACCATGGTTTCCTTTCCTTCACCTCTTGTTTCATGTGGATTTTTCTTCATTTCAGCCCAGATAGCCTTCATTCTTTCCCCATTCTGCTTAACTTTTTCTGTGAAGTCTGTGAGCATCTTTGTCACCAATGCCTTAAACTGTGCCTCTGTTAAGTTATCTGTCTCCTCATCTGTTAGGTTATCTATCTGCTCATTGCTTACTTGTGTCACTGGGACCTTGATCTGTCCCCCCTCCTGGGCCATACTTCTCTGTCTCCTCATCATGACAGCTTTCTGTTTTTGCCTCTGTGATTTGGGTGGGGCTGTCACACCTGTTATGTTATAGGGAATGGAGCCTTAGGTATTTGTTAGTGATGGTGACTGTTTCACTGTGTTTTGGTGCTGTATGTGGGGGAGGGGTCTGAGAGGGAACAGTGCCAGTTGCCGCTGCTGCTGTTTTTCCAGGCACTTCTCCCCCTTTTTGTACTAGACAGGTTGCCTTCTTTTTGAGACTGGTAACTTCTTCCTCCACCCCAACCCCAACCCCAACTGGCTTTCACAGTCAAAAGCAATGTGGCTCTATTTTCCTCAGTGTTGGCACCACAAGCTACACAGTCTGGTCTGGGGCTGGGATCCGTTTGGTTAGGGGCTGGGACCACTTCCCAAGTCTAACCTGTCTGGCTGTGTTTTGCACCATAGCTACAGTTGCTGCACTCCTAGCTGTACCCACCCACCACGGTCCCAACAGCTATGCTGCCTCTAGCCATGAAGCCAGTTGTGCTGCCTGCCAAGCAGCAACCCCATACCTGATGCTCTGCTCCTCTTTCTCTCCATCCAGGCTCCACCCCTCCTGCCTTTCTGGATGATTATTTCTTCTTTATTTCTTAGCCGAACTTCCCTGTAGTTTTGAATCTGGGTTTTCTTTTTTTCTTTTTTCTTTTTGAAGTGGTTGTAAATTTCTTCTTAGTTGTGAGAGATGCAACACATGTGTTTATGTCTCCATTTTGGCCAGAAGTGTACTTCCATATATTTTGATACAATCTATATGTTAGCTATTAAATTTATTTTTATTAAGTATTTGCTATATTGTGTTTTCTTTTTTCTATGAGACTACTGCCCAGCTAGTATCCTTTTAATGTTAACTTCATCTGTACTGAATAGTGAATTGTTTTATTTTTACTTATCAGGTAAAATAGGAAAATATCTCTCTATACCTAGGCTTATTGATTTTGAAAGATAGACAGAGTTTCTCTATTGAAAAATCCATATTTAATATGGATTTAAAATCCACATATAAAATGTGATTCTTTTATTTTTACTCAAATAGACAACAAGTACCAAGTACCAAGAAAAATTTAAGTGCATCATTGTGTTTTGAACATTTTTCTTCAGCCACTCTTTCGTCTGAAGTTTTTGACACACTAAAAAATAGCTCCCACCTTACCTTTCAATATCAAAAGAATGTTCTACTCCTAAAAATATTAAGAATATATGAAGAAACAATGAGCTACAAGCACTTTCTTGCGTGTAATTTTAAAAGTCAGTAAAGCAATTTGGATAATTTTTATGTCTGTTATAAGTACCTTATGGTCTCAGAGTATCAGAAGATACTAAAGTCCATACATTCCTGGGTGTAAACCTGAGGTTCATCAGCTGAGATATAAGTCACATCGGAATTATGTTTGGAATATAGAGGTATTTTAAATAATTACTACAAGGGCAGGATATTTGCTGTGAATGCATATTCTGAAAAATAATTTTTAGAGGAAAAATATATTTCAAGAATTATGTCTAAAGCACAGTTGTCATTTTTTTATTCCACATTTTCTTGTGAAGGTGAAGTGGGGGAACCTTTTTAGGTGTAACGCAGTTTTATTTGAGGGCTCTTAGGTCTGTTGGGTTAAATGTTCTTCACTGTCAAACATTATGACAGCATCACATTGTGGCCAAATTAAGAACTAGACTGAAAAAGAGATTGATCAAGTAATGTTGTAACTACTGAAGCTATAACGTCTCCCAGTACTTATTTTTTGTATTTTTTTCTTCACAATTAATCAATAATAAATTACTTCCTCTTTGACTTTACATTACTTTAGGAGAATCATGATAATTTTTCAAAGTGTGTGTGTTCATATAAAGTGATGGTCAAAATATCAACCAAAAGAACATATTAAATTTGCTTATAATTTTTTTCTAGTTTAAATAACTCCTGAGGAAGAAATTCTAGAGATATACTACTGATCTTTACCACAAAATATTGAGAGTCTGACACCCTGTCCAAAGTCAAGTTATGATAAAAAAAAGCCTGTGTATGGGGGGAGGGGTGGAGAGGGAGAGGGAGAGGGAGCGAGAATGAGAGAGAGAGAGAAGATTTTGTAGAAAGTTATGGTCTTATTTTGTGAGGGTGAACAGTGGTTATGCAAAATGGTCCAGAGTCTTCAAAAATTTTAGGAAAGGAGGATGAGGAAAGCTTTGAGAGTTTCTCAAAACTCTTACACTTTTTTCTTTCTATAGTCACAATTTTAAGCCTTCTTTGTATCTATTCCCTTGTCCATTAAGTATGCAGTTAGTATATAATCATTCTATCTAATTCATAGAATTATTTTAGTAATCATTTTTAATTTTATGAGCAAAAGGTGTTTTGTGTCAGTATAACACAATAAATTTTATGTCATATTGTTTAAAAGAATGTCAGACAAATTGAGTATGTGCCATTTCCTAAGTTGTTATGTCAGGAATGTCTCATATGAATTCTACTTTGGTACATACCTAATTTGATGACCTGGTATCTCGTTATTACTGGAGCAGCAGCATGGTAAAGTGGAAAATGCAACAACTACAGAGTTAAGGCTCTCTTATATTACCATTACAGATCCATTGTATAATGACTTTGGGAAAATTATACAATTCTTTAGCTTTAGTTTCTTTATTTGAATTATGCACATAATAAGATGCTTAATAATACTAGTTATAACCAATGATATACTAAATAAATCATTAGTTGCTTTGTGAAAACACATAAAAGTATCTTTCTTGGTTAATTTGATCACTTCTCTTCAACTTCAAAATAGGGGAGCAATTTAGAAAAATAAAAATACTTAGAGAAAAACAAACACTTTGTACCTGATAATTTTGTACCATGAGGTTGTCAATAATCACCTTTCCATTTGTCACTTCATTTGTGAAGTAAATTATTTTACCTTTTAGATATCTATCTCTTCTCTATTGTTTCATCTTTGTATGTTTGAGGAAGAAAAATAATCCTGAACCTCTAAATATAACTTACAGGTCATAGAATCTTAGAAAGAAGTAAAATTACCATGCTGGAGTACTTTTATACACTCTTCAGTTAATTACCTTTAAATTTTAAAAACTATTAAAATAGATAAATAAATTAAATGGCTTCTTTTTAAAAACTGGTAAGTATACTAAACATTATATTTATAGAGTTTGTATTATAAGTTAAAATAGTTTTATATATTTAGGAGAGTTCAAAATACAAATCAGGTTAAAGGTAAACTACCAAAAATTTAGTGTAAATATTTTAAATTCACATTTACAACTGCTTCTTACAATTTAGTGATCTTTGGAACTGTGCCTAAGAGTGTTTGCAAAAGAAAACCCTACCAGGAAGATAACCATGATTAGTAAGTGTGTTGTCTATTATTTAGAATGCTCTAAAAATTCTCCTGCTGGGATGACATTTGCAAGTTACTGTACCAAGAACATTTTTCCTTTAAAAAGAATTAAATTTTCTTTTTTACAGATCCAAAAATGAATATAATAAAAAACCTAATTTTTTATAAATTGGAAGCTTATAACACATATCATAATATGAACATCATACATAAGAAATGCTTTTCAGATATTTCAACTTTTTAAACTGTATTTAGTTTAAAATTTATATTTAATTTAAAAGCAGAACAATGTATTTACCTATAGCATTCATTGAAATAATTTATTTATGTAATTAATTTTATAAATAATATTAAAATTAAAATATTAAAATAAATTAAAAGTAGCCATGGCATTTTACACAAATGTTCTATTATACACATAAAATTAAAGTTCAGAATAAAACAGACACATACATCCTTAGACATGTTGATTGATTAGGTTTTTTGTAAATTCTGTATTACAAGTGTGAAGGGATGTTTTTCCAAAAACATGATGAATTACTGGTACAGCTTCAGAAGGCAGAACTGATATCCAATCAATAACTAGGAGACAGATTTAAGCTCAGTATAAGGAGAGAGTTTCTAAGAGTCAGAACACTCTGTTCTAGAACATAGCGACTTGGGAGCATTCCCCAGAAGATCCAACTATCTTTCAAGGATGATCAATAGAAGATCAGTGCTGTAACACTGATCTAGAGATCCTCTAAGAGGCACATATTTCACTGCACATTTTCACTGACCAAATTGAAAAGAAAGTTGGCTTAGACTATTTTCAGGAGAGGAAGATTATTTTAAAAGCAAGGAGAGACCTTATTTTTTAATTAAAACAATAATATATCAAAAAGAATAATATTATATTAGAAAAAATTCACAGTAACACAAGTATTTCTGCTATTGCAAATAACTATCTAATTCTTTCAAAACTGCTAACACAATTTATGAAGTTGCACTAAGTATGCCGGATTTTGATTTTTCCCTCAGTTGATATATTAGAAACCTTTTTGTAAGATTTTATCTACTCTTTACAACAGTTGATAATAGTGCAGTGAAAATAAAAAATGATCATGAAGGGGGGGATGATGATTGATTATATCAACTGAATGCTTCTTACATGCCAGGCATTAGAAGCATTTTGGGGTAACTATTTTATTTAATCCTCATAACTCATTTACAGATGGAGTTATTTAGACAAAGAAAGTTTAATATTTGCTCAATCATAGAGCTGTTATGTGGTATAACCATGTCTTTATACCAGGTAGATTCTCCAGGCTATCATAATTTTCTAAATAATGAAAACTTGCTATAGAGTTCTAATAGGGACAATTATTCATTTGAATCTGAGGGGAGGAGAATTCCTAGCATCGAATGTTATTTAATTTATATTTCTCCTTAAAAAAAAAAAAAAGAATGTACATATTTCTGTATAACCCTGCAGTCTACTAAATAGAATTAAAAGGTGATCACCTGTGTTCCTTTCTGTGGATCTTCAACTTGACATGTAGGGATTGGTATTTTGGTATTCCTAGAAAGAACTCCAGGAATACCCTTGAATCAAAGTTATCAAAGTGTTTAGATGGACTTAGAACTTTTTCCAGGGCGGAAGAAGTTCTTCATAACACAGCAAAATTTTACAAGAATAGAGCAAGAGTCTTCGTTGAGAACTAAAAACATAAATACTCATGAAGGGGCCATGTGACGTGCAATGGAGGCCATAGTTCATACTTGTCTCCAGATGGTAAAAATTTTCCCAAGGAGCAAGGAAATGGGGAGTTTATCCATCAAGTCCCAAACAATACTTACATGAATTCTACTTCTGCAGGCATTGCCTTTTCAACATTTCTGGCTTGCACTGTGCCGAGGCCAAGCATGCTCCTGCAGGCAAAACAAAACTGAAAGGGCAGGAAGAAAGCTCTGCTGGCAGAAGAGTCCCTGGAGGTGTGGAGATAAATAAATGCCTAGGAAATGAGGTCAAGGTGCTAACAATGTTTGTTACCCAGGGAGCACCTACGATGGGGTTAATATAAGTGAATTTAAATATAATTGTACTTAATAAGCTGAGGAAACTAAAGACAGGATTTAGAGTTTGGACCATAATACACAACCAAATGTAAACTCCAAAACTAAAAAAGACAGTAAATGAAATTAAGGGGTCAAAGTATTGTTTTCACAGGGAATTAGATAACTGCTGAAAGGAGATAAAGTGAATTAGAACATAGATCAGAAAAAAATTATATTAATATTTAATGTGACAAAAGGATGAAGAACACCGAAGAAATATATAATGTGAAAATGTCTGATAAAAGTGTAACTAGAGTCCCAGAAAGAGAGGAGACACAGCACAAGACTGGAGAAATACAAAAATAAGTAACTAGCATGAATTATGGTGATTTGCTAGAAATTGGTACACAGTTTGAAGAGCGCACCGTTGGGATGAGTGCCATTTTAAGATTGACATAATAAAGGCTCAAGAAAGCACTTAATAAATATAAATGATTCTGCCAAGCTCAAGGAAAATAAATTGTTTCTGGGTCCCAATTGAATCAAAAAAGTAGTTAATATTATCTTCCCTCTATTACAACCAATTTTTCATGTTTTTTATTTTTATTTTTTATTCCTTGCTCCCTTCGTTGCAAACACAAAATTCTAAGATATTCCTTTAAAATAAACACTTATAATAAAAGTGACTAAAATTCAAGGAAAACAATGTAATAAGACATCATCATTTAGTGATGAAATAATAAAGTCATAGAAAGAATTTCCATGGCTTAACAAACTTTTTGAGAGTTCAGAAATACACTGAATTCACATACATTTTTGAAGAGCAATACCATGTCTAAGAATTTATGGAAATGTATACATACATATGTGAAATGATAAATGCAATAACAATGATGAATTGTTTATGACAGTAACATATTGTACATAATTTAACTTGGTTAAATAAGTTATGTGCTATTATTATTGGAATGCTATGGAATACTGTGCAGCAACAAAACAAAGTCACATTAGAAAACAGCAGCCCTAAATATTATTCCAGTTACACTGAGGAGGAAACTAGCATGTAGAGAATACCATGTCCAGAGTAGTTACAATGCTGCTAAAAGTCTAAGTGAAATGTTAGCCTAGGTATTAATTGAAAATATCTTTGCACCTTGGGTGAATATATGTTGCAACTCCCTGTAGTAATTACTGGTGCTCCCATTCATGTGCCAGTATATCTTGGTT
The DNA here is from genome assembly GCF_987537825.1 of Furipterus horrens. Taxonomy (NCBI): domain Eukaryota; kingdom Metazoa; phylum Chordata; class Mammalia; order Chiroptera; family Furipteridae; genus Furipterus; species Furipterus horrens. The sequence goes on along the minus strand of NW_028327171.1, from coordinate 151,196,408 downwards.
TGCATGGTAATTGTATGATAACCATATATACAACACATCCTTGGTTCAAATTCTATCCCTAGGAGAGAGAAATGACAGGCTATATACATTCTGCAAGCTTGTAGTACTAGTTTTCATGTCAATAATTCTAAATTTTTATATTGCTATCATTCCACCATACTGAAATTATATTTTTATTTTTCAACATTGTAAATTAATAACCATACATTTATTCTGATCTCTCAGAGAGCATTTTAGATTTTCCAAGTTTTCCAAGGTTGGTATCCTTGGCTCATAATAATTAACTCATGTGTGTTTAAAATACACTTTTAAATATGAATGTGCCCCTTTGCTTTGTTCTCTAACACACTGAATTTCATATTCCAGAAAAGAACTTTTAGAAACATGCATATTGTATGGAACCTGATGAAAAGCTAAGTTCATTCATTTAGCTTTTAGAGACTATTCTGACATCCAGAGTTGGTCTCTTCTAATGTATATAATTTTTAAAAGTTATTAAAAATACTGTATTATGATGTTAAACAGAAATCAACCGTAATTTCTAACTACATGTGTGTTATTACATGAATATAACATTAGATATAAATAATTTCAAGATATTCAATAATTGGATATTACGGTCATTCAAAGATTAAATCTGGATATCAGATTTTTTATAAGGAAATCATCAAATAAAAAATAAAGCATATATACTTAGAGTTGTATTGTGAAGTCGAAGTTGATTCAAAGGCCCTCTTCTCTCTTGGTTCTGATACACTAATTCTTATGTTTTATCCAATATACCTAAATGCTAATTTCTGAAATATGGTGCATCATTTAGTTATATGAAATTAGTTATATAAAAATTAATAGTTTTGAGACATATCCATTAATCAGTCCTTGCTTATAAATTATGGTACCTTGCATATACTTCTTTTCTGCATTTTAATAACAAATATAATTTCCTTCCAGTTATCTTTGTATTGCTAACTTTCAAGTTTATTTTTCATCTTCATTGTCTGCAGGTGACAAATTAATGGCCTATGTGCTATAAAATAATGCAATACTTGAAGAATGGATGCCCAGATGCCCAGATAGAAAACCACAAGACTGAGTAGAATAAATTACTAACATTGATGTTGCAACAATTCTTTCTTATAGTTTTCAGTAAAAAAAAAAGATATGGTAGGACGCATTTATATCATGGGAGGCAATGTGCAAAAATGGGGTCTGGTTAGAAATAGACTACAAAATTGAGGTGTGTCCTGTGACATGAAAGACACATGTTGAACATGTGTAATGATATTCATGTTTGTTATTTTCAAATTTATTTTGACATATATTTATATATATCCAACTTAGTGAGTAATATATAATGATAATTTGAGAAAGGAAAATCATTAAAAGGATTCAGTTTCAGACACTTACTTGGGTTAAAAGACAAGAACATAAATCAGGTAAAATGTTCTCATTTTATATAAGTATTATTCCTTTAAAATATTTCACAAAAATTGGCCTCCTGACAACATCAGAATCTCAGAAGAGCTGGTTATTGCAGCCTGAGCTCCTGTCAAGCCAGAAGTAATACAGATGAATCTTTAACCAAATTAACGACATCAGTTCAGATTGACATTGTAAATATCAAAGGTGTTTGGGAAAATAAATTTTTTTCTTTATGTCCTATGGATGGGGTCTAGAGTTTATAACTCACCCTGATTTTAAAATCACATAACTTGCAGATATCAATAATCACAAGTCTTTGGTAGTACAAGCTGGCTAAATTTGTGTTGGTTCTGCAACTTGCTTAAGTATTCCATTTCCAACCACATAAACGGTAGGTTGAGTTCAAATTCCACCTGAATATTTTCTGTCTTTGATTAAAAAGTTGATTTAATTCTATGTAGACATGTAGGTAGATACAATATCCAGTCATTAATAGTTTTCAAATAATGTTTTCTTTAAAATCAGTGATATATAATCTTTTTGTATTATAGAAATATTTGAAAATCTGTTTAAAGCTACAGAGGCAATGGAGTTGACAGTGATACATGTTCTCTCTCAGTGTTCACCTGTGAAGCAGGATAGTTTATTGTAAGATGTCTCAGGTATAGGAAAGAGTCCAGGCTTAGCTTTAAATTGTCCACTGGGGTAGAATGAGTACCTAGAATATTCAGCACAGCGGGTGAGCTGCTTGTAACTCCATTCACTCTTCAGACCCATGGCAAGTTGAAATAGTTAAGAGTCAGGGTTCAAGTTCCTAGAGGGAATAATTAATGAGACAAGAAAAAATTCTAGTACTGAAAGGCAAACTGAGAGATGCTACAAGTTTTTGGAACATAATCTTAAAAAACAGGACCTAAATCGTGAACTAGAGGACATGGAACAATTCAGGCTTAGGAACATGAGCAGGGTCCAAGACATCAGAAGAAGCTCTCTCTGACAGCAACTGAGCAGCTCATGTCACTCAAGGAAAGCTGACATCATTTTCAGCTCCAGAGTCAGCCATCTTCAATAGTTTCTAAAAATTCCAGTCAATTATTGCAATTCTTTATCACATGTCAGTGATGGGAAACCTATACCACGACAGCCTTTCCCCTAGTGATTGATATTTGACCAAGGATAAGCACATACTTTAGTCCTATCAGTCTGAAGGGAAATTTTATTTTCATGTTTAAGAGAGTATTTTTTTCTTTCTCTCTCTCTTTCCAAGCATATAACTCCAAATGCTTCTAAAAATCATTTGATGTTGAGGAGGAAAGCCAGACCAAGAAAAATTTTAAAGTTAAAAAGTCATTGCAACCAAATCTAAAGTTCAGCTATGGACTTCCCTCCACTTTAGATAATTCCTCTCCTTATTAAGCCAGTTTGGATCAGGCATATTGTTGATTGAATCCCAAAACATCTCAGTCTCTAAATTTCTTTGTCTAGTTTTCTAATCCTCTCTTCAGATCAGATCATTCTGATTACAATCATTTTTCTTTTCTTGATCTTCATGTTTCTTGGTTGATTCTGTCCATTCCCATGGCTCTAATGACTCCTCTAAGTGTTGACATATTCTTGTTAGACCTCAATATTGAGCACCAAAATCACATTTACAAATACCGTTAGTCGTATCCTCCTGTGTCACCAACAAGCTTCTCAGAATTAGCATTCTAATGTTGAAGTTCTCTTGTATAGCATATGTTGGAACTACCTCTTCCTCCGCTTATATTTTCATTATTTGTTGTATTGTCATCCACTTAATTTGAAGCTTCAAGATTTTATTCTCATCTTCTCTTTCTAGCTCTTACCCAATCAGCAATGGACATTTATTGTTTCTACCTCTTAAAGTATTCCTATATTTATTTCTTCTTTGCCCTTGTTATGTAATCCTATAGGCCAAGTTCTTCATCATCTCTCACATGGAGTGTTGCAATCTCTTCTTGTTTGAACTTTCAGCCATGAATTTCTCCCCCTTCCATCTATCCTCGAGACACAAATTCCAGTTATCTTTGTAAGTCAAAAAGTAATTCACCTGTTTTCCTACAGGAAAATCAAACTGCTCAGCATGTCTTCCACAGCACTTCATGGCCAGACACCAATCTATCTCTTGGGGCTTATTTTCTTCTACTACAATTCCTTCACACATCTCAGTGCCCCAACCTTCCATATTTGGTTTGGACATCTGCTGGTTCATAGGCTCAGGAGATTCCCTGTGAAGTAAGAAACTGGTAACTGTACACAGAGGGCAAGGAGAGACTGAAGAAATAGGCAGACCACTCCAGATTTGTAGGTACAGGTTTAATAAACAAGAGAATTGACAAATAAGTAAGAGAATTGTCCTTGTTGGCCTCAAGATTAGTCTATCTCCACTCTGCACTTGCCCATCAAAATCTCAAAGTGTATAGAGAGGCCTTAGTTAGATTCAGGCACATATACCATCTGGATGGTTTCAGCAATACCTTACTCTCTCAAGGCTGTGTCCTTGAAAATGGCTTTGGCTGTGCGAACTTGGCAAGTACATACATTTCAAGGAATAGGGTAAAGGGGTGCAGAGCCTCCAATTGCCCGAATCCATGCTTGGTGTAATGATTAGCCACACCCTCTCAATGACCTCCTCCAACAATGTCTCACTTTTCCCTAGCATGCCTTGTTTCCTCTTGAATCCATGTTGTTATCTATGTTCCTTCCTCTACTTCAAAGTCCTGACCCCATTTATCTGCCTGAAAAATTATTATTTATTCTCCAACATACAGTTTAGTAACTTCACTGAAAACCTATCCTTAGCAGCAACCTCTGCTCTTAGACAGAAGTAATCTCTTCTTGTCCTGTACTCCAATCGCATTATATACATAACCTCGTATATAACATTTCCCACATCATGCTGTCATTTATAGTTTGTGAGTCTAGATGTGCTTTTAAACAGCCAGCACTTTAAAATGAGGGACATGATTCATCTGGGAGCCTCTCAGACCAGTTAACACAGTGTCTGGGCTATAATAATGTTTCAATAAATGTCTAGGAAAGGAAAGAGCTAAAGGATTTCTCAGGGCTCCACACAATGGAAAAATGTATGCTTTGCCAGGAAAAAGAATTTTAAGCTTGTTCTAACTACACTCACACTCTGTCATCACTGTATCACCTGGTCATTCCACTTCACTGACTAGATTGTTCTCAAGGACAAAATAACTTGGAAATTTCTCTTCCAGCCAAAAGCTGAAAAAGTACGTAACTATGTCCTAGATCTAAATGGAAGAATAAAGATATTCATGAATTTTATTTCTGCTAAATAACCCATTACATCCTAAAGCTGTTAAAGGTAAAAAAATAAAACAAAAAAGATATGCATTATCTACCAAGTTTAATGGGGTTTGAATGAAATAAACAGAGAAGCATAAATTGACATAATGTTTTTTATGTCCCTCTGTTAAAAATGTATTGATTTTTTTTTTTTTTTTTTTTGTCCAAAGTAAGATTCTTTGAGGTAATGGGAGATTTTTGCCAGAACAAGGCAGAAAATGCAGAGCCAAACTTACCTTGACCTAAATATAGATCACCTCTCTGGAGCTTCATAAAGAGCAGTTCACCAAATATGCTGTAACATCTTGTGTGACACAGTGATATTGTTTTCAAGCTTTCTCACAGAGATGATAATCTGCAGCCAAACATTATGTGCTATATTTCTCAGTAGCTTTGCAAGGGTGCTAAATTCTTTTAAAGTGTTGTTTTGCCCTTTCTTTCATGAAGGTCTTGGCACATAGATCAGGAAGTTTTGTATTGTTTATGCAAATATAACTTTTGTGCTTCATGTAGGCCTGGCACATTCATGAAAATGATAAAATTAAGATTAAAATGGAACACAAGTTGTCATCATAAAATTATTCTGAATAAAAGATATGTTCCCTGATATTTATTCTCTGCTGGAATAAAGCGGTAAAACTCCATAGTTTATGTGTGGCATATTTATATACTGTAAGCACATTCTAAACTTGTTTAGTAAGAAAATAATGGGAAAATATAGAAAAAATAGTTCTGGGATCAGACTAATAATAATAGTAGTAGTAGCAATTATAATCATAATTTCTTGAGTGTTTCTTATGTGTCAATTACTTTTTCATTACTTTGAATCTATTGATGCATTTAAATTTCATAAGAATCATATTAAGACATAACTATTGTGCCCATTTTAGAGAAATTGAATATTGGAGTGTAAAAGTAACTTGTCCAAGGGCACATGACAGGGTGTGGCAGAATTAGCAATAGAATTCAGTCTAGCTTTACAGCCTACATATTTTATCACCATGTAAATTATCTCTGTGTTTTAGTTATCCAAGAACTATTGACTTTCTGGAAAGGTAAATAAGCTTATTGCACATTGCTGATTTCAAGATACAGTGCCAATTATAAATTTTATTTTATTTTAGCCTTTTGCACTTGTACATAACCAAGTTTTAAATATTCAGGAGTCATTTACATGTAAATTATTTTTACCTAACTTCTGTTAATTTAACAGGATTTAATCACTGAATTGTATAGTTGAAAGTTATCCAGAAAATAATCAAGAGCAAACAAAGCCTGGATATTTTAAACAGCCAATTTGAATATTTCAGAAAAATAAGAAGCAAGTTATTCAAGGTTATTTTGAATTCTAGTGAAACCTAACTTAATCAATGAGTCATGGTCAAGTAGTAGATAGTATCATATGGTACAAATGAGATTGTAAGGTGCAGTTTCCAAAGAAGAAAGAAGCAGGCTATATATACGGTCACACCAAAAGGAAGTCTACAGTCAATTTTATGCAATTAAGTAATCTAATTAAAATTATAATTAATGGATTTCAATGACCAGCTTGTTCCCATTATTATATGCAATGAAAAAGAACTCTTCAAAATAAGGCTTCAGTTTAGGAGATATAAATTTAATAATGTTAGAATATCTCAATATCAAGTTGAGACCCTTGTCAATTCACTATGAGAGAAAATGTGATCCAGTTTTGAACTTCATTCAGGAGCTGAGAAGTAAAGTATGTTCAGAAAGCAGAAAGAAATTGATCTTGTAACAACCAAATTAATTTTTCATTAGCAAATAAAAACCATATAATCTCATCCAATCTCAAAAGCTAAATAGTAAAAATCCCAGGAGCTTATGATAGAAAACATAATTGTAAAGCTTGAAAATCTCATTTATCAAAAAAAACAAGTTCAGAAATCCAACCTTTGATGCTTTTCTTTCATAATTTATAAAGTCCAACCTTCACCTTCAATTAATATATTGGGTAAGGGAAAGCTCTTCAAGAGTCATGCTGAGGAAGAGAATGAAATAGTTACACAGTAGAAAGATTGATGCAAATGAAGGGATGATACAAATTGAAATTCCACCTCAACACTGTAAGGAAGAGTATAAGGCCCTCTGCCAGCGAAATTGAACTAGTTCCAAAGAAGATTAATGGAAATAGAGACAAATTTCAGACCTGTTTAAAGCATTGTAATCTTCTCACTTTGACTTGGCTAACCCACCAAAAGAGACAATCTGGTTGTTTTTTTCAGGAGAGCAAAGGGAAAGGGAAAAAAAATGTGTGTGTGTGTGTGTGCGTGCGCGCACACCCATATCATACATATACACACATGCATTTTACACGCATATATATTTTATACACACATACATATATAAATGCACATGCATGTATATACACACATATAAAACATATACACAATATATATCCTTAATTGGCATTTTAGATATCATATAAAGAATGCAAAAATGTTCAGCAATAGTTTTCAGTTTTATAGTGTTCACCATCATAAATGCTAAATTCAAGGTTAAATTGGTTTATATTATAAGAGAAGAAAGTAAGAGGCTCTCTGCTGTGATAAGTTATAGGAGATAAGAGTAAAAGTGATGTGATAAATAAAAGTTCTGCACCCAAGATTTTATAGGTTAGAATATTATGTTAATCAATTTTTCAGTGGTATTATTCACTCACAGTCTTTCTAACAGAGCACCTTTTCTGTAGTTGAAGGAGTACTGGAATTGCAATCAGAAAACGTAGCCATCAATTTAGCTTTGCCATGTGCTATAATTTAGCAATAGTAATTTCACTTCTCAAATGGAGCAATAAAAGCAAAATGACATATTTGTGATGAGGGTGAGAATTAAGTAAGACTGCATGTTTAAGAACAACTTGTAATCATAGTTGTTAATATACTGTAAACTGTAAAGTGCTAGAAAAATAATAACAGTAAAACTTACTTTGGTTATCATTTGTAAACATTAAGTTATAATACATCATTACCTAAATATAAGGCATAGATTTTGTAACATTAAACTTATAATCAAAAACAACAAATTAATTTTCTACACATGGTAAAATTTCATACAGAAATATAGGACTCCGTGGTTTATATTGTAACAAGATTTTCAGTTTTAATAACTGTATTTTGTACTTCCTGTTAAAATGTCTATGAATATACCCAAAAAGTCAAAAACAAATAGTTGCTTTGGAACTTAAGATAAAATTAAAATCATATATCAACAAGCAGAGGGGAAGTTCATTAACTTTATTATTGGTGGTAATTTACTGAGAAACAGAAACTTGAGTTATGCACCTTGTGCTTTATTTTGGGGAAACAACAAAATTAAACCAACATAAAACAATATTCCAGAGGCTCTCAGCATGCAGTCCTGGAACCAAGGAACCAGAACACAGAATTACATGGAAATTTGTTAGAAATGCAAATTCAACAAATTCTCAGGCTTCAACTTCAAACCTACTGAGTCAGAAACTCTGTAGGTAAGGCCCAGAAATCTGTGGTCTAGCAAGCTCTCCAGATGACCTTCATATCCACTAAAGTTTGAGAGCCACTGAGACATACATAGAGGAAATGCGGAAAAATATATTGATTCATGCACAACCTATGAACTAACTCCAAAAGAAGAATTTGCAATGGGCCAAAATAAGTAAGTATCATTATTCTCACCCTCAGGTGAGAAGATTAAGAACCAGGAATTCAGAGATTTGATTCATTCCAGCACAATTAGGAAGAGTCAATGTTTCAATCATTTAATCCTAAAAACTCTGTCTTTCTTAACCACTTAAATGTAGTATTTCCCTGGAGTTGAGACTAGTAGTTTGAGAATTACTTAGGTAAGTAAACAAAAAAATTTTTGAAAGGTTTCTGCTTTTTCTTCAAAAACTTTGTAAACAACATGGTCTAGATATTTGTAAGCTGTTAACATGATTAAGTGGGAGTAGAGAGACAAAAAAATATGGGTGAAGAAATGAAAAAGTCTGAGACACTCCAAAAGAGAGTGGTAAAATAAAATGTATACTATTAAGAGTTAGATTAAAAGCATCCTGAGAAGAAAACTGAATAGAATATGAAAGTAAAAGATGTATTGTTGAAACTATAATAGAGAAGATAAAAGATATGAAAATCTGAGAACTGAGATCTAAACAAGAATGAAATTTTCTTCCAAGCAATAAGTACAAAAACAGAAAAAGAAGCAACAATACATGATATAATATGGAAAAAAATGTCTGACAATGGGGAAAAGACTGAGTATATGAATTGATGTTAATCACAGAATTCCACACAAAACTAATACTAAAAGATCAAATTACCACTGGCTATTTCATGATAATTTCATATTATTCTAAGTTTAAAGGTAGGAAAAAAAAAACTACAAATTATCCAGATTTAAAATTCATGTCACATTGGAAATAAATAAAGACCATCAAAATGAAAATCATCAGAGGCTATTTATTCAAAGGCTTTTATATATAGCAAGAGGTCAGCTACTATCATTTACACTTGCCAGAGATCTAAAGGCAGGCAAGGATATGGAAAAGCTTTATAGTAAAAGGGGGGAAAAAAAGAATACTTCAAGTATGCTTTGATTAGAAGTTGTTGGCATGAGGAAGTGGTATAACTAGACGCAGGGCATCTTATATATTTGATGAAGAGAACATACTTGGCTACCTCCAGTTAGTCTTGTGTCAAAAATGGAGGTAAAAATTAGAGAAACATAAACTCATTGACCAAGTCTTGACTATTCTAAGCTGAAGTTTACAGAGGTTGTGGTTTGGATTCCCAGGCCTGTTGCTTCAGAGGTTGTAGGTCAGAGTTCTATTGTCATGTATAATCTTACCATTCATCCCAAATTAAATAACTAAATATTTCTACTTCTAAGTGTAATAATTTGCATGCAGGGTCTATAGCCATATGGAAGAATGCTCAACATCACTAGCCATCAGAGAGATGCAAATAAAAACCATAATGAGATATCACTTTACACTAGTCAGAATGGCCATTATCAATAAGTCAACAAACAAGTGCTGACAAGGATGTGGAGAAAAGGGAACCCTAGTGCACTGTTGATGGGAATGCAGACTGGTGCAGCCACTATGGAAAACAGTGTGGAATTTCCTCGAAAAAATAAAAATGGAACTGCCTTTTGAACCAGCGATTCCATTGCTAGGATTATACCCAAAGAATCCCGAAACCCCAATTAAAAAGAACTTATGCACCCCTATGTTCATAGCAGCACTATTGACAATAATAGCCAAGTGCTAGAAATAACCTAAGTGTCCATCTGTAGATGAGTGGATCAAAAAACTGTGGTACATTTACATAATGGGATTCTATGAAGCAGAAAGAAAAAAAGGAACTCCTGCCATTTGTGATAACGTGATGGAACTAGAGAATTATGCTTAGCGAAATAAGCCAGACAACAAAAGAAAAATACCATACGATATCACATAACACTGGAAACTAAGAACAACAGAAACAAATGAGCAAAACTGAACCAGAGGCATGTCAACAAGGAACAGACTAACAGTTACCAGTGGGGAGGTGGGAGGGAGACAATGGCAATAAATAGGGGAAAGGTTTAGTAAAAGAACTAGTATAAATATCTCATGGACATGTACAATGAGGTGGGGATTGACTGTGGGAGAAGGGGTGGGATGAATGGGGGAAAAAGTGAAATAACTGTAATAGAAAAACAATAAATATATCAAAAAAATTTTTAAAATCCATTTGGTCACAAGTACTTCTCTATTTATTAGACTTAAATAGTTTAAATGTATTTAAAAAAATCTACAGTATTTTGAACATAAAAACCTACTTTATTAATAGTTTAAAATTTTAAACCAATAAAGTGTAGAAAAATATAAGATTATTTAACTTATAATCAGATAAGGACAGATTTACCAAGCTTAACAGCCACAGAGGTTATTACCAATCACCAGGAAAAGAATGAATAGATTTCACTGCATAAAAACTAAACATTGATGTAAATTGAACTTTAAAATGTGATATTAAAAATGTGCAAATATGAAAACAAAAATATTGTTATTTTGCACATCTTTTCAGTTTATTTTCTTTTTTATAACTTTAAATCTCATATGTCATTCAGTCTATATGTTTTCAAGTGTTGGAATATTATGCTGTCACTTTTTATTGTTTAAAGTAACTTTAAAGATCATAAGAAATTCCTAGTGTTACATTGGAAGATGGAAATAGTAGGATTTTAAGTTATACACACCATATAATGTATAAAGGGGAAAGAGGAAAAGAAAGAACAAACAAGGAAAATACACACACAAAGAATTCTGACTGCTTTGCTGTATGGTATTTTAAATTTTAAAATTATATTTAATAAAACTGTTTTCAAAATTGAAAAAATTCCAATGAGAGTTTTGGGACATATATAGAGAGATATACCATCATATATAGAACAAATAATATAGAAGGGGAAAAAATAATGTAATGTTCTGTTATCATTTTAGAATTATGTTATTTCTGTAGAGAAAAAATATTTAACTTTAACCTGAATATTTTTCCAGTTCAATGATGAACATTTCACTTTAAGAAATAAGATCTGGAAACGGATTCCAAAATTAATATGATTAATATTCTCAATCACTATTCACTCATAGCACCAAACAATTAGTGAATTTGATTTTTTTTTATATTTTAATTGGCCTAATAGAATAGTAATATCCAGACTAGGTATCTCTTGAGTCTCTCAAGTTTCTTCCATTAAGTGAGAATAGTAATTTCACCTCAGGGCTTTGGAAAGAGGGAGAATTCTCTTTATCAGGACAGGAAAGAAAGAAAGCTGTGGGTACTCTTTTTTTTTTTTTTTTCCCCAGCTTTTCTTTATTGATTATATTGTTACAATAGTTCCAATTTTCTCCCCTTTACTCCACTCCACCCAGGATCTCCCTCCCCCAGCAATCGCCCCCCCAAGTCCATACCCATGGTTCGTAAGAAATAACTATCCCTCCCTCTCAGATATTAAGACCCTTTGTAATCTTGTAAAGGACAATGGGCGAAGGTCTCGAGCTCCTCTAGCTGCTTCAAGCTGGACATGGTCATCGTCCTACCTACCCTTGGGTCCAGAAATCCCTAATAATAGTGGGGGTGTGGAGGGGAGGGTGGCCTTCCCACATGGGGAAGGATCGTGCAGGCTCCAGGTCAGTTGGCTGTCTCCGGACAACGGCGTGCTTGGTTTAACAGGCTGGCATCCTTGTTGTGTTCTGGGGGCAACAGATTTGGCGAAAAGGGTTAAAAGACATCATTCAATCCATAACTACTAGATGACAAAAGGCAGGGATTAATTTTTCAATGTTCCACATTAAGAAAAAAAAAAAAAGGACTTCTTTGGAGGAAGGTGTGCTAGTCACATCTCGCCTGTCCAAAACCCTTTTGCCCATTATATTTAGTTTGGGCTGAGGGAAATAGTTTATGTTTCCCCCCCTCTCAGACCTCTGGGCCCTTTCTATCCAAGCCATTAGGATAGAAAAGAGAAACACGTTTTAAAGTGAAGCCCACAGACCACCCCATTCTTCACCAACCCAGCCATTTAGTTCAGCCAAACTGTTGAGTCTCAGGAGGCAGCGCTGCAGAGAGGATTAAGTGAGGCTTATGCGTACAGACAATCACTCAGGTAATGCAGTCATAGGCTTATGCCCTTTGAAAACAGAAAACACATGTTAATTTATGTAACATAACCAACAAACAAGTCTCTAAATCTGTAAGACTGTCTTATTGGGAAGGCATCCAGTTGCAAGGCACTTAACATTCTACTTGCCTGCAACTTGAATCTCTTTGGTGATATCACAGAGATGGTTTAATTTTCAAGTGAAACCATATTTTAAATGAGAAGATACTTTTAAGATGGTTACCTGCCCTACTTTGCAGTCTGCCACCGATCATTTTGATTTTCCTTGAATAATGATTTTTCTCCCTAAGATTACCCTCCTTGTCTTTAAAGCGACTACATTAAGTCCATTTTTAATTTATCCTGTTCATTTGCATAAACATAACAAGAGCAGCAAATGATCACTTATGATCTTTAGTTCTGCTTTGCTGGAACTTACCCAAGGAACATTTAGGGTGACCCTCAGTCTGCTCTTCAGGGCACAGAAGCTGGGCCACATACCTGGCATTCATCCTTGCCTTTACACACCTGTCCTTTCCAAGTCTTTCTGGTTTTCCATTGTGCCTTAAGGTCCCTTCTAGCCATCTTTCAGGAAAACAACCTTCGTTCCTTCCCTGGAGAGATTGCTGTGGACCGCACAACCAACCATGGCAGCAGGCCTTTTATCTCGCGGGCTTTTATTAACTTTGAAAGTCATTCCCAGTTCCTCAGGGCTTTTTGGTAACAACCTGAGCCCAAGCATGTCTCCTTTAGGCTTGACATTCCAGTCAAAGGCTTGGTCATAAAAAAAGGAACCTCTATTAACAACAGGTCTTATTAGTTCTATGCAAAGAAACTTAAGTCATTACTTACTTGTTTAGAATGCCAAACTCTGGAGAGATCAAATAGGGAGAAAAATATACAACGTGAAGGAAAATCTTTGTCCTAATATTCACTGAACTGGCATTTCCATTCTTCATATTTTCATTTTTCTCCCACTAAAAAATTTTTTTTGTTTGTTTTTCCATTACAGTTGTCTCACTTTTTTTCCCCTCTTGCTTCCCTGTATCCTGTCCCTCCCTTCCCCCACATTCAGTCCTCACTCAGTTGCCCATGTCCGTGGGTCATTTATACATGTTCTTTGACTTGACACTTCCCCTTCTTACCCCCTTTTCTCCCTCCCCCCTCCCCCCTTGTTACTGTTAGTCTACTTCTTATTTACATAGCTCTGGTTCATTTTTGCTCATTTGTTTGTGTTGTTCATTAGTTTCCTGTAATAGGTGACAGCATAAGGTATTTTTCTTTCGTTGCCTGGCTTATTTTGCTAAGCATAATTCTCTCTAGTTCCATCCATGTTGTTGCAAATGGTAGAAGTTCCTTCTTTCTTTCTGCTACATAGAACTCCATTGTGTAAATGTACCACAGTTTTTTGATCCACTCATCTACAGATGGGCACTTAGGTTGTTTCCAGCACTTGGCTATTGTAAACAGTGCTGCTATGAACATTGGAGTGCACAGGTTCTTTTGAATTGGTGTTTCAGGATTTTTCGGATATAATCCTAGCAATGGAATTGTTGGTTCAAAAGGCAGTTTCATTTTTAGTTTTTTGAGGAAATTCCAAACTGTTTTCCATAGTGGCTGCACCAGTCTGCATTCCCACCAGCAATGCGCCAGGGTTCCCATTTCTCCGCATCCTCTCCAGCACAAGTTGTTTGTTGATTTGTTGATTATGGCCATTCTGACTGGTGTGAGGTGGTATCTCATTGTGGTTTTTATTTGCATCTCTCTGATGGCTAGTGATGTTGGGCATTCTTTCATATGTCTGTAGGCCCTCTGTATGTCTTCTTTGGAGAAGTGTTTGTTCAGGTCCTTTGCCCATTTTTTAATTGGGTTGTCTGTCTTCTTGGTGTTGAGTCGTATGAGTTCTTTATATATTTTGGAGATCAATCCCTTGTCTGAGATGTCATTGGCGAATATATTTTCCCATATGGTTGGTTTTCTTTTGATCTTGCTGATGTTTTCTTTAGCTGAGCAGAAACTTTTTAGTTTGATGTAGTCCCATTTGTTTATTCTTTCCTTTATTTCCCTTGCCTTAGGAGATATATCAGTGAAAATATTGCTATGTGGGATATCTGAAATTTTTCTGCCTATTTTTTTCTCTAGGACTTTTATGGTATCACGGCTTACATTTAAGTCTTTGATCCATTTTGAGTTTATTCTGATGTATGGTGTAAGTTGGTGGTCTAGTTTCATTTTTTTTCCATGTCCCTGTCCAGTTCTCCCAACACCATTTGTTGAAGAGGCTCTTTTCACTCCATTTGATGTTCTTTCCCCCTTTGTCAAATATTAGTTGACCATATGAACCTGGGTTTATTTCTGGGCTCTCTATTCTGTTCCATTGATCTATATGTCTGTTTTTATGCCAGTACCAGACTGTTTTGATTACCGTGACCTTGTAGTATAGTTTGATATCAGGTATTGTGATTCCTCCTACTGTGTTCTTCCTCAAAATTGCTGTGGCTATTCGGGCTCATTTTTGGTTCCATATAAATTTTTGAAGTATTTGTTCTAGGTCTGTGAAATATGTTGCTGGTATTTTAATAGGGATTGCATTGAATCTATAAATTGCTTTGGGTAGTATGGACATTTTAATGATGTTGATTCTTCCCATCCATGAGCATGGTATATGCTTCCATTTATTTGTATCTTCTTTAATTTCTTTCTTCAGTGTTATGTAGTTTTCTGAGTACAGGTCTTTTACCTTCTTGGTTAAGTTTATTCCTAGGTATTTTATTTTTCTTGTTGCTATGGTAAATTGAATTTTTCTTTCAGTTTCTATCTCTGAGTTTTTATTGTTGATGTATAAAAATGCCTTTGATTTCTTAATATTGACTTTGTATCCTGCTATTTTGCCAAATTCACTTATTAGGTCAAGTAGTTTTTTTGTGGAGTCTATAGGGTTTTCTATGTACACTATCATTTCATCTGCAAATAATGACAGTTTTACTTCCTCTTTTCCAATTTGGATGCCTTTTATTTCTCTTTCTTGTCTGATTGCAGTGGCTAGAACTTCCAAGACTATGTTGAATAGGAGTGGGGAGAGTGGACATCCTTGTCTTGTTCCTGATCTCAGGGGGAATGCTCTCAGTTTTTGCCCATTGAGTATGATGTTGGCTTCAGGTTTCTCATATATGGCCTTTATTATGTTGAGGTATGCTTCCTCTATTCCCATTTTGCTGAGAGTTTTTATCATAAATGGGTGTTGTACTTTATCAAATGCTTTTTCTGCATCTATTGATATTATCATGTGGTTTTTGTCTTTCATTTTGTTTATGTGGTGTATTACGTTTATTGATTTGCGAATATTAAACCATCCTTGCATCCCTGGGATGAATCCCACTTGATCGTGGTGTATGATCTTTCTAATGTGTTGCTGGATCCGGTTTGCCAATATTTTGTTGAGGATTTTAGCATCTATGTTCATCAGCGATACTGGCCTGTAGTTTTCTTTCTTTGTTGTGTCTTGACCTGGTTTTGGAATTAGGGTACTACTGGCTTCATAGAATGAGTTTGGCAGTCTTCCCTCTTCTTGTATCTTTTGGAATAGTCTAAGGAGGATAGGAGTTAGTTCTTTTCTAAATGTTTTGTAGAATTCACTTGTGAAGCCATCCGGTCCAGGGCTTTTGTGTGCTGGGAGTTTTTTGATTACTGCTTCAATTTCACTAGCTGTTATTGGTCTATTCAGACTTTCTGCTTCTTCTTGATTCAGTTTGGGAAGACTATAGGTTTCCAGAAATTTGTCCCTTTCCTCTAGGTTGTCAAATTTTTTGCCATACAGTTGTTCGTAATAATTTCTTATAATCCTTTGTATTTCTGTGGTATCAGTTGTGATTTCTCCTCTTTCGTTTCTGATTTTATTTATTTGGGTCCTTTCTCTTTTTTTCTTGATGAGCCTGGTTAAAGGCTTGTCAATTTTGTTTATCTTTTCAAAGAATCAGCTCCTACTTTTGTTGATCTTTTGAATTGTTAGTTTAGACTCTATGTCATTTAATTGTGGTCTGATCTTGATGAGTTCCTTCCTTCTACTTGATCTGGGCTTTGCTTGTTGTTCTTCCTCTAGTTCTTGTAGCTGTAGGGTTAAATTTTTTATTAGATATTCTTCTATCTTTTTTAGGTAGGCCTGTATTGCTATGAACTTTCCTCTTAGGACTGCTTTCGCTGTATCCCATAGGTTTTGGGCTGTTGTGTGTTCATTATCATTAGTTTCCAGAAACTTTTTGATTTCTTCCTTGATGTCATTGTTAACCCATTCATTATTTAGTAGCATGTTATTCATTCTCCATGAGTTTGAATGTTTTTGAGTTTTTTCCTTGAGGTTGATTTCCAATTTTAAGCCATTGTGATTTGAGAAGATGCTTGATATAATTTCAATTTTCTTGAATTTGTTAAGGCTTGTTTTGTGTCCTACCATGTGGTCTATCTGTGAAAATGTTCCATGTGCACTTGAGAAGTATGTATATTTTGCTTCTTTGGGGTGAAAACTTCTATATATATCGACTAAGTCCATTTGATCTAGAGTGTTGTTCAGTGCCTCAATATCTTTGGTGTTTCTTTGCTTCGAAGATCTGTCCATTGTTGACAATGGGGTGTTAAAGTCCCCTACTATGAGTGTGTTGCTGTCTATATCTTTCTTGGAGTCTTTCAAAATTTTCCTTATATATTTGGGTGCTCCTAAGTTGGGTGCATATATATTTATAAGGGTTATATCTTCTTGATGGATTTTTCCCTTAAGTATTATGAAATGCCCATCTTTGTCTCTTTTTATGGACTTTGCTGTGAAATCTGTTTTGTCTGATATAAGTATTGCTACCCCGGCTTTTTTTTTCATGCCCATTTGCTTGAAATACTTTTTTCCATCCCTTTACTTTCAGTCTGTGTAGATCTTTTGTTCTAAGGTGGGTCTCTTATAGACAGCATATATGTGGGTCATTCTTTCTAATCCATTCAGCTACCCTATGTCTTTTAATTGGAGCGTTTAATCCATTTACATTTAAGGTTATTACCGATAAGTACTTATTCATTGTCATTTTTTCCCCTTTGTACTCATGTTCTTCTCTGTCTCTCTCTGTTTCTTTATCTTCTTAGAGCAGACCCTTTAGCATCTCTTGCATTGCTGGTTTGGTGGAGATGTATTCTTTTAGCCTTCTTTTGTCTTGGAAACTCCTTATTTCACCCTCCATTTTGAATGAGAGCTTTGCTGGGTATAGTATTCTAGGTTGTAGGCCTTTGTTTTTCATTGCTTGGAATAGTTTTTGCCATTCCCTTCTGGCTTGTAATGTTTCTGCTGAGAAATCTGATGATAGCCTTATTGGAGCTCCCTTGTATGTTATTAGTTGTTTCTCTCTTGCTGCTTTTAGGATCCTCTCTTTGTCTCTGAATGTTGTCATTTTAATTATGATGTGTCTTGAGGTGGGCCTGTTGGGGTTCATCTTCATTGGGACCCTCTGTGCTTCCTGGACTTGTGTGACTCTTTCTCTCATCATGTTAGGGAAGTTTTCTGTCATTAGTTTTTCAAAGAGGTTTTCTATCCCTTGCTCTTCTTCTTCTCCTTCTGGAATTCCTATGATATGGATATTATTATGTTTCATGTTGTCCTGTAGCTGTCTTAGAACCTCTTCAGTCTTGTTCAGTCTTTTTTCATTTTGTTGCACTGTCTGGGAGTTTTTGTCTACGTTGTCCTCCAGCTCACTGATCTGATCTTCTGCTTCCTCTAGCCTGCTTTTAATTCCTTCTACTGTGTTCTTCAATTCAGAGATCGTATTCTTCATTTCCTCCTGGCTCTTATTGATAGCTTCCATGTCCTTTTTCATGCTCACGTAATTCTCTGTGAGTTCCTTGTAGTTTTTCTGGAGTTCTTTGTAGTTTCCGCTGAGCTCATTGAGCTTCTCCATAATCCATGTTTTGAATTCCATATCTGATAGTTTGCTCCCCTCTATTTCATTTAGCACTCTTTCTGGGGATTCTACCTTTCCTTTTGATGGGAGGTTGTTTCTCTGTCTCCCCATTTTTGTGACTGCTATTGTTTGTTGGTGCTTCTTAGAATGATCTTCACTTCCTGGATCTGCCTCTTGTGGCATCAGATCATGTACCAGTCTGGCCCTAGGCAGCCTGTTGGAGACTTCCAGGGATCTACTGCTGTTGTCTGTCTTCTTTAATTGTTAATCTATTCAATCTGTGATTATCTGTCAGGCTTAAGGACTGTGGGTGTGGCAGCTTAATTCCTGTAGGCAGGGCTTTTGCTTCCCCTCAGGCTGATGCCACTTGGAGGGGAATGGTCTGCCAGTACTGGGGATGAGTCAGCACTGGGACCCAGTTGGCTGTTCCTCCAGTTCTCCCCTCAAAGCCACCGTGCCAAACTCTCCCCAAGTGTCTCCAGTCCTCTCTGCCTTCCCTCTGCTTGAGCCCAGGGTAAGTGGAGGCCAAAATATTTTCATATGTGATCCACTTAAGAGCTCTTTTTCTCCTCCTGTTTCTCTCCAGCTAGCAAGAAACCCTGTTGCTTTTCGCTTTTCACAGCTGATACTATTTTACTTTCCACTCTGTTGCTGTAGGCTGGGAATCCCAGTTGGGGGTTTAGACCCTTCCCTTCTCAGGAGGAATCCCCGGCTGCTGAGCTGTTTCTCAGTCCCTTCAGCTGCCACCCATGTGAGCCCAGCCAACCCTTCCGCGTCTCCACACTCCCTACCGGTCAAGTTGTGATGTAGCGGCCTTTTCTGTCTCTCCGTGGTTATAGACTTCTTTCCAGCTAGTATTCCGTTGGTTATTCCAGATGATTTCTCCAAAATTAAGTTGTAAATCCAGACTGGTCCTGGGAGGAGGTTAGTGTAGCTTCCACTTACTCCTCTGCCATCTTGGATCTAGTGAATTTGATTTTAACTTGAATATTTTATAATGCTTAACTAGTTCTTTTTAATTTGATGCTAGGTTCACATTTGACTCTTTATTATTATTAATTTTAGCGTGGGACATTTGTTCTATGTAGTTATATTGAACCTATGTAAACTTAAATGTTGATGGAAGGAGAGAAAGTGAATAATATTTAAGGACTGAATCTTTAAACATTCCAGAAATAATTTTAAGAATACTTGCCAGGAAAAAAAATGGCAAATATTTTTTCTTATCAAAATTTCCACTTGCCAGAAATTTCATCTCTGAAATGTCATTTTCTTTTCTGAAATATAATATTATGAAGATCTTCAGAAACTATCATCTATCCAACCACTTAATAGAGGATGAAAATATAGATTAAGACTAATTATAACTAAAATAAAGAGAAATAAATTTAAATGAATAAAGACATCTTGTTTTATTTAAACATAAAATATAACCTTAGGTATACTCACAAGGTGAAAGCAAATGATATCAGATCTGTCCTAGTTAAGAAAATCTATAAGCTTAATTCTCAAGATATTTAAGGTCTTATTATATTTCTACTTAGGTAAAATATATGATATTAAGGGTTTTTTCAAATCTGGGCATTTAAGTACATGATTTTGCTTTTCTGGTTTTGTTACTGTTAATTTTAAGTATCTCTTTAGACATTCGCCTTCAAAATATAATTCCATGACCTGGAAAAAAATAAAACATTTTTTTGTTTCACTTTTGCTAGAGGAAGTCTTGTAAATTAACTTTGTTATTTTTAGGGACATACAGGTAATTCTATTTAGAAAATATCTATTAAAATGTATTATTTGTGTATTCTAAATTTTGAGCCATTGGCAAATAAAGGAGACAAAATATATGTCTGTTTTCAAAATCTACCATTTCTTCATTATATGGGCTGGATACTAGTTTTTAATTCAATATATCATGGTCCAGACCGCAATTCAATCTATACACTAACTCCTTCATTTATCGATGCATCTATGCCATTAATTGCATGCTTTATGACATGTATTGTGACAGGTTATAGGTGTACAAGAGAGAAGAAAAATGATGTAGTATGACCTCCATCCTTGTGGTGTTCACTGGGCATGTAAATGTGTGGAGTTTACTGTCTTTGTGTAGAAAAAGAGCTCCTTTCCAGAATATATTAGTATAATGACAACAAAACTTGTACACTGATTTTGACAATTTTTGATGGTTTGACAATTCTTGAAAAGGACTAGGGACTTACACACAAATGTCTTGTTCACCTAGTTATCATATCCAAGACAAAGGCCCTCGCTCTTACCATGGTTCTCACATTAAAAGTGCATTTATCTACTTGCAGTCCTTTTATGTTTTTAACTATGAGCTTGTCCTTCATAATTTAAGACAGTTTCTCTCATAAAAATCTCTCCCCCACCAAAAAAAGAAGAAGGTTTTGTACAATTTAAGCACCCACTGATGTTGACAAAAGAAGGAAAACAGGTACTCATATTACCAGTAGAAATGTAAAATTGCAGTGTTTCTAGAAGGCGATTTGACAAAGTAAGTAAAACATTTATTTGAAAGTATTCTTTGACCCAATGATTAGAACCATTTCTAAAAATTATCTTAGAATTTTATTTTTTAAATAAATTTGATTTTTCTATGTACCTGCAAGATACCAAAATGGTATCCCAACAGTTATTGGGAGCTATGGGATAAACGTGGTCTGTTTTTCTGCCTCATGTTCCGAAAAGAGAACAAAAAGAAGTTCTTATGTTTTCTTGAACAATTTTGTCACATACATATATTCAAAATATCAGGATCCTGATGACATGGGAGAATTATTTCCTGACATCAAAAAAGTAGCATATCTATGAACATACACTAATAAGTGTGGAACTTTCAAATCAGTGAATTCCATAAAATGCAGTCAATGTGAATTGGGCTAATGGTTACTCTGGCTCATTTGAGCAATTAGGCTGGATTGTATGATTTCTTAGAGTCCTAATAGGAGTTCACTAAGATTCATATTTTAAAATGTCCTTGTCCTTTATACTTTTCTCTGTGCTTTGATTCATTACCAAAGAAATATATATTCTCACAAATCAGTTAAACTCCATGTGAATGTTGTAATTAGTTATACTTACTAACATTTATCTTTAAATTACTTATTAACTACAAATATTAAAAAATAGGAAGCTGGTAATTTTAATATCAATTTATATGCCCTTTTAAAAAGTGTAATTTAAATTGAAAATATAGAGATGTTAATAAAACCAGAAACTTGATGCATAACTTAAAACTCTGGTAGAAGAGAGATAGGTAGAAAAATGCAATACATAAAATCATTTAAATATGGAGTGTGAACTATAAAACTGACAGCTTTCATCAAAAACTTTATGCACCAGAATGCACTTCATCATTATTCTTCAAATATGTGTTGCATCCAAGATTTTGTTTTACTTTATTTTTTTTTAAGTTGTGCTCAATGAAGTCAATACTGGAAAAAAGGTGAAGGGCTTAAATATTTATTTTTAAGAAATATTTAGTGAAATGGAGGAAACTTTTAAGAACTATTTCTCCTAGAGAAATATATGCTGATTTGGTGAGAAAAATGCTCTGATAGAGTTTTTAAACTCTGTTGTATTTACTTTTTTTGTTGTTGTTAAGGAAGAAATGAGAATGAAATAAAGAATATATGAGCTAAGGTCAATGCAATTTTTATTAATATTAACAATAAATTATAATAATTAACTTGTTTTATTTCACATATTAATTTGAAAATATTTTGTTAAAATTTTGAGTGTTAAAAATGAGAAGTGGGTGGCTTTACTACACATGACAACACATATAAGAGCAGGTTTTAGTATTAGATGAAAGTGTTGTTGATTGGTCTCATGACTTAGTGACTCTTGATTCATTTGCACATGATGAAAAGTACAGTTACTGTGGTGAAATAACCCATAATATTATCACTCATATTTTTTCCCAGAAGAAAAGAGGAATAGGGAACTTTGAAATAGTGAAATGACTGATGAATAGATGAGAATCTCTCTCAACTGACCACAAGACCCAAGTGCCTTCACAACAAACCAAGATGAGATTCAACATTTCCACAAAGTGGTCTGAAAGGATTGCAAATTCTTGTTCTTGGACAGTAATTTGCTATTTGTCATCATGGATTATTATAAGACAAATAAAATATTATTATCTTTTTCACCTACATATATAATTTACATATCTTAAAATATCATGATGCCAAAGATATGAAATATAGCAGGATGTGTATAAAATATCCCATTACCACAAGAGCCACTTCAAGATTGCTTCATATTTTTCTATTCTCCTCTGCCTTAAGGATACTCCCAATTAACAACTTGAAGCATTCTGCCCTTGAGAATAATCATATACATTTTTCTGAGTGATTATGGAATTATATTTTTAGTAAAAAAAAGAAAAAGAAAACAAAACAAATAAAAATGGTGGGAAATCTACAGTATTATTATGTACTTCTATGAGTTTATAAAATATTGTTGCAGTAGATTTTTGTAGTGACATGAAACTAATGACAATTTTTTGAGTTTGTAACGATAGCAGGTTATAAATAGTATATACTGCACTATCCCTTTTTTATAAACCTGTGTTTCATGGGGATGATTATTGAAAATCAAATACAGAATCTCATTCTGAGACTAGCTGAATCACACACAAGTTAAACTCCCAGTCTTGCAGGGTGTTTACTGTTAAAGTGAGGCCATTGGTTGGGAAAGAACGGGATCCTGTAAGTTAGAGTGGGGATGTGTGGAAAGACCCTGATAAAGCTAAGGACACTGAGACCCTAAATTCTGATAAGTCTTTTGATAGTGGAAGTGGTTCCCTAGTCCAGCTGAAACCCCTCTTCCTTGTGGTAACAGCACTCCCTCCCCAAGTAGCAGCAGCATCCACACCCACAATGGTTTTTGCCTTTCCACTCCCAGATGTAAGGGGATGAAGCCTGCCTGCATGAGCAAACTGTAACGGCCTCCTTGCCATGCAAGACAAGATGAGTCTCTTGAGGTTCCACCTTCACCATCCCTAAAATAAAATGTACTCATAGAATTTAAGAATTTTTTATTTAACATCATAGTATTTAACTTATAGGATATCAAAGAGAAAAGTAAATGTCACTCAAGAACTTTACCTCCTCTTCTGGGGAAGCAGTTAATGTGTTTAAGGCTGTATGTGGGATAATTGTATCATGCTAGGCAGAGTTATTTCCTTGCAACAGTCTTCATTTCGAGATCAGGTGTGGTTTTAGATGTGTATACCTGCCAAGTTGACATGGGTAGACCTGTGATGGTCAAATTGACTGGGTCACAGGATGTACAGATAGCTAATTAAGCATTTCTGGGTGTATCTGTGAGTAAAGCAGATGGCCCTCCCCAGTGTGGGTGGGCATCATGCAATCATTGAATTCTTTAGAAGGCCTGACTAGAGTAACGACAACAAGAAAAAGCCGATGAAGGAATTTGCTCTCAGCCTGACTCCTGGGACATGGAACCTCTATACTCCTGATTCTCAGGCCTCTAAACACAGACTGCGCCATCTTCTCTCCTCTCAAGCTTTCAAACTACACTACTGGCTTTCCTGGGTCTCCAGCTTGCAGATGGCAGATCCTGTGACTTCTTAGGTTACATAATCACATGAACCAATATTTTACAATAAATCTCTTAGTTCTATTTCTCTGTAGAACTATGACTAATAATTGTATGATCCTAATATTGATAAATTTTATAGAGAAATGGTTAAATCTAGACTTAAAAAGTGATTAATTAAAATTGAAACATCGATATTTTTAATATTTTAGATATTTTGAAGTCATATTTAGGTTACACTCAAAGAGTTGGGAAAATGAAGTTGCTAAAGTAACCCTACACTAAGGTAAAAACTTTAACAATAAGCTTAATTCTTTGAAGATTAAAAAATCATTTATAGCAAATATTTCAGATAAGGTACTAGCATTGCTCCTTAGAATTTGTACAATATTTCTTGAAGATCCAGACTGCTGTACCACATTTCAGTAGTGGGAAGCCTTGTATACAAATGCTAGTGAATAATAAATTGATCCAAAAACAAATGATTAGATATCCAATAAATAATTTCCAAAATGTGGAACAAATATTAAGGTGAGTTGAATTAATTTATATGTATTTGTTGCCACTTGTATACAGGGCACACACTGCATTGTACATTGTTAATTCCTATGGATATAATGCAATGATTATGATTCTTAAGAAAGATGTATATATGTATTGTGGGGCATATATAATGTCTGTATGTCATTTTATAGTACTCAACAAACCATTTAAGAAGCCCCATTGAAATGTGCCAGACATTTGCTGGGGAACAGAAAAATGAGCAAGCTATAACTACTTTCAGGAATTCTCAGTTTAATGAGCCTAAAAATAACAAGAATTAAAAGACACAGACTCAAGAAATGTGTACTAGGAAGGGTGAAAGAGAATCATGAAAAAAAATTTACAAAAAATAGGTGTATTAAATATTTCCCTCTGAATGCAGTACATAAATGCGTTAGTATGCTTTGCTAATCCCTGGGTGATGTGTGTGTGTGCGTGTGCATGTGCACACGCACACACACACATATGATCATAAGCACAGCTGGCGGAACAAAGAAATACCTGCTCATGAGTAGAAGCTGTAGAAGCAAAACAGAGGAACGCACAACAGAATGTTAGACTTTACTTCCAACATTTCTTATTTCTTGATAACCACTTGAGAATCACATTTAGAAATCAAAGCTTTTCATAATGTACTGAGTTGGGAATGCTCAAACATGAACAGATTCATCTCACAAAGGAGCTCGCTCACTCATCTTCTGTAGAGGCGAGTTTTATTTCACAAGAGTAATTCAGAGGAAGGAAAGAAAAATTATGGGCTAATGTTTATTGAAAACGAAAGAGAATAAAGAAAGAGGCATTTATTATAGCACATGTTGAGAAATACACTCAAGAACAATTACACCAGATATCAATTTGCAGCGTGTTCTTGGGTGTAAAGGGGAATAAAATAGAAATGGTTTTCTAAACCCAAGGTAAAAGTTAACACAGAGAGTAATAACACTACTAATATTTGTAAATGATAAACTCTATTACAGAATATTTTTACATTCTGAGCCCTGGTGCTTTTTAATTTTTAGATATAAATTTGGTTAATAATTTTTCTACTTCAAAAATTATTCCCTCTGCTATAGTCTTTTTAATATATAGTAGTAGAACAGCTCAAAGGCTTTTTTCACAGAAGGTTGCCACAGCAACATCCCTTCCATGGAATGGGGTGGTAGGTGGGAGAGGGAGAAGTGCAGGTGAAATGCAGTGGACTATGGACTGTAATATTGTTGGTTTTCAAGGGAGAAGTAAGAAATTAAAGAGAAATGGAGAAAAAGGAAAGGATCAGACTGTGGACCGTGCAGATTACTTTAGCATTGCTTATGTCTGGCCTCCTTATAGCTCACAATAACCTCCAGAAAATCTAAAGCAGAGTTGTTGCTCCTGAAAGTTAAGGAAAATGAACACAAAGAAGATTTTTAAGGGAAGAGCAGGGGAGCAAATTATGTCCCAAGGCAGCCCATAGTCAAACAGAGCTAAAAGGAGATTGTCACTCAAAAAAGGAAGCTTAGTCTACCTTTACTCACAGCTCCCTTTGATGTCAGGTAATCATATGCCTTTGCCAACATTTTTATGCTCTGTACACTCTAAAGAAAAATTGACTTGAACAAAGTTCAGCATTGAGTTTAGTTCCTTCACTTTCTTCCTGAATACTTTGGACTTACAGAAAAAAATTTTCGTTTTTCCTAGCTGTATCAAGCTAGTTAACTATATGAAGCAAGGAATGCTTGACTTACATACTGCTCCTTTGCTCCTTTTGGTAACCTCTCATATCTTTATACCTGAATTCTCAGGTGCCTAATACCTACCAGTGGACATGCTGAACAACCTCTCAAACTGAATACTAATCATTTCATCCCCTCCCTAGAATCCCTTCCTATGTAATTTAACCTTGTTCTTTCATTACACTGAAATGTACATTAAACTGTCCTTTTTCCTCAGGGCCATGGTAAATCATTTCGCTCAGACTAATAAGAAAAACTAACCTATATTGAATTACTATCTGCCTGTTTATTCTAAGCCCTTTGTAGGCACTATCTTATTTAATACTCACAATTGTACTATGAAGTAGATAGTATTTTGCTTTCAGTTGAGGAATCTGTTTGTTAAAATTGTTACAGCACTTGAATAAAGCCACACAACTACTATGTGAAAGTGCTGGAAACTGAGCCTGACTCAGTGGGAGTGTGATCGCAAGGTCATGCTCCAAGCCATCCCTACAAACTAACCCTTATGAAGATGTCTATGAGGCATTATAATGCCCTAGAGGGTCTTGCTCTTCTTCTGAAAACTATTTCCCTTTCTCCTGGAGGAATCTTTAGTGCATCTGTACAAAGAAAGGATTATGAATGAGAAATCAGATTGAGATACATTTGGCCCAGTCTCTCAAATTCAACCACACAAGTGACTGTCCTTTCCATTTTCACTAGTGTTTTTGTTTGACTGTCTGCCTGCTTCTGTCAGGGAAAACCTCACATGTAAATTTGAGCATCTGTCTTCCTCACAGATTCAATACTTAGGTGTGTAGGTGGCTGAGGCTTTTCTGGGTGACACACTGCTCCCTCTGCTGGACCCTGGAGGACAGAGAGAAGAGCATCTTGAAATCTTAGTGGACATGGTATCTTACTCTCTACAATTATTGAGAAATTAGGAGAGATGAACAATGATTGCAATGAATTTATATGGTGGTCCAACATAGCTTACAAATAATAATGAATTTCAATGATATATGTCTCTGGCACAAATGTGCTTTCTACGACTAGGTTTTCTTTCTTTTTTAGGAGGCAGAGCAAATATATGATTTCTCCCACAAAGAGAGGCTTACAATTGTCATCGTGATCTCTTTTAAAGATAAAGCTGGCATTGCTATCTCAAATTTTTGCTAACTGTGAGCCATACCTGGCATATAAACTGCACATGCTTTATACTTCTGGGAACATTTTACAATCTAGAAAAATATCAATGTAAAAGAATATGTGCTTTCAAGGTGAAGCAATTTATAGCAAAGATAGTCTAAGTTTACTACAATGTAGACATAATTCTGACATGTGTGTAATGCAAAAATATGGTAAGTGTAGGGGTTGAGTCATTTCAAACCTTAAAAGACAAGCTAAGCTTATATAAATTCAAGTAACATGGCAAGAATTGTAGTTTGTTAATCTTACTCACTTATTCTTTCCTTCTTTCAACAGATACTGAAAGTTCTAACTATGTGGAAGACTCAGAGTTAGGGGTAGAAATTTTTTTATGTCTCCCCCAAAAGCAAACTCTGAGACAAGGATTTGACTTTAAGTTGTTTCTCTGGCAAGTGAAGTCAAGAAGTTTCTGGGTAGGGGAGGGAGGAAGTGATACAGGGAAGAAATGCCAACCAATGAAGTGTGGGTGCTTTATTAAAGCAGTTACTACTATAGATCATTAGAATTTAATCATGCTGGTGAACTCTGGAGAGTAGTATAGAGCATATGCCTCATAGCTATTCCACCAGAGGAGCTGGACTATTTATATACCACCTTTTTAAATTCATCAGTTGAGGGCTGAATTTAGGTTAAAGGAAAGGAGGGATTATTTCTCTAGGACTTCCCAATGATGTCATGTGAGCATTGCAGCACTGTCACTACAGAAATTTTAGGCAAAAAGAAGTAAGGGTTAGTGCATTAAAACTGTAAGGTCAGGTGTTATAGGCAGGCCACCTACACATCTGCTGTGGAGCACCAAAGTGGAAAAATACAACAGCTAGCTTAGAAGAGCTCAAATGTAGTGATAGATGGAGGTCAGGGACACATAGGCTTGATCTGGGTTGATCTGGATTGACCTGAAAAAGATAAATATTTTGCATCATTTGTGATTAGAGGCAAGAAGATAGAGATGGCTGAGAAATGTAAGTTTGTCATTAGATATATGGAGTCAAAGATTTTAAAAATTCAGACCTCATCTTCTGATAAAGTAGAACCTAGATAATCCTTGAGAGTTTGATGAAAGATGTTCAGAAATTGGAAAGGAAGAAAAAAAAATTAAGCACACATAATGTTAAAAGATAGAAGAGTTCAGAAAAGCAATTTATAAAAAATTAATTACCAAACATAATTTTGGGAGTCTCTCAGATCACATGTGAGGACAGACATGGGGAAATATTAATATTTAATAAAGGGAAAACCATGAATTTACGTCTTAAATTTTCTAATATTATATCCATCTTGTCACATGTTCAGCTGATCTCTGAAGAATCTGATTTTACTATCAGCATTGAAAACACCAACTTTACTAACCCAAATCAAATCACTCACTCTTAAAACCTAAGCTTATTGAAATAATATTCATAAAAGTTGTTTAACCAAAATGCTTTATATCTTTAATCCACTTATATAAGTGTTTTCTTATTTGGCTCTAATTCGTATTTCGAATACCAGAAAGCTGTATTCCTGAATAATATTTTCATAGTGTCTCTAAAGATAACTTCTCCTGAATTAAGAATACTTATTATATCTTAAGGTATTATTAAAGACTGAAGTAATCATATTAAATTTGCTTCTATATTTGTCATGAATTTATTAATGATATTATCCATTATAACACGTAAAGTCTGTTTTGCAGGCCCATATACAAATTTTCTTACTGCGTCTCAAGAAATGATGCTTTGTTTTAACTTGTTATGTCAATATTACACTAGTTAAAATGAGCTTGGAAAAAAAATGATTGTTTTGATTTATTACATTGACCAATTGTGGAATTATTCAGTTAAAGTCCTCTAACTTTATTTTTATTATCATTATTAGTGTGAATTTTGTGTGTGGCTGAAAGTCTTGCTATAGAATAATGTTGTAAATTAGCAATTTTCAACAAGTGTGCTTCAAGGATTTTTAAAACATGCAATAACTGACTAGTCAGGGCACTGACCTCTTTTCCCTTAGATTGTCAAATTAAAAAATGACAACAACCAACACAACAATAGCTGTCCAGTGACTGAATCAAAATTATACCAATATTTGTCAGATTGGCAAAAAATATATATTTTTTGGTATGCCGCAGAATTTTAGTAATTAGTTTATGTGTGCTGTGAGGTGTAAAGGGTTGAAAATCACTGGTATAAATAAATCTAAAGTGAAAATAATTTGTGGAGCAATGTAATTTTTTAAGATTCACAAAATATACCCAAAGGCATATGGCTATATATAGAACAGAGCCACTTATCCTATTTATGCTAACCCCAGGGAAACAAAGCCCCTGCTCTGTCTTTGCCACCACATGTCTTTTCATGCTGATGTGATTTACAGTCTACAGGAGTCTACATAACATAAATATAGCTGCATTAGAGCATCAGAAAGCAGCTCATTTTTCACCTTCACGCACCTAGGAAGGAGATACAGATTCAGTGAAACTCAATTTGTCACTTTAAGCTTATCAATGTAACTCATTTTCAGAATAATCCCATGACCAGAACTCCATTTCATACAGGCTAAGGAAGCTTGCTCAGTGACAGGAATCAGAATTCACACAGGTGTTCTGAATTTGGAATGTTCTTCAAACTGAGACACTTTATTATGACTTTTACCTTCTTTCTTCACAGATAATAGTATGTAAAGAAAGAAAGACATGTGGTCTATTAATACACATTCAATGTCTGATGACATAAAAGTATGAAAAACCTCACTCTGGCAGTTTCAGCACAGACCATTAATTGCATCACTTCAACTATGTTGGCATGTAACGTGACATTTTATTCTTATGTGTTTTTAAAGAATAATTGCTATGTCTCTACAAAGCTTTTTTACATGTCATAGGGCATCAGTAAACTTGTGTATCTCTATTTTCTATGGAAATAAAGATTAATTCAGGTAGGTGGGTGGCTCCAATAGCAGGGCTGAAGCTGCTGAGGCAACGTAACTGAACTGACTCCATGCTGGCAGAATTAAAAAAAAAAAAAGAAAGATGGATGACAATTTTAAAAACAAGCAATCAAACCAACATTAGTATAAATGGTCTCAGTGAAGTAGCCATATAAGAAACAGAGTCAATGAATGTCTCCTCTGTAGCTTGAGATGCAAAAGGATGCTAGCTGTTGGTCTTCTCTAATTTGTACATCTGTCGTAAGTGACTCAGTACATTGCCATTTACTCTGAGATAACAAGTGTAGCTACTGACATTATCTCATCCTAAGAAAGTGCTGGTGGCTAAAGGTAAAGGGTTTCTCACTTCCAGTCTCACTTCATTCCTCCCCTCCTTTCACTGACAGTAATAGTCTCACAGGTCATGGCTTGTGCAAAGAAGCATCACAAAGTATTTGCTGTCATTGTCTAAGCAAAGATGTCTGAGGAGAATGCTACCTGTTATTACAGTCAAAATGCTGTTAACAAGATGGTTTTTTTCAAAGAGTGAGTCTGAAGTGAAAGCTACATCTCAAGTAATGAATCACCCACCGAGTTACAACTGCCAATGGGATGGGAAAAAAATCAAGAAAAATGTCTGAAATGTGCTCCCTTCACAGTCTGGCACTGTTCTCCAATGTGGTCATTGAGATTCTTCTGACCCAGCATTCCCTAAGGGTGGTTTTTGAAATCTACAAATCAGGAACTCTGGAAGTGGTCACCAAAAATTTGAATTTTTAGAAAGGCAAATAAGCATATTAATATTGAACTTGACAACTATGTTCTCTAATTATGTCATCAGTATACCCCATCTTGATGGAAATAAGATGACTTTTATTTTTTATCATCAAGTGAAATTATCACAATAATAAAGATTGTGTTTTTAATTGTAAACAGTCAAAAAGTTAAAAGTTATGAAGCCAATTCTCTTTTATTCTCATATTTAAATACAATAATTCAAATAGTTCATATCAGTATGATAATTATTGAATTATTTTTGAAACTTTTTATCACATTTAGAAAATGTAATGTCTAAACCTCTCTCAGTCCTTCAAGCTGAGCTCTCATTTTAACACACTATTGTTTCCCTTTACACCAAAAAGGGTTTTGGTAATTTCTGTGTCTGATATATCAGACGACTAGCCAGAAAATTCTGCCAATATGATTAACATGGTTATGAATCAACCATATCCTTTAATTGTAGATTCCTGGATGGTTAATTCTGTCACTTGTTATTTGTAAAGCTCACATAAAAGGAAATGATGACTTCTTATATAACCTCATTTTCTTATGAGATTCTGAGTAAATGTGTGCAGCCAAAATGGACTAAGATGGCTGTAGGTAGAACAGGTAATAATCAGAGATTGGCAATTAACTAAAGGAAAAAAGCAAAACAGAAATAAATAAACAAAAAGTAGGTGAAGTCTTAGTTTTTTGCAGCTATCGTAAGGATGATATCATTTTATCATAAAATTGCTTTAACATCTATATCCCTTGAATGGAATTGATTCAATAAGGTTACACGGAGACTTCAATGTAATTTTCTCATTTGAGAACTATAAATTATGGATTTATTTTTTGAAAGAACAAGGCGAAATTAAATGAACAGATCCTGGTAGAATTCCTAGTCTTTAATTAGCTAAGGACCAATTTAGGTTCTTCACATTCTCATCAAATAAGCATTAAACAGAGTACATATTAGTACTAGATGTCAAATAGCATTAGTATAACAACATCAGCTTCAGAAATTGAATGATATTTATAACATATTCTATCCCAAACAATTAAAATGGGAAAATAATACAATAAATAAGATTTAGAAATTTGTTATTTGTTAAAATTTTAAAAAGATGTATTTATTTTTATTTTTTGTTTATTTAGAGGGAAGAGAGGAAGAGAAATATTAATTGGTTGCCTTTTGTACATGCCCTGGCCAGGAATTGAATCTGCAAGCCAGGCATGTGCCCTGACCAGGAATTGAACCAACAACCTTTTGTTTGTAGGAGGATGCCCAACCAACTGAACCACACTGCTCAGGGCCTCTGTTGACTTTTTATGTGTGTTAATTAAGAACCCAATAAATGTGCAGTTTTGTATTGATACTGAATAAATTAAAGAAACTATTTAATAAATATCAGATGTGAATTTGTGAGTCTGCATTTAGAGTAATGATATTAAAGTCTATTAAAGTTTACATTTGCATAGTGCTTACTAATACTAATTTGTGTAATCCTAATAACAGCCCTATAAGGTATGCATGCCTACTGTCATTTCCATTAAGGAGCTTGCTCAGGGTCACATATGATGTAAGATTATTTAAACCCAGTCTGAATTCCATGTGACTAACAGCTATCCTATGTTGACTTCGACCTGAAACCACTGTTAAGAGGTAAGAATACAATTATACATATAAATAATTTTCTTGTTATGATTTTTTGGTCTGTACTTTTTTTTAAATCTGGAACAGGGCTTTTAGGAAACCTTCCTAACTACTACAATGATCTTATGATAGTGCATTAACCATTAAAAAGCTCTCCAGGACTTCCAGCCAAGATGGAGGCTTAGACAGACACGCTCGGTCTCCCTCTACAACTAGAGAGGAATACAACTACTTCAAAACAAAAGATAACTAGAAATTCCAGAAAATAAAACTACACGGGAGCCCAACGTACAAAGTTATAAACCAGCGGCACTCTTTGGGCAGGTAAGAAGAGCGAATTGGCGGTGCTGTTTGCGGTAGCACCAGGGACAGCGGCAGGGAGAACAATCCCGGCTTCAGTTGAGCACAGGCGGCTCTCGACCCCAACGCTATGGAAAGCAGCCACCACATCACCTTGGAGGTGAGGCCCAGAGGGCGGGAGGATGGATCCCGGTCTCCTAATGGAATAACGGCAGGAATCCATCTTGGACCCCCGCCCAAACACAAAGCACCACAGCGTTGCGAAATAGGTTGCCGATTGCCACCGGTCACTGGGCAGTGATGAAAAAGTGCCACAGCAAGGCGAAAAAGGTTGCTGGACAGCCGCCGGTCACTGGGTACTGACAACAAAGGGCCACAACGCGGCGAAAAAGGTTGCGGATCGCTGCTGGTTGCTGGGTTGTGATGAGTACATAGGCACCGCCCCCTATAACCAGCCCAAGAAAGCCAAACACATCTGTCAAAATGAGGCAGACAACTATAGAAATCCCGGTGACTCAGCTCACCAGGCAACAGGTAAAGAATCTGACAGATGAACAAATAAGAAACCTGTCAGAGGCTCAGTTCAGGGCCATTGTTATCAGGTGGCTTACAGAACTAACAAAAGATTTGGAAAAAGATGAGAAAGGATTGAAAAACACTGGTGAGAAAATAAAATCCAAAGTTCAAATCAACAAACCAGAACATAGAGAAGGAACAAACAGTCAACCAGTGCAAAGAGAGGAAACAGGAAGCAAAGAAAATGAGGAGAGGATCAGAAACCTCTGGGACAGCTATAAAAGGCCCAACATAAGGATCATTGGTTTCCCAGAGGGCGAAGAAGATGAACTAGAAATTAAAAAAATAAGTGAAAATATAATAAAGCAGAGCTTCCCAAACTTGGGGAAGGGAGGGGACTTACAGGTCCAGGAAGCACAGAGAGTTCCAGAAAAACTGGACCCAGGGAGAAACACTCCAAGACACATTATTATCAAAATGTCAAAAGTTAAAGATAAAGAGATAATCTTAAAAGCAGCAAGAGAGAAGAAAAGAATCATGTACAAAGGGGTCCAAATTAGACTATCAGCCGACTTCTCAAGGGAGACCCTGCAGGCAAGAAGGGACTGGCAAGAAATATTCAAAGTAATGAAAATCCAAAACCTAAAACCACAAATACTCTATCCAGAGAAATTGTCATTCAGAATAGAAGGGCAGAGAAAGTGCTTCCAGGACAAAATAAAACTGAAGGAGTTCCTTAGATCCAAACCACTATTATATGAGATGTTAAAGGAACTGGTTTAGAAGAAGGAGGATCAAAACTATGAACACTAAAATGAGAACTGTATCACAACAACCAACAACAGAAGATAGGGAATTGAAAAAAGGCAAACTAAATAGGCAACGAGAATGGAAAAAGAACTACAGGTATGGAGAGCATATTGGGGGGAGGTCAGCAGGGAGGGGGAAGGGGGAAAGGGAGGGAGATGGTACAGGAATTAAGAAGCACAGCAGGAGGGAATGGAGAAGATAGGGAGAGGCTGAGAAGAACTATATGCACAACCAATGGACATGGACTAAAAGGGGGGGACAACTGGAGGGAGGGGGGCCACCAGGTGGAGGGGAACAGAGGGAAGGGAAATTGGGACAACTGTAACAGTATAATAAATAAAACACATTAAAATATATATACAGCATCCATGGAGCTCAGTAGCGTGAAGCACAATAAAATGAGGTGTACCTGCAAAAAAAAAAAGCTCTCCACTCTTTTAAGATTACAGTGTTTATTCAATAGTTTATATTCTATACTTTTTGTAAAAATTATCCTCATTGGTGAGTATAGATAGTAATAATTATAATTTATAGAAATCAAAGTAGTACCTATGGAACTCTAGAACTAAAAATAAGATGTTGTGATGATTATTCTGAATAATCAATTTTGAAGTTTAGAAAAATTAAACGTTATGTTTGTTAATTTGCTATACAATGGACAGTTGATTTATGTCTGCCAAGGATTCTTGCCTTCTGCCTCATAGCACCTAACTTTCTTATTGAGGAATGATTCCCACCCATTTTGGTCATTTTGGCAGGAGTAAACAAGGGGCTACATTTTCCGTCTTGGAAAACTACACCTGGGTCTCACATATGTCATAATCCTGGTCAATTCGATCTTCCAGTGCATTGAATCTTGGGCCCCTGAAGGAAGGGTGGGAGTATATTTATAGGTTATTTATCCTAGTAGTATACTGGCAGTAGCTGTTTATAACATGTGTCTCATATCTTCAGTTGTCCCAGCTTTAAAACAGTTTTTTGTTTGTTTTTTGCTTTCTAGCCCTTCAGAACAGTCATTGATTTGTCTATTCTCCCATCTCCCAGCCTTACATAAATCCTTCCAATAAATTAAGTTTCACTTAATTAACTAGAGTTGATTTCTCTTACAACTGTTAATTCTAACATATCTATATATCTTGTCAGTCTTTTTTTTCTGGTCACCCAAATAGTAAGTGGAAAAAAAAAAAAGATGTGAATATATCCAATTCTCCTGACTTGAATTCTCATACCCTTTACACTAAGTAATTCTAATTACCCAAAATACATAATAACCTCTCCGTTCTTCATGTCTAAACTCTCGCTCTCTGAACTTTTGATATCCCAAATCCCAAAACTGAATAGAGTTAGTGATACTCTTTTCTATAGAAATTATTTATCCACATGATTGCTATTCAAAATAAAGAGACAAATCAATTTGTATAGAAAGGGATGCATTATAGAAAATCAAACTGTTCTACAATAGTATCCAGGTTGGGTAGCAAACAGACAGTCACCCCAAACATTTCATGCATGAGGAGCATATATTAAGTCTCATTCAGCAATTATAGAATTAAAGACTTCTGAAAAATGGAGTGGGAGGGCAGGACAATATTATTTCAAATAGGTTTCATGTCTTTAAAATGTATACAATTCCTGTCCTAAGCTCTCCTGGGAAACTTTCTGACTCATTACAGAAAATGACATAAAAGTATGTAAACCATGATAAGACTCTTCTGAACTGTAATTACAAATTGGGGCTTTAGAAGTTGTTAGTATATAAGAACATTCAAATTTAATTTCCTACAGATAGTGACAAAGTAACCTAAAGAGGAAATCTATTATGTTAACAGTCAGAAGTTATTTGACCTGGAATGGATCATAGTGATATTTAGCTCAAAATTAATATATTTATAAATGTGAAAACAGATGGTCAGGCTAATAAAGTGGCTTGTGTTAGACCATAAGGCTTTTTATTGGCCTTTTCTGACCCCAGGGCTAGTATTTGTCCTATTACACTATGTATATGGTTGAAAAAAAAATGAAAGCTTTATTTTGTTCTTGGTCATTGTGACGTTTATTTTTCAAACTACATATTAAATTGTTTAAGGCTTCATAATTTACTATCACATTTTATGAGGCTTTCTATATCATCTTCTATAAATCGTCATTTTTTCAGATACTTAAAGCTTCTGAATGTTTTATTCCACTGTACAACAAGGCCGGGTCACAAAGCAATAATGTGATCTTATTGTGTTATGGAGCAAAGAAGCCTGATATAAGAAGTAATGCAGAAGAAAATTAAAATAGAAAAATACACCAAGCAAAAATAAATTATATCAGGCTTAATTCCAAAAGATAATAATGTTGGTTTCTATTAGACAGGGAGAAAAAATGCTCAATGGGAAACATTAAAAAGGAAATGATTCATGGCACTTTACTTTAGTCTTTATACATAAAAGATGTCACTTGTGTTCAGACAAGTAGAGGTGGCCTCACTGTGGGAAGGAGGCCAGGAAGTCATTATGAAATAATGAAGAATAAAATGGCATAGGTGAACTCTTCATACTTGCAGAAGCTACTTTTTAATAATTTAAATTATTTTTCAATACTTCATCCAGTTAACATAAATTATTTCTGACATTCAGAGAAGAAAGTCAGATGCAAAATCTGGAAAAATTGAAAGAGAAAAAAAGATTTAAAAAGTGGAAACTTTAACTTTCTTGTTCTATTTTTAAAACCTTTCAAATAAAGTTGTCTCGTTATTAAACTGAAAACTCTGCAGACCCATTTTCTGTTGAATTTTAGAAAATATATAAATTGCCAAGATCCACATTTATTATCTCTGAAATTTCATAAGAATTTTCTTCTGCCTCTACCTATATACAAAGCAATTGATTTCTAATTGTTCAAATCTACATTTCTGTATGAAAAGATGACATTTGGCATAATCAATATAATATTTACTTTCTGACTAGTGTCACTATATCACAGCTGCTCATCAATTATAGAAATCAGGTAGGTCATTCTTAGGAAGCTGGGCAGCAAATATTAACAGTTTATAAAAGAGTCAAATTACAACTTCTCAGAGAGGTAAGGATGGTGAGCACTTCATAATTTAGAGATTTTTGACAACCATGCTTTTTGTTTTTGTTGAAAACTGAAGCTATCTAGTGCCTAACAATCATCCACTGTGGCCATAGGCTCTTAAATTTTACTTTGTGCCCTAAGTCCCAAAAAGAAGTTTGCAGTGGCAGACCATGCAGAACCCCACAATGACAGTGCCCTTTCAAACATATTTTACCTGGTTCTGATACAGAAAGAGGTAGGAAGTGTTTAATTTTGAAACGTAATATAACCAGAGCATGGTCAAATGTAAAGTATTATGCAAAAGAGAAAATGCTTTTGAACCTTCATACCTTTGTCAAAATATACAATGTCTGTCCAGAAAGCATCTAGTCATGTACAATAATGGAGACATTTACTGAACAAGATACAAGATACAAGAAGCATTGTACATAGAACAACAACGCCTCAGTCCCGTTGTAAGTTATGACCTTGAAGAAATCTGGTTTATTGGTAGTGGCTTGAATTAAGTCATTAACAATTGCAGCACTATATTTCTTCTGCTCTGGTAGCAGAAGCTGCAGAATGAATTTTGCCATGACACATTTCAAGCCAAGATCCTGCATCAAAATATCAGACACAGTAGTTTTTGGAATCTGCAGATCAGCTTCTAGTTCTTGCACTGTTGCTTGCCAATATTTGGTGATTGCAGCCCATACACAGCCAACATTCTCAGGTATTCTGCTTGTTGCAGGCCTTCCAGAATGTGGATCTCTTTCAACAAATTCTCAACCATCTTTGAAGCATTTGTGCCACACTTTTATTTGTGTTGCACTCATTGAATCATCCCACAAAGCCTTCTGAATCATCTGGATAGTTTCCATGAAAGAATGTTTAAGCTTAACCCAAAGTTTGATGCAGATATGTTGCTTTACTTGTTCAGTCATTTTGAATGAAATATCCATACAGTACACAGGCTCACTCAATGGACTCTGTTGCCCCACTGACTAGTACAGTGAAGTTGTCATTGTTCATATATGCACATTCCAGTCCACTCTCCTTGATTGCCAGGTTACATCAATGTCAGGCAAACCATTCTCATTATAATTATCAAGGGCTTGACTTTTCCTGAACTCAACTCACACATTTGTTGCCTGAGAGATGTTATTTGTTTGTTTTAATTCACTAGTGCCAGTGAATACAAATAAAGAGTTTATTTTCTTAGAGTATTCAGAAATAGTTCGGAAAATAGAAGACAGTTATACTTTGATAAAAGGTAGAAATTTGAAAAATAAAGCTACTAATTGGAGCAAACATGTAAATGAGGGTCTCTGAACATGAACCCATTAGATTCTAACAGAATGGTTGGTGCTGAAATAGTCAGGATTGAGCAAAGACCAATATTAAAATCTACCAATGATCACTTCAAATTCCTAGACTATGTTCCAGTAGGTAGCACCACTGACATATGGTTCTTTCTACCTTCTCCAAATAAATGACCTGTAGATACTGGCAGCTAAGTTTCAGGTAGGTGTGAAGGGATGGTTATCTACCCAGAGATCATGCTCTATAGTGAACAAATGTAAAAATTTTCCAGAAGAAACATTATTTCTGGAATATTGCAGTGGTAAAAACCATTAATTGTCTACCCATAAGACAATCTCCTCTATTTTTGCAGACAGAACTCTGTTCTTGTCCAAGTATTAAATGGTCCTGTGTTTCAGAGGAAGATGAGTCTGAGACAATCATGGTGGGTTCATTAATCTTGCCATTATATTTGATTGGCTTAGACAGAGGATGTGTTTTAATTCTGGCCAATGAGATATGTGGAGAAGAATAGTTGTCATCACCTAATTCTTGTAAAGGGAGACAATATCCATTTTCCTGTGATGTCTGGAACTGAAAGTTATCTTGGGGCTATGAGCATAGCCATTCTATAAAAATAACTCAGTATGATGAAAATGGCAATTTAAAAGTTTGAAAGAAATGGTATCTTTGGTATTTATGCTCTTGATTAATCAGCTTAGTAGTTGCTCTACTTTTTTGAGATGAAAATATTTTAAAAAATATTTGTGCTGTATTTTTTCTATATGTAGCTGACTACATTTCAACTCTATATATTAATAAATTTATTTCACTGATGTGAAATTGCAACTCCAAATCTTCTTTAGATTGAAGTAATTGAGGCAAATGAAATATAATTAAGTTTGTGAATAGGAGATATGAATCAGTGGTAAGTAAAAAATATGGCTACTTTATGAAGCAATACCTAAAACAATATGTAAACTTATTGCCTGTTAGGAACAATGACTCAATCAAAATTAATTCATCTATGAAAGAGACAACAAACATAAATACACTGACAAACTAAAAGTAGGGAGACATATTTCCAACTTAAAATACAAAGCACATTGTTGCACCTTGTTTGAAAAGAGTTTATATCTATTATTCAAATGAAAAATACT
The DNA here is from genome assembly GCF_987537825.1 of Furipterus horrens. NCBI lineage: Eukaryota > Metazoa > Chordata > Mammalia > Chiroptera > Furipteridae > Furipterus > Furipterus horrens. The sequence continues at coordinate 151,156,573 of NW_028327171.1, read as the reverse complement.
ATGGGAGAAAATAAGAACATTAAAGTCAGGATGATAATGGAGAGATTTGGAGGGTGTTCTAGTCTATTAAGTGACTAATTTCTGCAAGACGTCTCCTGGATGGGTCAGGTACTAGGTTACTTGATCACCAGCACCCCTTTCAGTAAGCAGGCAAAGCCTGAAGCTTTATAAACCTCCTTAGTTTCCCTTCTCTTCACAGATATTTCTATATCAACATGATTCTTGAAGCTTTTCCTATTCCCTATATATATTTCCACTCCCATAGTCCAGACTCTCAATAGACCTGACCTGTATTATTTTAAAGACTTCTACTGGATCTTCCTACTGCTAATTTCCATACTTTTTCTTAACTTTATATTTTTAAAACACAAATATGGTAAAGTCAAAAATTATTCACTAACTCCCCCTTAAGAGCCTAAAACATTAATGTTCAAACTCCTCACCATAGTTTAAAATACCAAGCTTTTCAATTTCACTTCCTACCATTGCTAGTGGCATAAAAATGTTCACTCTTCCTGATAAAGTCATATATTTTTTTTCAAGTTTTGAATCAGTTTTATATTCAGTTTTACATTATGATTGATTCACTTTATATTTTAAGTGCATTTTATTAATTATACTATTACTGTCGTACCAATGTTTCTCCTTTGCCCCACCCTCACCCCCGGCCCACTATCCCCTTTCCCTCCCGCAATCACCCCCTTAGCTCACATCAATGGGTTGTCCATGTAAGTTCTTTGGCTTCTCCATCTCCTATACTGTTCTTAACACCCCCTTGTCTATTTCATTCCTATCAATTATGTTTCTTAATCCCTGCACAATTTCCCTCATTCTATCCCTTTCCCCTTCCAGCTGATAACCTTCCAAATGATCTCCACACCTATGATTTTGTTCCTGTTCTGATTGTTTGCTTATTTTGTTTTTGGTTTAGATTCAGTTGTTGATAGTTGTGAATTTGTTGCCTTTTTAATGTTCATATTTTGATCTTTTTCTTAAATAAATTCTTTTAACATTTTTTATTATAATGGCTTAGTGATGATAAACTCCTTTAGCTTTACCTTGTCTGGAAAGCACTTTATCTGCCCTTCCATTCTAAATGATAGCTTTGCTGGATAGTGTAATCTAGATTGCAGGTTCTTGCTTTTCATCACATTGAATACTTTTTGTCAGTTCTTTCTTTCCTGAAAAGTTTCTTTTGCAAAATCAGCTACTAGTCTTATGGGAACTCCAGTGTAGCTAACTCTCTGCTTTTCTCTTGCTGCTTTTAGGATTCTCTCTTTATCTTAATCTTTGGCATTTTAACTATGATATGTCTTGGTATGGTTCTCTTTGGATCCAATTTGTTTGGGACTGTGCTTCCTGGACCTGTATGTCTATTTCTTTTTCCAAATTAAGGATGTTTACTTTTATTATTTTTTTCAAATAAGTTTTCAATTTCTTGCTCTTCGTCTTCTTCTGGCCCTTATGATCAAGATGTTGGTATATTTAAAGTTGTCGCAGAGGTTCCTAAGCTTCTCCTTATTTTTTCGAATTCTTATTTCTTCTTTCTGTTCCAGGTGAATGTTCATTTCTTCCTTTTGTTCCAAATAATTGATTTGAATCTTGGCTTCTTTCCATTCACTGTTGGTTCCCTGTGGATTTTTCTTTATTTCACTTAGTGTAACCTTCATTTCTTCCCATATGTTGTTGCTATACTGAATGAGTTCTCAGCGCCTCCTTATAACTAGTATTTTGAATTCTGCATCTGATAGGATGGCTACCTCCATTATGTTTAGGTGTTTTTTTTCTGGGGTTTGTTTTGTTCTTTCATTTGGGCCCATTTCTTTGTCTCCTCAATTTGGCAATCTCCCTATGTTTGTTTCTGTGTATTAGGCAGAGCAGCTTTTATTCGCTGTTACAGTAGCCTGGCCTATGTAGAAAAGGCACCAATAAATTGTGTGAGGTAGAACCTTAGGAGATTGCCATGTTAGGACAACCTGATTCACCCACTTTGTGGCTCTGTGTTAGGGGGATGGCTTGGAGAGGGAACAATGCCACTGCCTCACTTCTGGAGGTTTGCCCAGCACTTGTCCCATTTTCAGTGACTTCACACACTTTCTGTATGTGACTGGAGCCATTCAGCTCCTGCCCTGTTGGCAAAACCCATCAAGGGAGAGTTTGCATATATTCTAAGTCCTTTAAGTGGCAAAAAATTTGGCTGTTTCTTCTGCCACTCCACCCCCCACCAGTTTTTACAGCCAGAGGTAATAGAAATTTATCTTCTAGTTGCTGGAACCCTGGGCTGTATGGTCTGGCCTGGGGCTGGGATCACTCACTCCCAAGGTATCCCTCCCGATCTTTCTCCACCACACATGAATGTGGGATTATCTGTTCCACTGTTGCTGCCTTTGCTTCTCTGTGCCACACAGCCTCTTCACCCAACCCCATGACGCCTTTAAATCCTTCATTGTCAGACTTACATAGAGCTCAATTTTCTGGTGGTTCTGGGTGTTATTTGTTTGAGATCTGATTGCAATTCTCTCGATGGTTGTGCAAGGAGGCAAAGCACGTCTACCTATGCCTCTGTCTGACTGGAAGTCTGTTGTTTTTTTAATCAGGTATGTTCACATGTGTGCTTTACTTCATTCTGCTGCTTCTTGTTATCATTTATTAGAGATAATTTTATATTCAAATTTTCTCTACCTAGAACCTCTGTAAGCCATCTTTAAGCCTTGTTCAAATACCACATCCTCTATGAAGTCTCCCCTAATGTCCCCAAGTCAGAAATGTTTTCTCTTTCTGTCTTTCTTGTAAATTGTTTACACTATAGTGTAGCTCTTTTTAGAGTATTCTTTGTAATATTTTTTGTTATCAATGTGATGGTGAGCTCTCAGATGTCTTTATATTCCTACCTTGTTGGATTGGATTGGTAGTGGGGGAGAGGGGGGTTTACTAGAGACATGAACCAGCTGGTCTATGTCATTGAGTGGAAGTTCCTCCTTGCATAGGCTTGGAAGGCCAGAGAGAAATGAAAGGATACCTTACTAACATGTAGGTATAAGGAACAAACTTAAAGGTTTGTGACTGAAATATTTTTCTTACCTCTACTATGAAAAACTACAAATAATCATGCTACTGCTGAACATTGTCTTTTAAATACAAGCAATGCTAGGAGAGATTCACTTGTATGTGAGTCTGTTACATTTTATATAATTTAATTAGATCCCATTCTCCATTGGTGATCTTTTAAAAGCACATCTTAGATCTTCTCCTTCCTATAATAAAAATTCTTACTACAATATTACTAGAGAGA